>NC_135714.1:84095838-84403565 GCF_964656455.1 Halichoerus grypus
ACATATGACCTTCCAAGAAAGTGTGTTCCCACAGTTACTGGAACCTAAACTTAGGCTACAATTAAGTTTTGTCAATAATATGGAATTGCAAATCTTATCTCCCGATCTTGGACATGGATTAAAAAGAAACTTGTGCTGTGCCAAAGGAGAGTAAAAGTGTTGATAATAGCGTGAGACAAAAAGTGCCTTGTACCCTTCTTTTATTACTATTTAGCACAAAATACATCCATATCAGACACTTAGTGAGTACTAATAAGATAGCCATTAAAATCATTGCAGTTATTGCCCATAAAATGGTAGAAGAGAGCAGAAACTGTTCCTATTTTAGAAGAATGCTCTTCCTTCCCCTTGGACGGCTCTCTAGTCACTTGTGCTCTCTGAAAAACCTACACATCTATGTGTGAAGTCTGCAAGATTTAACTTTCCCAGAGGCCTCCATGCAAAAGCTATTCGAATCTTTCCTTAAACTTGGCTACTCTGGATCCCCCACTAATGCCTTACCAGACCCCTGGAACAGTCCATGTCCAGAGGGTTAAGGGAGTAAAATAGGAAGCTACCAGTCCCTCCTTAGGTATAGAACTAACTCTTGGAGTTGCTTTCTCTATTTCAGTCTGCCTTACCCAATTATCAAGCAAATATGCCTTGCTTGTCACATCATAATTTATGTCTTTAGGGCACAAGAGAACAGCTCATTGTGAACTGACCAGTTTACCTGTGGAAAAGGCCATGCCCAAGCATGTGTTGAAGCCAGTGATTGCCAGAATGTCATCGAAGCTGCCAGCAGCCATGAGTAAGGTCGGGATGCCTTTTTCAACCCCATAGCCTCCTTCCTGCAAAAGGAGCATTGAGGGTACCACGACAGCTGGAGACACAGCACCTAAAACAAAACTAAGTAGGCAGCACTTTAAATAGTTGATAGTGGCTTACTCATTGTTATTATTGTTGTGGAAATTCTAGTAAACTCTACTCTTTTAGAGGTTACACTTCAGACAACTACCGTTTTCAAATGGCAGTGAAGCACTAAGCCAGAAACACACACACACACACACACACACACACACACGTTCTATTGAGCACTTTTTCCAAGTGTGGCCACAGACAGCTTGTACTGGAACTACTTAGGTTGCCCGAAAATATGTAATTATGGGTGGTACCGAAGGCCTCATGGGGTTAAGTTCTAGAAATCTGCCTTAAAAAACAAACAAATAAAACAAAACCAAAACATTCATAGTATGAGGGTTGAAAAACACAGCGTGGACTTTTTAAACTGGAACCGACTGATGTTAGACCTTCTGTCGGGACTTGGTATGTGAAAAAGACAACGGATTAGGAGAAGGCCATCATGGCAGTGATGGTGAGAGTAACCCCAGCAGATGCTGTAACAGCCAAAAACGTTATACACTATTTTAAGTGCTTTACATATATTAACTAATTTTATCCTCACAACAGTCCTAGAAGGTGGCTACAATCACTATCTTCATTCTGCAAATCAAGTGACTGAGACGCAGAGAGATTCATGAACTTGCCAAAGGTCACATACTGGAAAGTCACGGGGCTGGGACTGGAATCCAGGCAGAACAGCTCCACAGTCTCAACCATGAGAAGTAAGAATTTCTTGCTTCTTGCCTACTTATTAGTACTAAGTTCTTACTAAGTACTTTTCATATTTATTTACTTCTCATGACTGTTAACCATTCAAAGAACTGGCAGTGGAAGGAAGAGACAGCAGAACCACCTAATCATAATTGTCTGGTGTCAGAAGGAGAAAAACAACATTAGAGGTTGATTACTGTTGACACATTTATTATCCTTTGGACAGACTTTGAGGTGAGAGATGGCAATTTCTCTCACCAGCACGGAATCAGGTGTAGGTAAAACTTTTTCAATAGTTTAATAGTAATAGTAATATTACTTTTTCAATAGTTTAAATCATAATCACTGTAAAAGTTAGACATATACTATATATAGTATATTTTGAAGTTATAATATTTAGATGATGCTGGAATACCTATGTTGTAATTTCTGATGTCCTTAAAATAATTTGTTATACATTCTCTTGTATGGAATCAGGGAAAGACCTCAACATCTCTGCATTATTTTCATATGACAAAAAAAAAATCATTACCCCAGTATAAATCCCCATTGCCATGGTAAACCCATTAGGAAGTGAGCAAGAAGAGCAGATGCGCACGCCTCCACCAGACAAGGACCCATGGATAATCTTACACAAACACCCTTCAACTTCTTCAGGGCCTGAAATAGACAAATAGAGATACTAAAATAATCCTATAAAGACAGGTAGAGATTATGACATTAAATACTTTTTCTTCAGTATTCAGACCATATCTGGATTACCATGAATTTTCCAGGTAATGAGTTTTAACAAATATTTCAGTGTTCTAAGTGTTTTGGAGATAGCTTATTTAATCCTCATAGCAACCTTATGATATAAGTGATATTATTATTCCCAGTATTTTTAGACGTCCTCATCTAAAAAGGCACAAGTTAAAGTCATTTGCCCAAGATCATGAAATTGGTTAAATTACACAGCCAGGTTTGAACTCAGGCAGGGTGTTCTAGAGTCTGTACTCAATAATCCCCAAACTAGCTGATTGAACACTCTCAGCATTAGCTTTTTTAATAATCTGTGGCCCCATAGAGAGGCCAGGGTGAAAATCTTCGTCCCCAGGAACATTCATTCTTTCATTCAAAAACATATGTTAGTAATCGCATTAAAATAAGCATACTTGAGACTCCTCCTCTGTACCAAACAGTTTCTTGAGCTGGTATAGTTAGCCCTAAACACTTGCATAAGGCTTTGCACACCAAAAATGTAATATTTTCTCTTATCACCATTATCTACAAGGATGACCTGTATGTCTGTCAGAGAAAAGCAGAGCCTTCACTCTTAGTGCTGTCCCCAGAGAGTAATTCCACCTCACTCCAAGAAAGAATATGGGACATCTTCTGGGAATAGTCAGTCCTGTGTGAAATAAACTCCATTCTCTTCTTGAGACCGTCACACAAAGTGTCTAAAGCTCAGTGGTTCCCAATAGTAGTAGGATCGGAGGAATACAATTCCTGGTCAACAATTAGAAATTTACACTTCATACCTTTGAATCAAGCCCAAGGCCAGCGCGGACCAATATGACACACAGGGCTATGCTTCTCAAAGCGGAAGACCACTTGTGCTTGATCTGTATGTTATCACTGATGACCGGGATATTTCTGAGAAGAAACCCAGCAAGCAGCATACCTAGAATGGAGAAGTCAATAACTCTTTAGTTAGTATACAAATACAGAAAACATTTTTGGCACTTTACTTATTTTTGAGTTCATGTCTCTTTCATATTCTTTTTTTAGAGTTTTTATTTAAATTCCAGTTAGTTAACATACAGTGTAATATTAGTTTCAAGTGTACAGTATTAGTTTCAAGTGTACAGTACAGTTTCAAGTGCACTTCCATACATCACCTGGTGCTCATTACAAGTGCCTTCCTTAATCCCCATCACATATTTAACCCATCCACCACCCACCTTCCCTCTGGTAACCATCAGTTTGTTCTCTATAGTTAAGAGTTGGTTTTCCTCCATAAGAGACTCTTAATCATAGGAAACAAACTGAGGGTTGCTGAAGGGGAGAGAGGTGGAGGGATGGGGTAACTGGGTGATGGGCATTAAGGAGGGCATGTGATGTAATAAGCACTGGGTGTTATATAAGACTGATGAATCACAGACCTCTGAAACCAATAATACAGACCTCTGAAACCAATAATACATTATATGTTAATTAATTGAATTTAAATTTAAAAAAAGAGTGTTTTCTGATTTGCCTTCCCCCCATGTTCATCTGTTTTGTTTCTTAAATTCCACATATGAGTGAAATCATATGGTATTTGTCTTTCTCTGACTTATTTCACTTAGCATAATACTCTCTAGCTCTATCCATGTCCTTGTAAATGGCGAGATTTCATCCTTTTTTATGACTGAATAATATTCTATTATATATATAACACATTTTCTTTACCAATTCATTAGTTGATAGACATTTGGGCTGTTCCCATAATTTGGCTATTGTTGATAGTACTGCTATAAACATTGGGATGCATGTATCCCTTCGAATTAGTATTTTTGTATTCTTTGGGTGAATACCTAGTAGTGTAATTTCTGGGTTGTAGGGTAGTTCTATTTTTAGCTTTTTGAGGAGACTCCATACTGTTTTCCAGAGTGGCTGTACCAGTTTGCATTCCCACCAACAGTGCAAGACGGTTCCCCTTTCTCTGCATCCTCGCCAACACTTGTTTCTTGTGTTGTTTATTTCAGCCATTCTGACAGGTATTTTTTGGCACTTTAGGTGTGAAAGAGACTACCCTATAATCCCAGAAACCACATCCTTTATGCTTAGTCCCTAAATGAAATAAAGTTAAATTTTTGATAAAAAATTAAAACAATATGTTAAATTAGAGGAGCTAAAAAAAAAAGGGTTTTAATGTGCAGATAAAAATTATTAGAATCAGGGGCACCTGGGTGGCTCAGTCGGTTGCGCATCTGGCTCTTGGTTTCGGCTCAGGTCATGATCTCATGGGTTGTGGGATAGAGCCCTGCATCGGGGTCCACGCTCAGTGGGAGTCAGCTTGAAGATTTTCTCCCTCTGCCCCTACCCCTCACTCTCTCTCTAAGATGAATAAATAAATCTTTAAAAAATGACTAGAATCATTAATAATTCCTAAATAATTGAACCTGCAAGGGAGAAATAGGTTGTAGTATTTGGATAGAAATGTGGTCAAATTCTAAACATAAAATGTTTTAATACAATGACCAATTCAGTCACTCTTTTGTGTGCAAATAGCAAACAGCTCCTAAAATTATTTGCTATGTCAGATTACCTGAATTTTCAACAAATACCTGTATGGGTTCTATTTTACCTTCAAGCCAGATAATTTAATACAAAATATATAACTTGCTTTGCAAAGGCTTATAGCTGAGTTACGACGAAATAGACATTGCTCTGTCATGTCAGCTGCTGACTCTTCTTTTGTTCAGCCATTCAACATTTACCTAATGCCTTCAGTATTTTATTTTATTTTTTTAAAATTTTAAAAAAGATTTTATTTATTTGAGAGAGAGAGAGAGCATGAATGAGGTGGAGGGGCAGAGGGAGAGGGAGAAGCAGATTCCCTGCTGAGCAGGAAGCCCAATGCGGGGCTGAATCCCAGGACCCTGGGATCATGACCTGAGCTGAAGGCAGACCCTTAACGGACTGAGCCCCCCAGGCTCCCCACCTTCAGTATTTTAGACCCTGTAGTAGGTATTAGAAATATAATAATGAACAAAAACTTGGTACTTCATGTCAAAAAGCTTTCAGCCTCTAGGGGAGCAAGTTAAACCAACAACCTCAATTTTATGGAAGCATAAGGCAGTATTGTATGAGCTCAGACAGGAGGGGTGAGTCAGAGGGATTCAAAGAAGGGAAGAAGGGGCTGGGGAGTTGAGAAGTTTCTGGATGGGTGAGCAGTTTCTTCCAAGACATGAAGATGAAGTGTGACACATTCTGGGAAGTGTAGGTAGTTGACAGTGACTGAGGGAGCTGAGGAGCTTGTGAGAGAATCGTGCCCTCGCTGATACCACATGCCCTACAATGGGAAAAACTTCTCCGTCAGACACTCTGAGGCTTCTGGCCTCTGTTCTTCCCCAGCAGTATCCTCTGTTCAGCATGTCCTCACAAGTACTGCACATGAAATGATTAAACAAATTTACTGCAAGTTTCTGTATGTAAGCTATGAGAATAGACGCTAATGACAAGCATAGCTTTTGTGACTTGCTCCAGACACCATTAGGCCAGGATGCATCACTGCCAGGAATCTCTCATCGCTGCCATTTAATCTAGAAGGTCTCTTAAGTTCTGAATTCTGCAGTTAGGGTCTTTCCAGAATTTTTGCAACTATGAACTAGCCTACAACAGTTGTTTTTAAAAGAATAATAAGGATAATCCATGCTCGTGGTAAATTAAAACATTACTGACAAGTATAAAGTGGCAAGTACAAGACTTACCCCAACTGCAAACTTTTGACCTTGATTCACCAAAGTTTTCACTCTTGCAGGTTTTCTGTGCCTTTCCAGAAAGTTTCTATACTGATTTAAGCATGCTTCTGTACGTGTGCATGTGCCTCATTTTTTAATAGTTGCAATAGCATCAGGGTGCCTGGGTGGCTCAGTCGGTTGAGCAGCCAACTCTTGGTTTTAGCTCAGGTTGTGATCTCAGGGTTGTGGGATCACTTCCCTCACCAGGCTTCATGCCCAACAGGGAGTCTGCTTGAGATTCTCTCCTTCTCCCTCTGCCCCTCCCCCCTCCCCCGATCTCTCTCTCTCTCTCTTAAATAAATAAATCAATCTTTAAAAAAATAGTTACAAGAGTATCTCACTGTTCGGAAGTACTGTAATTCTGGACCAATTAATGGACTTTAAGGAACTTTTCAGATTTTTCATTACAAACAGTGTTGATACGAGCACAGTTCAAAAGAAATAATAATCTAACAAGAACTCAAAAATATGTTGAGTTTCTTTTGGAGTTTTGTTAGGGGGGCATGAGGAAGCATTTTTTATTCTCCAAATGAATGTGAAAACAACTTCCCTGGGGCACTGTTTCCTTTGCCAATGGTCTGGATTGATATGGCCACCTGATACTGAGTTGGCAGATGACCCCCTCAGTCCTTTGTCAATGATGTGAGTGACTTACAATATATTGAGCCCTGTTTTGTAGCATTTGCTGATTTCTGTCTTATAGTTACTTCTACCATGGTTGATGTTAAGCTACCAATGTGATGTCAACGGATGTGCAATTGGGCAGAGCTAGCCAGTGCACACCATTATATATTAATTCCATAAGATCAAGAGCATAGGTAAGGGGAAAATGCAGTGAAATAATTAGGAAGTGATCAATTTTGAGTATCTATTGGTCTTGTTTTTAATGCAAATTATTTAATTTTAAGTAAAAATTAAAATTGTAGATTTAATGTAATTTTTAAAAATTGCTATGTTTAAGTCAAAATTTAACAATTGGCTTTTGGTGCCAGCACAGCAAATACAGAAATATTTTATGTTGATTTTCAAAAGCTTTCCAAACTGCAATTTTTAAAATATGATTTCCTCTTGAAGAAAACAGGAAGTGTTTAGCACTTACCTAGAAGATGAGGCAGTGGAGGCAATGTAGGTAACTTAATGAGCCCCAAAAGTTTACCTCCAATGATGGCACAATAGAATAGGATTATAATTCCAAATAGGTTTCCTCCAGGAAGACATTCACTGCCAGTAATTGACCAAACCACAGCCCAGAGAAGAACCACCATGGTAACTGAAATAAACCAGGAAAACTAGTTTCTACCAGTAACTTGTCATATGCAGGTTTTGGTATAATGTAAAAATTTAAAAAATGTTGAACATACAGACAAATATTTATAACCATGTGTAAATTTTAAAGAACATCAGTAATATGAACAACTGGGTAATTACCAACCATCTTAAAAAGTAGGCTATTACCAGTGTCTTTGGATCCACCTATGGCCCCTCCTAATCCCATCCTCCATCTCCTTTTACACTACCAGAAGGAACTACAATCTTGAATTTTTTTTTTACCATTCCCCTATTTTTCTTTATAATTTTACCATAAATATTCACTAGTTAATAAAAAGAGTAACATTGGCTATCTTTACTCTCTTCATAGGAGAATGCTTGAACAATCGCATTCCAGTATTTTCAGTTCTGTCTTGAAGTAAACACTGTTATTGTTTCTTTCCTATAGTCAATGTTTGTTTAGAATTATCCACATACTCATCTATTTTCTATTTTGATCATTATTTGTTATGGCAACTCAACCCTTTAATCTGGGACAATTACTTTGTTGCCTGCAGAATTTCCTTTAATAGAGGCATTTCTATTAGGATGTGAAATATGTTTCTTTGAAAAGCTTGTGTTGTACTAAATTGTACGCTGAAAATACAAAGACTCCTGTGAAAACAGTTGGGCAGACCACTCAAAACTCAGAACTTGTGACCAAAGTACTGACAAAAACCGTAATAATCCTAATAAAAGTACCAGCGCAATTAAATCTCCACTGACATTTGCATCTCACGGTCTCTTTTTTGTGGACTTAATCCCGGAACCACACTTACTACCTCAACATGTAGAATCCTGAAAGCATTTGCTTTCAATAGAAAGCAGTTCCATCTAAATCTGATCCAGATTATAGTTTTCTCCATCAATCAAATATTTGTTGTTGTTTTAACTGAGGGAAAAGTCTTGGCAGCTACCTTATCTGTACTGTTGGCTTCTACATCCACATGTGGTTTCATTAGATAGCTTAATGGTGTAGAAAGCTGAGAAGTCTTTGAAGCCCCTAAGCCAGCAACTACCTGCCTGAAGGAGTTCAGCTTTTTAAAAAGTCCTCATTTTAGTAAGGCTTTATCTTTAATTGTAAGAAACCATATACCTGATCTTCTTTTGTCTGTTTTTGTTTTTCAGTGCATTTTGCATTCACTCACTATTGCTTGATGATGCAAAATATAAATGTGGCAGGAAAAATTATGTACAAATGCAAACTTTCATATAACACTGACACAATTCCTTACTTACCATCATATATGAACTAATTCATGGTACAGAAACACTGTGGAAGAGCATACTATATTTCTCATGAAGATCTGTTGGTAGTAAATTCTTAGTTTTATTTATCTGGAATTACCTTTATTCTCATTCTTAAAAGATAGTTTTCCAGGGTATATACACTTCTAGGCTGAGAGTTACTTTCTTCCAGTTCCTTGAAAATACTATTCCTTGGCTTTCTGGCTTTCATTATTGTTTTTAAGTCTCTTTTAGGGAAATCTTATTCTTTGGCTGTTTTCAAGATTTTACTTTTTCTTTGGTTTTCTGCAATTTAAGTGTGATATGTTCAGTACTTATGTTTAATTTCAGTATGACTTCCTTTTAGTCTGTTTAGGATTTATGTTTTCCATCAATTCTGGAACATCCCTTCTTTATTTCTTCAAATATTTCCTCTTCGCCATTCTTCCTGTTCTCTTTTGCTGGAACTGTGATTAAATAATTAAACAGCCACAGTCCCTTCTCCATTTGCCTAACCCCAGTTTTCATACTGTCCGTATTTTTTCCGTGTGTACTGCCTTGTAATCTCTTCAGATCTATTTGCTAGATTATCAATCTTCTTTTCACTTAATCTGTTGCCTAATCTACTGAGTTTTAAATTTCAATTACTGTACTATGTCTTCCATTTCTAGAAGTTCAATTTGGTGCTTATTAAAATCTATTCATATTTATAAACAGTTACTTGTTTTATATTTCCTACCTCCTCTTTAACTTCATAGATTTTGAGAATATTTTTTATTTTATTTTCTGATAATGCAAATTTTTGAAATCTGTTTCCTTGTGCTTGTTGTGATTTTTGCTTTTGTTTGTTTGGTTTTGGGTTTTTGGGCAACAGTGAACTCTTTTCTGAAACTTTATCTTTGGGAATTGTTGGAGGTGAATGTGAGTTTTCCCAGATAGGATCTGAATTTGCTCCTACCATGTGCTTAGAATCTTAACAATCTGGGACACATTTTTAGTGGAGACTCTTCCTTCTTCCAGGAACACTACAGAATAGAATAAGGTTTTGTTGCAGTCTCCCTCTGCAGGGCAGGTTTACCTCAAATTCACCATCACATTGGGTTCCAGTTTCCCAATGTGGGTGACGAAGAATGATGTCTCCTATGAAATTTCTCCCAACCTGGGCAGACTCAAGCACAGCCTCCTATATTCTCATGGTTCTCAAAATGAATCTCAAGTTCACTGGCATTTTGCAGAAACCTCCAGAGTGAAAGCCAGCTTGAGCGCTTATTTATTTCTCCAAGTCATACTGTTTTTGGTGTCTGACAAGTTCCTGTTTTCTTGACAGATAACAGGTACATTTAAAAAGACTTAAAATATTGTTTTCAGATGTTTTCATTGACATAAGTGATAGAATTGTTCATTGAGTCTCATCTACCATATTGCTGGAGATCAAATCCAATGTCCCATTTTTTAACCCTCACAGAATTATTACAGATTTTGTAGACCGTGATGCTATTACAATGAAATAACTAAAGAGCCTTCTGTATTTTCCAGTTGGGTATAGGAACTGAAATTTCTATGTAGTATGGGAGGTGCAATGGGAAAGCAGGAATTGCCAGATACTAAATTTTACCTTATCAAAGTATAAAACCAGTTTTGTACTAAATTCAGAAGGTAGAATTAATTTTTCCACTTCAAGACCACTTTTCTTTTAAACCTCTAGCATTTCTTTCCTTTCTCATATTCAAAATGCAGTTCTAAATACATAGTAAACTTACATTTACAAGGTTTATCTAAATCACATTTAATTCAGTTAGTAACTTACTTCTCATTTATGATTTTGGAAAAATCATATTTTCACATGTGAGATCTACTTCTTAAGAAAAATACTTAAGTACACTGACGGGACACAGGAAGGAATACAGGGAAAAAAAGAGCAGTCTTGTAAGCCTCCGGAACAGAGGCACAGGAAAACAAGTGAAGAGGTGTTTATATATCATGAGTTCTCAATTCTCAGGCAGCTTTATGGACAATGATCATAGAATTTAAAAAAATGAGTCTCCAAATCACATCATTCATTTATACCCTTTCCTTAATGCAATCCCTATCTGTTTTTACTATAAATATTTTAAATAGATATGTGCCATGATTTGAATGGTGAAAGTTTAAAAAAATAATAAAAAGGACAGAATAGGTATTAAATTATCGGTTGCCTTAACAACTGGTGTATATTTTGGAACTTAGCTAATTTCATTAAAAACATGTGTAGAGCCTAGAATATATCATATTATACTTGGCTTCCATTGTCCAAGTTGAGAATGGTAAAAATGTCTTTCAGAGCTCACAAATGAAGTATAACAATAAAGAAGCGAGTCTGATTTTTTCAGTAAACACAACTTTTAGATCAAATGTGTTATATTCTTCAACATATTTATTTGGGAAGCCATATATATACTCCAGTGGTGCTGTCATTCCTCAACATAATTTTTGAAATTGTATTTAAATTTGCCTTCATAGATAATTTTCAAATCCCTTCTCCTTTTTCCTGCTATACCACATATCTTCCAATGTACAAAATTAATACACTCACACACAGACATACACACACACACACACACACACTTCCTTTTTGAACAAAAAACAGCATTACTGAATCTGAACATCCATCTGTTCATCAAATTGGTATCATAATAATGTTTGTCTGCCTCCAAAAACCAAATCCATTCCTCAAAGACAATATTTGAAATAGTGCTGAGATAAACTCCCTAAGAAAAATCCCCCAAATATTTTAGGTAATAGTAGCTGTACTGGAATAAGTTGAATTAGAAATCAGGATCCTTACTTATAAAATGATAGATTCATTTGAAAGTATAAATTAAGCTGTGTTTGTTCAAACATTAGTTGCATTATTCAATAATAATTAAAACCAATATTTATGTAGTGCTTTTCTGTTTACAAGTGATTTCTCAATCATTTTTCTCATTGGAGTCCTAATGTAATCCTATGAAGTTACTCAGATACAAAAAAGGAAAATATCCTTGATCTCCGCTCTTTTCCTCTCCCTGCTTGCTGGAATGGTAGTGGCAACAGCCTTGTGTTGAAGATGGTAGAACCCGTCTGCATGGGCCCCTCAATGACTTGTGGAGCAGACCCATCTACAAAGTGAATTGTTCACCCAGTAGTTTTCATGTGTGAGAGAAGTAAACTTTTTTCTGTCCTTTAAACCATATTATTTTGGAATCTCTCATTATAACAATGTTATCTTTTACCCTCTCTTTTTGAATTAATTTTTACCAATTACATACCATTTGTTATTCCTCTATCCAGTAAACCATGTGGAGGACAAGAAAATGTTTGTCTCAGTCTTTGCAAATTATTTGATTCAGTTGGTATTTTTTGTAGCTTTTTTTCACTGCTATTCAGGAGGTTACTTCCTTCTGTTGGTTCTTTGGCATCTGTTGCTTTGGAGCTCATAACTGTTTCCTCCTGTGTTTAAAGCAATTTAAGAATCCTTAAAACTGTATATTTGCTGTACATTTTTATAGTTACTGAACCATCACATCACAGATCAAATTTCCACTGCTAGAATCAAGGCTAACATTTTACAGTGGAAATGCACAGCTATATTAGTAGCTAATGAGTAAATGCTTGGAACAAGAACTATGTTAGGAGTATTTACCATTAAGTCCCTATTGGTAACATTATAAATGCTTGAGTCACATAGTATTCCATTTTGTTTTGTAGTACTGGGTTTAAAATCAGCCTATTTAAGATATTATTCAAGGCAATAGTTGGTAAATATATCAAAATGGGCCAGAAAAAGAGAACTACTTGTGGTGAAAACAAATTCAGATTCATTCATCTACTTGAATTTAAGCAATAAAAAGAGAGAGGGGGGAAAAACCAGAACCATCCCAGGGGTTAGGCTGGGAACACAAAGCATTTCACAAGCTCTCTATTTTTCCAGCCTCATGTGGGTCTAGCTGCTAAATGACTACCGGGAAAATTGGTAGTCACACATACCGTACGAGTTTGGGGATTAAGAATGGGGAGAATTGTTAACTGAGTGATGGAGAATGAAGAGAATACAATTGTATCATATATTTGGAAATATACAGTCCCTTCCTTAAGGAAATGGCTGGAATATTCTAAATTTGGTCATAGGTTTACCTGTGTTTCTTGATATGTAGAAGCTGCATGATCCATTCCTGTGGATGGTTCCAAATCTTCACGTTCAATTACTTTATCTTCATCCCCCATGATTTATAATTAGAAATAAGATGACACAGGGAGGAGGAATGGGATCTGTTCTGAAGGAGAAATAGTATAAATATAGAACAAGTTGGAAATTTACATGAATGAATTAAGCAGCAGTTTGAGCAATTTAAATGAGTGAATTGCACTTATTTTTTCCCTTAGAATTCTGAATGTCCAAAATACTTTAAATTGGATTATTCTTAACTTTCTTTTAAAAAATTTTTTATTTATTTATCTGTCAGAGAGAGAGAGTGTGAGCGAGTGCACAAGCAGGGGGAGCAGCAGGCAGAGGGAGAAGCAGGCTTCCCACTGAGCTAGGAGGCCGGACTGGGGACTCGTCCAGGACCCTAGAATCATGACCTGAGCTGAAGGCAGAT
Organism: Halichoerus grypus; assembly: GCF_964656455.1. NCBI lineage: Eukaryota > Metazoa > Chordata > Mammalia > Carnivora > Phocidae > Halichoerus > Halichoerus grypus. The sequence continues at coordinate 84,109,070 of NC_135714.1, forward strand.
GTTCAACTGACTGAGCTACCCAGGAGTCCCTATTCTTAACTTTCAATTGCTAATCTTTTCTTTGATTACAATATATTGTATTGTATTCTTATTTATCTATACTTACAATGTAGTGTATCTAATTCTTATTTACCTTTACCTCTCTTGAAAAAGGCCTTGTTAATATTTTTGTATTTCTTTCCCACCCTGTTTTCTGAGTTATTCTTCAAATATTCCAAGCAATATTACTGTTAAATTGTTCTCTCTAATGAGCCAACTTGATGAAACAGGAAAGCTCCAGGCAATTTTTCAATGTTGAAATGAGTCACCAAAGATAAATTTATGGATTCCATCATTTTCAGAGAAACTAGAATCACTAATTCCTGCCTGGTTCATATTTCTAAGTTAAAGTGAAAATAATACAACATTGATTGAATAGCTACAATGTCTTAGACATCTACTCTCTTGATAGTCATTGTGGGTAATGTGAAGATTACTAAAACATATTTTTTGTTCTCTGTAGGCTGACAATATTCCAAGAAAAATAAACTTACATGAAGTAACAAAAAAAACTTGTAGGACAGACCTATAGGTTGACTCCATAAACAACTACTTCAATCTCTTTGCCCTTGGCTTCCCATGCTATAGGCTGAAAAGCCAAAAACTCCAATTCCTATTCATTTTGGCAGTTCTAGGTGGCCATGTGTCACAGTTCTGTGTAATGAGATATAAGTGAGAGTCCCTGGGGAGGGCTTTCATTCCCAGACAATAAGGCAAGGCTTTCTGAGGATCATACTGTTTACTCTTTGTCCTCTAACATTTCTCTTTCTCCTCCCTAGAATGTAGATACACCATTTGGAAGGCATCTCTCAACCATGAGAATAAAATGCCCTTTACTAAGGGGAATAATTAAGATAGGAGGAGCTGGTTCCTTGACAATATCCCTGAATTGCTCCCTCAATCTTGGATGCCAACCTTTGAAGTAATTGTTGAAACCACTGTTAGTCAAGTATTCTTGTTACTAGTAATCAAACTTATTCCTAATGCAACAAGTATGATGATATTTAAATGGAGGCATGAACTATAAACCCTGGTAGAAGCAAAGAGAAAATTATGTGGGAGAAGGGATAATCTAATTCAACACATTTGCATACCTAATATGTGCCACACACTATACTAGGCCATAAAGACAAGGATTAATCAGACAGGACCCTGGCCTCAAGGAATCATTTTCTGTTTAATAAAGTGCCAAGATGTTTGCATTTAATATTCCAAAGAAAATTATATCCTTTCCATCACTACCACCATCATTATCACCACCACCACTATTTTTCTTTCTTAAAAAATACAATGTTGGCCAGAGTGGCATCTCAAAAAACCTCATGTACATATAATGATATAGTATGTATATATCTAAGTATGATTTTTAAAATTTATAAACTCATTCCAAAATTTAGACTCATGAGAAAGAATGGCATTTTGACAGGAAAAATATTGGGTTCAGAGAACCCTTGTCTTAAAGGTATGGAGGTATGGAAGCCAGTGGGATGTAAGGGGAAACTTTGTTGAAGCATGCGGTGGGAGGCTGAAGGCAATGGAAATGAGGCTGGAGAGTTAGGATATCATGTTCCAAATCATGGCACTTGGCTTTCACCCTGTGTAGAGAATGACCCCCTCATACAGTAAGTGGTGATGTCTGCTGGGTCTGGAGTTGAACAAAGCTGGGTCTGTAGTCTAGTCCCATCATATACCAAAATTCTTAGCTTCCTTGTAACTAATTCCTTATCTATAAAATGGATATAAGAGTGGTTCCAACCATACACATGGTAAACATTCAATAGTGGTGGTTATGAGTCACTCAAATCTTTCTCCCTAATACAAACCTCTATGATTCTTTTTGTTTTCCTTATTAAGTAGGACAAGGTTCCTCCCATCTTGAAGAATTTATGACTTAATCCCATTGATTTTCTTTGATAATGCCTTTTACCTCTTTCTTTCAAGGCTAACTTCTTGAGGTGGATGTAACACTCATCATTGTCATTTTTTCATCTGTCTCATTAGTAGAATTACATAGGAACTCTTGGGCAGTGTCTAGAATCACCTCCTTTATTAAATTTCCAAAATCAGCCAATTCTGCCATTTATGAAGAATATTTTTATTTTTATTTTTTAATTTTTATTTATTCATGAGAGACACAGAGAGAGAAAGAGAGGCAGAGGGAGAAGCAGGCTCCCAAGGAGCAGGGAGCCCAATGTGGGACTCGATCCCAGGACCCTGGGGTTATGACCTGAGCCGAAGGCAGACGCTTAACCATCTGAGCCACCCAGGCGCCCTATGAAGAATATTTTTAAATAGCCAACAAGTATAAATGATTATTTTTAATAGACATAACCTATTAGCTAAAATGAAGCCTTAAGAATTTATTTTATTAGTTATTCTAAGTCTCTTCTAATGTAAACAATCAAAATTTGGCATGTTGCTCAGTATATGCTCTTTGTGGGAATTTATGTAGTTTTTGCATTCCAAAAAAATTCCCTATTCTCCTATAATCTCCACCATGGACACCAAAGTACTTATTTGAGATCAGAGAGTTACTGCAGAGAGAAAAGGTAAAATAAAATACTAGTATTTTAGTAACCCCAGGAAAACAATTTACAACTGGCCAGTTCTGATTGTTTATTCTCTGCTATATTTCCATTTCTAAAAGAACACTTATATCACCTGTCTCACTTTAGAAACCCACTTAAATTTAGGAAAATGAAAAAAATGTAACCTTTGTTTTAAAGCAACCATGTTCATGGCACATACTGTTCATAGTCATTGAGTCTTGAAATTACAATAGTATATCCCCTACCAAGAAGACAGTTTTGTCAAAGAAATTAGAAAATATGCAAAAATGACCTTTTAAGGAGTCTAAGATATGTCATGAAATCCATTAAAAAGTAGAAAGTTTATACTCCTTACTTACAGAGAAGCTCTCAAGTACTCACTTAGGGCTCACTAACTCTTACTTTGAAAACAATTCAAATGACTGCTCATCTGGTTTCCAAACCCTCAGAAGATAAGATGTTGTAAGTTAAAATGTAGGAAGAGATTGTGATAGAGGCAAATTGAGAGCAGCATGAGTGATACTTGACAGGAAAGATAGCAATTTAAGGCAATAAAATGTGGGGATAAATATCTTTTCCATATTTGCAGTTTTGGCTTGCCAAGCATCTTTCTTCCTGACTTTTTGGTACCAGCATACTAATTTTCTTTTCCCATCTCCTCTATTCTCCATCCATGTGGTTCATGTGAAACTCATGTCCTCCTCACCTTCCCAATCCCCATGCTCTACCAATGCTCTGGAGATGAGGACAGGCCTGGCCAAAGAGGGAAATTCTTTCCCAGTCACATTGATTGTTTCAGGCATGAGCATGTGACCCATACCTGGCTAATAAGAGTCAGTTTTAAGGTGTTCCCTGGAACCATTGAGAAAGAGCTTTCTTTCCGTTGGGGTTGCTAAGCCCAGACTCACTATTGAAAATCCTTGTGATGTACAGAAAAGCCTTCCAAAGAACGAAGTGACCACAGAGCAAAGCAGATCCTTAATATGGAAGGAGAGAAAAGGAAAGCCTCAAATTAATAACCACATTGTTGATACACCTGGAAGCAGCTCCTTTTCAGTTATAGGTAAGCCAATAATTCCTTACCAGTTTGAGTTGGATTTCTGTCACTTGCCACCAAATGAAGTCTCAGTAAGAACCTTCATACCTGAATTGCCCTGAAAGATCCCCTGTATAGTAACAGATGTTTAGGAAGATGATTTTACATCTTCAAGAAAATGAAAAGAAAAAAAATTGACGTGCTAATATTTTCTGTTTTTAGAGTCATTAAAGTATATAGTATGACTTAGAAATGTAAAGAGAATGTTTAAAAAAAAATGTGGTATTCAATAAAATATGTGTTAGTTATCCAGAAAGTTAATTTAAATGAAATGCTTCATTTTCAATATTGTTATTTAAATGAGACAATTGTTTTTTCATTGTGTTCATGAAAGTCTTTTCAAATCTTTCATCCCAGTAAAGCTTCAAGAAAGCTGTTAAATTGAGATGCTTGGGTGTCTTGAATGGAAAAATAAAAAGTGGGGAAATATGGAGAAACTAGATGGTTTCCTAGTAATTAAGAATCACAGTTTAATGGAATAATAAAAGTTGGAAAGGCCTTTAGAAATTACCTGGTTCTATCTCTTTAATATTCACATGAGAAAACTAAAGCCTAGAGAAGCTAAATAACTATTTTCAATTAACACAGCCAGTATCAGCCAAGTCTCATAGTAAAACTGTGTAAAAATTTGTGAAATGAGAGAATTCTTTAATCTATATCTTTGATTTCATGTCATTTCTACCAAATCACTGCATTATATTTTTATATTTTTTGCTGTAATATTTTGTTTAAAAATCCACCATATTTGGCCATAATTAATTGTAAGTTTGAAAACACATTCCATAAGAAGTTTGGAAACACATCCTATAAGAAAATATTTTTATTTTCTATCTTGTATTATCTTTAGCTTTACTCTTTCCCATTGTTATGACTGTTACACAGTTTATTATAAACAAAAAAAATTTACTAATCCATTTAGGTTACACAACATTGGTGGCAAAATAAATGAAATAAGAAATTTTAATCTGTTCTCATGACAAATATTGTTTACATATTCTGAATTATTAATTAATTGGTTAAGTGACAACTTGCCATTTAAATATGCCTTAAGATTCTAAGGCTTAAGGAGCTCTCCTTTTAAAAATATTCAGTTAAACTAAGATGCTTTGAGAGACTTGTATCTAAAAAATGATACTGAGAAGTAGGAAGGCAAGAGCACATTATAGATAAATACTAAAAGTGCCAATAAACAGAACCAAGTTTTTTTTCTGCTTCTCAATCAAGATGTTGTGTTATTCAGACCGATACACAACAGTAAACCATATTAGAAAAAATTAATCTCACGTCAAATGGTGGAATTTTACAGATTCCATAATTCAGTAAATCATGTTAATTTAATCAAAGTCCTGTGACTCAAATATAGATTTCAATAGAAGAATGTGGTTTGACCTAAGCCAAAGGATATGGCTGTTACGACTGTTGTGATTGCCTACTTGCTAGAAGGTTAGCAGCTCAAGGGTTTTCTAAAAACATATGCAAAGGTTGTTGGCCACTCAGGCCTCTCTTTAACATTCCCAGTATACAGAATTTCCTACAGAATTGATCTACATGCTTAGAAACCATATTGGCTTAATTTGAGCTTCATGTTGTAATACGAGGGACATATGCCACCAAAATCATAGAACCGTGGACTTGAAAAGAACAGTCTCCTAAATCCTTCCTCTAAACTTGAGAGAAAATTGTAGATCAAGAATAACAGATCAAGAATATGAGCAATTATGTATATGCATGTGTATGTAAATAAATAGGAAAAGTCTGTTAATAGTAGTTGCCTTTGGGGAGGGAAAAGAATTAGAGTGGCGGGAATTCCATCTTTATTCTCTATATTTTTGCATTGTTAGGGTTTTTACAATAAGAAGATTTTCTTATGCAATTCAAAATTCATTTTTAAAAAGTTATATAATTCTTAAAGATTTAGAGAAAAGAAAATGATAAGCTTTCCTCTGTAATAATATTTTTCAGAGATAAAATCTGGTAATTTCATTTTAGATAACTTAATCCCACTGCTACAATTTAAGGTACTTTGTTTTTTGTTTTTGTGTTTTTGAAAGAAGATGGGGAAGTGCCTAACATTTTCTATAGCGGTTTTCAAATATTTTTTAAGCCCAAAGAAATCTTTCCTCAAATAAAACTCTATCCTGAAATCCAACATATGGGACCAATAAAGATGGAGCTGCAAGAGCCCTGTCCACTGACCCCTATTCCTCCTGGCAAGTGAAGCACATTTTGAAACCTCACTTCTGTAAATATGCTTTCATATACAGAAAGATGTCTGTTAAATCAGCCTTCTCTTTTTCAGATTATTTTATTAATCTAAATGTTTAAAAGTGCTTTCTGTAATATTCCAGAGGAAATAAAAGAACTCTCAATTTGTGAACGCCCATAGGCTCTTGGTCAAGTAAAATATGCTTACTGCTATCAGCTAAATTACTGTTAACGAATCATTACATAGATAAAGTCTGGTAATTCTTGTTATTTTCTGTCTGAGCTGGGGACAGACCAACACTTAATGGGGTAATCTTAATGAGAATTTATATACATGGCTGGAGTACTGTATGTGTTATATTCATACATTTGAAAGAACATCTCCACGACTGTTCATTAAGTACTCTGTAATGATGACAATAAAAATTCCTACCTTTGATGTTTATCCACTCATATGTTGAAAGTGGAGGTTCTCCAGTCTGATATAAGTATGTCTTTGTAGAACATACAGAAACCTTCCAGTTTCTGGATTCTGCTAATCAACTCTGATCTAATGTTCGTTCCCCAAAAGGATACCTATCCAGCGGTGAGAAATTCAGGTCAAGTGAAGGGTGGGACTTAAAAGTTCCTTGTATTATTACTAAAATCACTAAGAATGTTTCCCCTGAATAAAATGACCTTATCTGAAAGTGTTAGGTGTGCCAACCACACGAGACCAAGTAATCAAAGGAAAACAACTGCTATTCTATTTGGTTAACTGATACAGTGATTTGGCTGAATCATTGTGAAGTAAAACACCATGTAATGAGATATGAATAAAAGGAACTTATTCCTAGGTAAGAAGGGACCCAATACTTGCTTCTCCCCTTTCTAATTTCTCTCCCTATCAAGGACAAGTGCATTTAATTGAAAGTTTAAAATATTACCTCTAGGCTTACTGAAATCAGAAGTTCCAGAGAGTCAGTCTCCCCAAGTGTGGCAACACAACCTATTACCTACTAAGAGCCATTACTCAGGTATGCCAGTGTGTACCTTCTCCACCCCTAGGGATAACTCATGCTTGGTCTTAATCAATCTCTGTAACACCATTCTTTTACGCCAGCTGTGGGTTTAGGGCTGAGCATGATTCACTTCTCGCCAATGAAATCTGTGGGCAAGGCTGTTGGGCTCCACTGATATGATCTTCCTTCCTCCAAAAAAAAGAGGCAAAAACCTTCTCCTTTTTAAAAAAATTAATTTTATTTATGTATGTATGTATTTATTTATTTTTTCATCTCCTGTTTTTGTCTCTAAATGATGTGTATGTGTGTGTGGTAGGGGATGGAGCTGAGGATTGGGACTGTGTTTCTTGGAACTCTAGCAGCCATCATTTATCCATGAAGAAAAAGTCAAGATTAATTAGCTCATGGAAAGCAACCTAAAAACCTTGATATCACTGGGCTACTGAACAAACCCTGGATACACTGACCTCCAGACATCTTGTGTGAGAAAAGTAAACTTATATTTTCGAAGGCAATTTTGGCAGAACATCACGTTACCTGCCACCAAAAGCAGCCTAACCAATACAACAGGTGATTTTGATGCAGAGTCAGCTCGGAGAAGCTCTGATGAGCAGTAATGAAGAACCTTTGGCTTAGAGTGCTTCCCTAGCTTCTTGACATGGTGCAAAATCTTCCTGGAGGATGAATAATCAGAGCACTGCCTCTGTATTGGTATTTCTCAAAGATATCCAGAAAATAATATTTTAGTGGCTAAAAAATCAATGCCAAGGTTTTTAGTGCCATTTTTTAGTCAATAGAATGTAAGGTTATATATTTTTCCTTCCCTATCCCTGAAGTTCGTTGTAATATTTGAATACCAAATAAAAACAAAGTTGAACTTATAAACATTTGTTTTCTGTTTGTTCATGACGCAAATAAAACCACAACAAAACAGCACTACTATCACCGCCTGGGTTTCATTTTTCTGCTTTTAGAGAAAGTAGAGCTTGGTAAAATTCTACTAGTTATTCAAGATCTAACTCAAATGTCACTTTCTCAATTAGTATTTTCTAACTTTAAGTAGACTAACTCTGTCCCTCTTTTTGCTCTCTGAGGACTCATTCATTCATTCAGTCATTCAACAAACATCTATTAAGCTCTTGCCAGATTTTAGCCCTTGTTGTGAGGATTCAAAAATGAACAGTCTGAGGGATGAAAGGTACATCATAGGGAATATAGTCAATGGCGTTGCAATAATGTTGTATGGTGACAGATGGTAGTGACAGATGATATTTGTGGATGAGCATAGCATAACATATAGTCTTTGTTATGCACATGTTGCACACCTGAAACTAATGTAACATTGTGTGTCAACTATCCTTCAATTAAAAAAAACACTAAAAAAAAAGTGAACAGTCTGACATGGTTCCCACACTCAAAGGTTGCAACCTAGTCAGAGAACGATATAGATCCTTCCTTGAACAACCATAATAAAGAATGATGAGTTTTGATATTAGGCACATGAGATAGCAACTCCATCCCTTCACAGTCAGTGAAGTTCATTAGACTTTTACTGATTTTCTGTGGTGTGTAAAGCATAAGAGATACAAAGATTACTGAGATGTAGTCTCCATTCTTTAGGGAGGGAAGGAGACTGGTATGTTTCGTCAAACCAGTTTCCTGTGCCGCCTGGGTACACAGTAGACATTTCCCAACCTCCCTTGTGGTGAGTCACTGAGGTGTGGCCAAGGCAACGTGAGCATAAGTAATGCATGCTACTTCTATTCCTTACCTATAAGAAACCTCCACGCAATACAACACATACCTTCTCTTTTCCTGTCCAATGCCTGGAAACTAAGAACTTTTAAGGTCTTATGGGATGACAAAGCCATAACATAAAAAGAATTTGGGTTCCTCAATCCCTGAGTAGAATGCCATCTGCTGAACACCTGATTGGATTTTACATGAGTAGAAATAAGCTTCTACTATGTTAAGGTACTGAGATTTTGGAGTTTATCTATTATAACAGTCAGTATTACCTTAAGGTAATTTAATTATGGTGGGAGAAATGCAGGCGCAGAGTTGAACAGGGAGAGGAGGTCTTGCCCAGCGTGGCGAGGGGTCAAGTTGGCACGAGCCAAGCTGCTCATGCTGTTTGACAAAGTCCAAGTATGGGGGACGATCCTGAAAACAGGAGACTCCACAGCTGGCTCCTGCTATTCTCTTTCATTTTGTTTATGGCAATCTTTATAATTGTGGGAATATTTCTGGAGTTTCATGATAAAGTGACTACTCATCTTAGTTACGCCTATCTAAGCAATCATAATGAAACTAATTCCACGAGGCCCCCCAGGCGCCTCAGAAGCGGCAAGATTCTAAGAAAGGAACAGCTCAGGCTGTTCCACAGCTCACTATATTTCCTGCGCTATAGAACAAAATAGCAAGATGGTTACGCTCTGTCTGGCACCTTTCTCTTTGCGTATTGTTTTTTAGTTTTAGCAAAAGTCAATAAGCGGAAATCAATAAAGGTCATGTTAATCATTACAAAGGAAAAATAAAAGAAGGCTATGTCTGTAATCCAGAAAATGATCTAAGATTATCTCAATCAATTGTGAAAAATCATGATCACATGTTACGAAAGTATGGAAAAACAAAAAAATCCTAACATATAAATAAAGTTCCTCCAAGGCTGTCAGGAGGAGACGCTTGCAACCTGACCCTGTGTCTGTGTCTCCTCATTCGCGACGCCGTCCTTTCCTACGAGAGACCCACCCCGGCTGGAGCCGGACTCCGGCAGGTGGCGCCCAACGGTGGGGCTCGACTAGGTAAGCCTTTCTACGAGGACGGATAGGACTCTGCTCGTGGGTACTGCAGACCCCTCTGTGAAGGAATACAGAGTGAGAGTGAGCAGAAAGACAGAACTCAGAGAAGCTATGGGCCATGACGAGTCAAAGGAATGACGACTCTTTATTGATATTATGAAGCATATGATTGAAAAAAGAGGTGTTAAGGTTACTCATGCTCAACTGGCTAGATTTTTGACCTTTGTAGAGACCTGTTGCCCTTGGTTTCTGAAAGATGGTAGTCTTGATATTGGAACATGGAACAAGATAGGGGAGGAAATGCGGTTATACTATTCTAACCATGGTCCTGAAAATGTACCCGTGGAGCCATTCTCTTTGTGGACATTGTTAAGAGATATGTTAGATCTTATGCCTAGCTCACAGGCTTTACACAAAAAATTATGGGAGACACATAACGCTGCCCCCACTGAAGAGACACCTCTATTACAAAAATCAGCCTCTCAAGTACTGGTAATAAATGAAATGAAATCAGAAGATGAGGACAAAGATAATAAAAGAGTTGAAGGGAGAGACGATCAATTGTCCTCCGAAGATGAGGTAGCCCTTGAGGAGGAGGCTGCTAAATATCATGAACAAGACTGGGAACTTTTTGCAAATGCCACAGCCCCTGAATGCGGCTCTGTGATTAATCTACATAGACAGTTAAAAGTTCCACAGAACAAGGCCTTCGTTCGTAAAAAACCCTTGCTGCCTATTAAGAATATTGGCTTTAAGGGAGCAATACAGGAGGCCTTGCGAGATGGGGATTTAACCTTTAAATGTTTTCCAGTGACTTCTGATGATGAATGGGACGAACCTCAGTGGGAACCACTCCCTTATAAGGTCTTAAAGGAACTAAAAAAGGCCTAGACGCCCTGACCATATGGAGGTGGTCACGGCATGTGTGGGTCCCCCTCATGCTCTCTTGGTGCAAGGTCATGGCCAATTACAGGTAAACAAGATTAATCATACCTATTATGTATCCTGTTCAAAATGTACATTAACTAATTGCATTGATCCAACTGTTGGACCAACTGTCTTTACAGTTGTTCATCAACCTCCTTATGTAGTGTTACCTGTAAAATTAGAAGAACATTGGTATGATGATCCTGGCATGTATACGATTCAACTTGTAGATAAAGCCTTACGCCGCCCTAAGAGCTTTATTGCAGCACTTATATTAGGTATTACTGCTCTTATAGGAATCATAAGTTCTTTTGCTATATCTACAACTGCTTTAGTACAGGAAATACATACTGCACATCATATGGATAGATTAACCCAGAATACTTCAACTGCACTTTATTTGCAGGAACAAATAGACAAGAAGTTTGAGGCACGATTAAATGTTCTAGAAGAAAATATATTATATGTAGAAAATCAAATTCAAAATCTCAAAACTCAGTTAACCACTAGATGCCTTGCACAATATAAATGGATCTGTGTCACTCCCCACCATTATGATTCCTCATCTGTCCCTTGGGACAACGTCAAAAATCACCTATTGGGAATATGGAGCAATGATAATGTATCCTTGGACTTAAACTCCTTGCAAGAAAAAATTAAAGACATTAGTTTGGCACATGTGTCCTCAGCCACAGCCTCAGAAGTTGCAGATTCCTTTCTTGCCACTTTGCAGAAATACACCTCCACTACTGCCTGGTTTCCATCCCTCATCAATCTAGGTATATCAGCACTAATTATTATCTCCCTTTTGTTTCTCTTTCCAGTCTTCATAATCACATGTTACGAAAGTATGGAAAAACAAAAAAATCCTAACATATAAATAAAGTTCCTCCAAGGCTATCAGGAGGAGATGCTTGCAACCTGACCCTGTGTCTGTGTCTCCTCATTCGCCGACGCCGTCCTTTCCTACGAGAGACCCACCCCGGCTGGAGCTGGACTCTGGCATCAAGTGATACTTGAATCAAATCTTGAAAGATTACTTAGCCTTGTAAAATAATAAAGACCATTACAGGCAGAAGAACCACATGATTAAAGGATGAGGAGAGAAAAGGAAAGAGCATGTAGGGAATTCTATGCACATTTATATTAATGAGAGTATAATGAGGATAATGGTGCAAAAATGTGGAGCAGTCAGAGGAAAATGGAGATAAAAACCCTGAATGAAAATCCTTGGGTCACTGCCTCCTAGTTGAGCCATTTTGGGCAAGTTACTTAGCCAGTCTGGATAGGTTTTTTTTCCAACTGTAAATGGTGATAATGGCTATGTCACAGAAAATCTTAATATAGTATTAGGTACATCATAGAGTCCCAATAAAGTACCCCCCCATGCTTTATCTTCCTTTTATAAGATTTTTCTTGAGAAAAAAGCATACAAATACTGTACTGAAAAGCACAGATAAGGGACACTACCAAATTCAAGCCTTTTAGTCCTTCATATAAACTGTAGAAAAATAAATAAAATAGATTTCTAAAAAAGGTAAAGAGCTTTTGTTATACGGACAAGAGATACTCAATGACTTTAGAAGGCTGTTAAAAGCTCTTTAAAACTTATCATAATTGTACTCTTCTTAACATGTATGACACATGACTATAAAATACTGAGAACACTTCCTCATTACACAAGTGCATATATAGGTAGCTCCATTTTCCCACATACAATGCTCCTAGGCTGTGTATGGAAAAAGATATAAAACCTTTTCTCCCAGAGGAGAGATCTGTTCTATCATTGGTGTTTGTGTGCTGACCAAGAGTCACTGGCCTACCAGTTATCAACAGGGCTAGTAAAGAGTAAATAGATATTCAGCAATCCTTTGTTACAGAACATATTCTGTAGATGTTTTAAGTGAAGAAGTATTTTATGTTACATTTGTAGAGCAAGAGAATTCAGAGATAATCTAATCAATGAGTAACAAACTCAAATACATTCAGGGGCCAAACTCAAATGTGGGTGGGGAGTTTACGGCAACTGCAGAGGGTGGAGTCTCATGGAAGGCATTCACATCACTGCAAACTCCCGAATCTAATCTCACGGTTTCATTTCCCATCAAAAGAAATGAAAGAGATCCATCTTAGGTGACAGAGGCCACATAGCAAACATATTAATCAGTCAGTAGAGAAAATTGAAACCACTTCAGGAATTTTAAACAGGAAGAGATTTTACACAGGGAATTAAGTGAATTATTTAAAGGCTAGAGAATGTTGAAAGGGCTAGAAGTGCAGGTTCCAGACTGGGCCTCCAGGAATGACATCTAGAACACTAGCAAATGAAGCACTGAGGAATGTACTATTTTTGTTACAGTGTGAAAGCCCTCCAAGGACTATGGGGTTCAAGAACACCACTGTAGCTGTGACCCCAAGGAAGCTGGGATCTGGACACTGCCTGGACAAGGAACAGAATATGTTCACCACTGCCCTCAACTGCTTCTTGACAGCCACAGAGCTGGTGGTATCACATGACAATGCTGAGTCTGGCTGTCACCACGGCTGTTAAGTCCCTCCCCACACCCACAGTCTGAAGACTAGTACTGGCATCTCCTGGACCTTCCCTGCCAACAGCAAACAGCCAAAAATAGCAGGGAGATGGCCTGTGCCTCACATCTGCTTTTGAAATTTCAGACAAGTTCATCTACTTGCCAGACTCTAATTTTACATCTAATTTACATCTAGAACTCTAGTTGGAATGGAGTCTAGGAAGTTTTTAGCTTCCCAGTTTGTTCTGTACATGAAGGCATACTAGAAGCGGGTAGGAATAGATGTGAATGCCAACCTTCTATATCCAGCACAGCAACTTTTGGAGTAGGCTCCAAGACAGACCTACATCACTGACTTTTTCCCACTTCTATAGAAATCCTTAAAAAAAAAAAAAAAAAAGGAAAAATCTAGTCATTAGGGTTATAATTCTAAAGATCTTAATATTCTAGAAAATATATTATGTGAATCAGCCACTTTGCTCACATCAACAGTATAACATGAATCACACTACCTAATTACTTAAGAATATTCTGATTGGTGCTGAATGGCAGAAACTGTATTTAATTCATATTTGTATTTCTTGTCCCCATGCCTGCTTGGCCCAGAGAAGACACACAGGTATTTGCTAAAGTGAAATGTTTCAGGGGCGCCTGGGTGGTCGGTTAAGCGTCTGCCTTAGGCTCAGGTCATGATCCCATAATCCTAGGATCAAGTCCCATATGGGGCTCCCTGCTCAGCAGGGAGTCTGCTTCTCCCTTTCCCTGCTTGTGCGCTCTTTCTATCAAATAAATAAATAAAATCTTAAAAAAATAAAGTGAAATGTTTCATTCTTAGTTTAGAGAGAAACAGTAAACCAGAATTTTAGGACAGCAGTTTGTAGCAGCGATGTCAAGTGGAGGCCCCCTTATAGAGTGGAGGAATGGGGTGTCAGTCTTTCAGTGAAAACAGAGGTTGACCAGGCTCAGTCAGGTACCTGCCTTCTCTCTGTCCCCTGGTGTCCGTTTCTTGGCAGGAAGCTAAAGGAAATGGTGGCTTTCTGATATTAATCTTTTAGAGCAACAAACCACCAGAGTCTAGGATGAGATAACAAGCCGATGGCTGATAAGTAAAAAAAGCCACAGTGTGCCCTTTGAGCAGGCGCTGATATTCTCCAGACAGTAGGATCTGATGGTTTTCAGTACCTTCGCGTTGCTAGCGTAGCCCACGTAGCAACCCCCCTGGCTGATTTGAGAACTAAAACACAAACAAGAAAAACATGCTCTGGGCCCTTAGTGTCCTCTGAGGGCTACTCACCTCGCCGTCTCCAGCGCAGGAAGGGTGGGGAACAGAGTAAAATGTCTGCGGGGGAGCCTGGTCCAGCCAGGCCCGCGGGCTCTCCAGGCAGCGCATCTTCCCAAGCGGAGCCGGAGGCTGCGAAATATGCAGATATCCGGGCGCTGGGCGTGCCGCGGGCTTCCGAGGCTCCGCCTTCCCCGCACGCGCCGGGAGGCCCCGCCGAGGGAGGTCTGGCCAGGCGGCGCCGGAGTGATTCCCCGCGCAAGCCCGGGCGGGTTCCGGCCCACCGCGGCCACCCCGCGCGCCCTCCGCTGCGTCCCCGCTGTGGCGGCGCGCGGCCTTCCCGGGAGGGGGAGCCCGGCGGACCGCGGGCCCACTTCCCGAGACCTCGGCGCGGCCACGTGGTGTGGCAGTGGCGTGTTCTGGCCGGGCGGCCGGCCCCGGGGGCCAGGACCAGCGCGTCCCCCGGGGAAACTCGCGGCGAGCGCGGACCCCGGCGACGACGAGACCCGGGTTAGGACGCGCAGCGCCGGCTCTGCTGGAGCCAGGAGTGCAGGCCAGACAGCCAGTTACAAGGTTTAACGTTCCCTAAACCAACTTCTACATTTTGGGTTTTAACTCCGCCTTTCAGATGTGCTTTTTACAAGTGTCTTCTCAGATGCGGTGGGAAGACAGGATTCTTTGTCTGGGTCACCAATTCGGTGGGATAAAACACTTGTCCTCCCCCCCACCTTTTTTATTGCTTCTTTAACACTGAGCCCTTCTTACCGCATCATTTTAGATTTTAACCTTCCCATCAGCAGTTTCTTTTTTCCTATAAAACTCTCTTTCTTTCCTGTATATTTCCGCCCTCCAAGCGAGTGTGTGTATATGCGCGTGCCCCTTTCGGGGTAATTTTCATTTCCTTCAGGAATAAAAATTGTCTTACCTGTTTTTCACTCCTTGGGCCAGTTTTAATCATTTCAAGCAAGAGGGACAACGTCAAGGAAGTGTCTCCACCAGATAGAAACCGCTCATTCTTGTCTCTCAGGCCCTCCTTTGTGAGTAGTATGGATGAACCTACATCCATCCAATAATCTTCAGAGCATCTAAAGTGATTACTGTATTTTCCTAAACTGCTCTTCCTTTCCTAAAGCTTGCAGAAATTTCTAGTGGTATCCAGCTTCCTCTTACCCCAGGAATGGAATATATTTTTCCTTTTCTTTTAGTCATATGATCTTCATTGACTCATCACCCCATCTGATTAACATGACTTTGAAGAACATTGAACTTTTTGGTGAGATTTTACCTCTGCTTTTATTGTTTATAATGTTTTATCGTTTATAGTTAGCTAAAAGAACTAACTCTGGGGAAGCCTTTGTGAATGTTAGAATTCATTTTGTAGAATTCATCCTGTGTTTATTTAGAATTCATTTGTCATAGCTATACATACACATGTATACTCGCTCACAGCATAAAGTACTTCATAACATACTTGTAAGCTTCAGTGTTCCATCACTTCACTTGATGAGAAGTTACAGCATTTTGATTATGAAACACCAAAAAAAACAAAAACAAAAAACCCCAAGTCATTTGGTCCAACTCCCTAATTTCACAAACCAGAAAACTAAAATCCAAGGTCAATTGGGTGACTTGGTCTAGGTCACAAAACAAGCTATCTGTGATGCAGTTGTGGACTACCTGGTCCAGAACCCCAAAGCAGATCTTATAATCAGTGGACTCTTCAGGAATGCTAGTCAGTATATTCTTTGCTGTCAATTTTAACTCTTTTTCATCAACCACATAATATTCTTCCTCACATATGTTATCCTTTTATTGTCCATTTCAAAATTTTCCTTGTTAATATGAATTAATATTAATTATAAATTAAGGTTCTAAAAGGAAAGACTAAGAATAAATGCTCATTTATTATCTATATGGACATCATACCATTTGATCTTTTGAAGTAGCAACAAATAAAAAACAAACATAAAACCCTAAAACTAAAAGAATAAGAAAAACTTCTTCCTAATCTCTTATAGAATTATCATCCACAATTTGCTTAAGCTTTTTTGTTTTTAAAGATTTTATTTATTTATTTGACAGAGAGAGAGAGAGAGAGCATAAGCAGGGGGAGCAGCAGAGGGGGAGGGAGAAGCAGACTCCTGGCTGAGCAGGCAGCCCAATGCGGGGCTTGATCACAGGACCCTGGGATCATGACCAGAGCTGAAGGCAGACGCCTAACTGACCGAGCCACCCAGGTGCCCCACTTAAGCTTTTTCATGGAAAAAAAAAACAAAAACCCAACAACGTTGTAACCATTTTTTAATTGAATTATAATTAACATACAATGCTGTATCAAGTTCAGGTGTACAACATATTGATTCAATAATTCTATACATTATTCAATGCTCACCATGATAAGTGTAGTCACCATACAATGTTATTACAATACTATTAACTATATTCTCTATGCTGTACTTTTCATCTCTGTGACTTATTTATTTTATAACTGGAAGTTTGTATTCCTTAATTCTCTTTTTCTATTTCATCATTCCTTGAAAATTTTATTTTCTTTAATTTTGTTTCCTATTATATGATTCACTTATATTTATTTACCCAGAGACTATTTCTAAATTTCATGTCCTCTTACTATTAACCTGGAATTTGGTGAAAAAAAAATCTACATTTAACCTAAAAAATATCACTCAAATTGCCAATACTGCTAGTTCATTATAAGTTTCTTAGGCCCATGCCAAATATCATTGCTTATTTTAAGAAAGATTTTTTACTTAAACTAAGAAGACAGTACTTAATTTTGAGTGATAACATCCGTTAAATATAAACACTTGATGATTATTTTTCTTTTATATAATTGATCAACAGTATAGTTCCGAATCTAAAGTCCTTTTAAGGTAAGTTACTGAAGCCAAATTCCTTCCTACCTTGTTTTCATTTATAATGGTGTAAAATTTTAAAATTAGTATCCATGTACAGACCAATGCAGAATTGTACAAAATAGTTGAATAATTTGAAATAGAAAGAAAATACAAATTAATACCTTTTTCTTAAAACCTTCCATTTTTCATATTCCCATTTTAATTTTATATGCTTGCAAATTGTGGTTTATTTTTAAACTATTCATTTGCAGTGAGTTCATTATCTTTTATGTCATCTCCCTACAATGATTTCAGAAGAGGTTAGAAAGAGATTAATATATTTAAAGAATCTGACTCTTGTGAACAATGACATAATTAAAAAGGGCTTGTTTTCATTAATATGCCATTAATAGGAAAGACATGAGGGGTGAATTTTCTTCATAACCAGGTTCACTGTGGACAGGAGGGGCCTGCCTTCCCAGCAAAGAGATCAAAATCACAAGCTCCAGCCTCCATCAATGATGACAGGATTACCTGTTACATAGGCAGACTGCAGTGATAAACACAAGGAGACAGAACAATTAACCAGGTTTAACACAGGTTGTGTTTCAATTTTCCCCTGACTGAGATAGCTAAACAATGTATTCATGGTAATAGGAATACTCACCTAACAAACATTTTGGAAAATCTGAATTAAATTTTGGATGATTTGAAACAGCAGCATGTTCTTGTGATCTGGAGTTAACTGGCCTCTGGCTAGTGTTTTAGCACAAAAGTCACATTCTAAGCAGGTAAAGTTTGGTGTCAGAATCAGAAAATTAAGTTTAGTGATATGCAGCCACTCCCTAAATTAGGATAAAGTATAGGCTAAAATAGTACATTTTCATTTTGAAATTCAGAACTATTCTAAAGTAGCTGAGTTTTATGCCATTAATAAATTTTTGAACATCAGGTGTCTGTCATAAAGTGGTCATGTCAATTACCAAACAGAATTTTTTATATAAGATATTGTATATTTAGTTGATCGAAATACATAGGTATTTCCAGGAGCTGAAGCACCCTAAATGTGTCTTTAAAATTTATATGAATAATAATTATTACATCTGTTAAGCTATGAAAAAATATTCTACACTAGTTTCAGATATCCAAATCTGTACGAAACTAAGGGAATTTAAAAAATTACTTTTTTTTCCATGGAATTTTTCGTTTTCCAAAGAAATAAAGCTGAAATAATCCTTGTGGTAGGGGTTTAAAAATCTTTTAACTTAAGCGTGGATAGTAAATTTGTGTTCTTACTTTTACATTTATCTAAAGCCTGAGACAATGGAAGAGGCAGGAAGGAAAAACATCATAGTATGAGAACAGAAATTTTTAAACTTCAATCTATGAAAACTGATCAAATACAGTAGATAAACTAGGGGGTTATCAGACACTTTACCAAGAAATGACCCCAATTCCTCAAAGTTTTTTTTTTTTTTTTTAAAGCAAGCTTTCTGTTACACATATAGGACTCCTCTGGGTTCCTCTAAAAGTCCAAAGGTCTTTTGATTGCACATTTCAAGGCAGAACATTTCCAAATATTTGGTAACCTAAGCTCTGGCTAAAAAGGGCAGTTTAGCTCCTCAGCAGCACCTCCAAATCAAATGAGCTCTTCTGTAGATACAGTCAGAGAGACCACAAATGCCAATAAACTTGTTCTATTGGTAATTTGTTTAGAAATTCCTGCAGCGACTAACAACTGTCGTTAACAGTCCCGAGAAGTGGTAACTTCTATCACTAAAACATTTCAACCACTGTATTTGTCACATTCACCAACCGCCTGGTGTGTACCAAGTTACTGTAAAGAAGAGCTAACGCATCAGCAACACACCTCCTCACTTCTGCCTGGGTCCCTTTCTTCCTCTCTCCTCATACACTGCAGTTCCCTGGTCATGTAACATGCAAACACATAAAACAGAGAGGGATGTTCTTGTGCTCTATACCTTATAAATGTAGCTTCTGCTTTTGTAGTTGTGTGCCATTTAAGAATATATACAATAGCCATTAAGGAAGAAACTGGTTACTAAATAGTTGCAAAGTGGAAAGAGATAGAAATAGGAATTTCCATACGTGATGACAAACAAGAATTCATAGAAAAAAAAAGCCAGTAGGATTCTCTTAAACTAAAAATACTAGATGCCAATTCTGTGTCTTCTAGAGACAATTACATCTGTTTAACTCTCTCCCCATTTCACCTGAAGCTCTCATAATTTTGGAGGTTCATTTCTTGACTTATGTTTAGTCAGGCTTTCCCCAATTATAATATTTGAAAGCTACTGTCTCATAAAATTGAGCGATTTAATTTTTTCAGTGCTCCATGTCATTTGCTACAAGCTTTAGTGACATGTAGTGTTGAATGAGGAAGAGCTGGCGGCTCAGATCACGTGGTCTGTCTTTGAGCAAATTAAATCACAACTTATCCCTATCTTGTAAATGCAACCTCTTAGCATATATATGTTGCAACTCTCTAACATGACATTTTGATAAGCAAATCGTGGCCAAATGAGGATAATGAACTCCCTGGGAAGAATAGTGCTTACTTCATCAGAAGCTAAGTACACACACAGCAGGGCTATTTCTTCTGGGGTTGCAAATCTTCCAGTCTTCTGTCTCTTCAGGAAATAGTTCCGTGCCTGAGACAAGAAACCATGCCAGGTATCAGTAATGTGAGGTGAAGTGTGAACTCCTCAGGAGGTCAAAGACGAGGAATCTATAGAGGTTCCAGTGGCGTGCTGCCTTGATTAATCATGTATGATACATGAGAATATCATTAATGTCATTAATTGTGGACCAAGTAGGACTATGGTGACTTTCAAGGTACTCAAACTATGTGTTATGTTAAACCTACACACACTGTTATCAGATCAGTTAAAGAGGAGGGCTTTTTTTTTTTTTTAATTTTTGAAACTGTGATAAAATACACATAATGTGTTATTTATCATCTTAACCATTTTTAAGTGTAGAGTTCAGTAGTGTTAAGTACATTCACATTATTGTGCAACAGATCTCTAGAACTCTTTTCATCTTGCAAAACGGATACTCTATACCCATTAACCAATAACTCCCTGTTCTCTCCTCCCCCAGCCCCTGGCAGCCACCCTTCTCTCTGTCTCTATGAATTTGTCTACTCTAGGTAAGGAAGAGGACACTTTTCAACCAGAAGATCTCAACACAATTTAAAATAGTAGATATACCTCTTCGGGATTTGGTCTGGCTTGTATTCTTTCTTGCAGAGATGGGCTATCAACCGTTCCTAAATCAAAGGGGGACATTCAGCTTGGTTAATTACTCAAACTGAAAAAGACATTGACAAACTTTAAACTTCTTTCAATATGACACAACCATCAGTGAAATCCTTCTCCATGACTTTGAATGATAATTTCACCTCCATTTTCTATGATTTTTAAAAATACAGATCTTAATTCCTTGTGACATGAGGCAAGGACTCTGGGTGAATTGCCCAGCATTCCGAGACATATTTTAGTCACAGTACATTGACATGACACTTTATGGATTTTAAGCACTTTTGCATGTATTATCTCAGTTACTCCTCAGAACAACCCTGAGATGTGCATACATTCATATAAGTACTTCACCACTACAAGAACCCAGGATGCCTTCATGATCTCCAAACCATTCTTTGCCATCAGGTTCACTCTGGGGATCCTGAGAGATGGTGCCATGCTTGTCAGGGTCCTCAGTAATTTGGATGGTTCTACATTTTCCTCATTATCTTGCCTATTTTCATTGGTTTTGAATTCCTATTTTTAACCACAGTTTCATGTTTCTCCTAAAAAATATAATTTGAAATTATTTCACTTTAAAAAAAGTAAGAATGACGCTAAAATTTTTTAAAATCCCACTTGGTTCAAGCTCCCACAGAGCAAGTTGCCCAGATTTTTTATTAATTTATGTCATCTGTGAATTGTCTTTAGAAGACCTTTTTCTGTGGGGGGCTGACAGTTCTCTGGGCAACCACATGATACCTGTAAGGTCATAACAAATGATTTTACAGTCATACCCTCTGGTCCTGAGAGTGCCATCGGGTCGATGTTTACCAGGAAACCATTTCTCAATTTTAGCATCATTTGTCATTTCTCTGGAGAAGGTGGGAATCTTCAAAGTCAGGAAGTTCTGGCTCCTTTGTGTTTAACACCATTCTTTAGGTCACCTGTCTCCTTTCACATTTCACCGTAAGTGGGCAGCCCTTTCGACACTCAGGGTAGAAAACTGCCTTTACTAGATCACCCAGTTCATTAGGAACATTTTCTACCTTCCACATCACTATGGGCAATAGTGTTGTTAAACTTTCTGGAGCCACGTAACAAAGATTCCCTTGTACCCAGCTTCCAATAATATTTTCTTCACTTCTCTCACCCATAGCCTCCTAACAGCCCAGGATCCTACCAACAGTATGCTTAAGACACCTAAGCTTTCACTTAACAATATCCTCAAAATCCAGTTTTAAAATACGACTTTGATACCTTCCTACCACTCAGACAAGTGAGCATCATCTCTTTCATATGGCTGCTATCAACGGCTATTAACTGAAACCACAGAGCAAGCCTATGCTTTCTACTTCGTTCCATTGTCCTGGCTCCACTGTGTCCGTGGCCCAGACTGACACGGCGTGCCCCCGTCTACACAAGCCTGGTGTGGAAGAGTTGCGACTACACCACCATCAGCACCATCCCAGACACACTCATCCCTTGTCAGGTTTTCTCTGTGACTGGCTCTTGAGTCACAGCTAGTTCCTTGTTCCAGACAGTTTGATAATATATTTTCCAATCTTCTGAAAAGTCCAGCTGCTAAAAACAACTACATTTTCCAAATCATTTTGCCATTTATTCCACTGGGTAAATGGTACCCAAAATAGCTAGAGTCAGGTGTCACCAGTGGGTATGTTAAAACCCAGTGAAACCGTCTTGCCTATATCCTCTTTTTTCTTGGTGGTACCTACGTTTACCTTTCTAGTCCAAGAAAACTTAGAACACCTCAGTCATGGAAATTCTGCAGCTTGAAGGGTATTCTGTATTCCTCTTTTAAACTGATAAGTCAGCAAGGGGAGACCATGGTGGAATATATAAAAATCTCGTGTGGAACTTTCCAAATGACACATGATTTACCCCATCAACTCTTTCCCCAGATTCTGGCATGCACTCTAGGT
Organism: Halichoerus grypus; assembly: GCF_964656455.1. Classification (NCBI taxonomy): domain Eukaryota; kingdom Metazoa; phylum Chordata; class Mammalia; order Carnivora; family Phocidae; genus Halichoerus; species Halichoerus grypus. The sequence continues at coordinate 84,131,559 of NC_135714.1, forward strand.
TTCGAAAAGTTCCATGGGTAACTGCGAAATGCTTCTTCTCTCCAACCCCCCAGTACCAGTTGTGAACCCCTGAGGGCCGCCTTGATCCTGGAAATGTGATATTTAAATCCTTTTCAGAGAAGCAGCTAGTAATTCTTCTTAGGCTCCCTTTTGGGTCAGTGGAACCCAGTGGAAGGCCATATCTACTTCTTAGACATACCCACAGTTATTAAGAAAATAAGTTATTCCTATGAAATAAGTTACAGAATGCTTTTGTTTGGACAGATCGAATGTCCTGTCTACTAAGTTCTGCTTTTCTTCTTTCCTTTCTATGGGAAGTCAGCATACATTTTGGTAAAAAGCCAGATAGAGAAGGATAGGCTGGGTGGCTCAGTCGTTAAGCATCTGCCTTCAGCTCAGGTCAGAGCCCAGCATCCGGTTCCCTGCTCAGCGGGAAGCCTGCTTCTCCCTCTCCCTCTCCCCCTGCTTGTGTTCCCTCTCTCGCTGTCCCTCCCTCTGTCAAATAAATAAATAAACTCTTAAAAAAAAAAAAAAAGCCAGATAGAGAATATTTTTCACTTTGAGAACCATTTATTTGGTCAATTACAACTGCTTAACTCTGCTTTGTAGCAGGAGTGCGGTCATAGCCAATATGTATGCAAACTGGGTGAGGATGTGTTAGAATACAACTGTCTTTACTACACAGGTGGTGGGCCAGATTTCTCCTGCAGGCCACAGTCTGCTGGCCCTCTTTTGATAGCATCAAGGAGGGTGTTAACCCCTCCTTTTTATTTATGGGTCACCCCAGGTGATTGACAAGACTCAGTAGCTCCCTATGTTCTGGGAAGCTGCTCTTACTTTCTTCCTGTGGTCCTATGAGCATGGTCTACTTTCCATCTTTCCCCTGACAGGGGCATCTCTGGTCTGCTTCCTAAACACCAAGCTCTGGCCAGTTGTGTGTCTTGGCCACGAGATTTGGAATTGTTCCACACACATGAATACCATTTAAACCCTTTGCATCTGTGGTTCCTTCCTAATGACTAAGAATCTCGTTCCCATCCTACTGTTGGACTGTTATCTTTTTTTTTTTTAAGATTTTTATTTGAGAGAGAGTGAGAGAGAGAGAGAGAGAACAAGCATGAGAGGGGGAGGGGCAGAGGGAGCCCGACCTGGGGTTCGATCCCAGAACTCCAGGATCATGACCTGAGCTGAAGGCAGTTGCTTAACCAACTGAGCCACCCAGGCGCCCCTGTTGGACTGTTACCTTAGTAAGCCTAGACCCTTGTTCATTTGAGCTTTTCCCCAATGACAGGATCCAATATAACGTGGTAAACAAGCTTCTGTGGATGGGTTGCGCAGTGGCAGCCCTGTGGTGCCCGCCTCACCTGGACACACGCAGTTGCACCTGATCCCCTGCTGGATGAAGTCTGTGGCCACGGACTTCGTGAGGCCAATCACAGCCGCCTTGGTGGCGCTGTACACACATCTGTTCATAACTCCTGAGGTGAAAGGAAGACTCAACAATCGAAGGAACAAAACAACAGTCTCCTTGAGGAAGGGAACACAACTGACTGTCCCCAGGGACCACTGTCCTGTTTCCTGCCATCCCACCCTTTTTAAAATTTGGTGTCAGGTTTTCTCCCTGAAGAGGGCCGGTTTCTGACTGTGGGAAAATAATATCGTTCCTGGCACAACTCAGTCAAGACTGAGGCGTTGAGAACCTGCACTTAGGTGATGGCAGCGGTCTTAGGTTTTCATCATCGGTGGGCAGAACCCTTGGGCGGATTCCAAAAGAGAATCAGGGGAAAGAACAACAGAACAAACACCAGACCAAAAAATGAAGAGGCCTGTGCCCTCTCTTTGCCTTCCTGTCTTGGACAGGCTCATGGGTGTTCTTGAGTTGAGAAGGGACGCCACCTCCGCGGTAACTCTTTCATTTGAAGTGTGCAAGTCCGTCTGCCGGACTGTGATGTCATTTCCATTTGGCACTGCAGTCCCGGCTCTTGGACTTGCCTTGTGTTTAGGGCCCGGATCAGCCGACCTGGGGAAGCACTCCCCCATATCAGTGGTGCCAGCGCTTTGCACAAACCCGGGTGGTAATACTGTCACACTGCAGAAGATGTGCACTTGCCTGACCCTCCCCCTTGCGGACCGTGAGGGGCACATAGTGTTCGATACATCTTTCTTGGCTAATTAAATGGATAAATATTTCCTTCTTCCGGCTTGATTTTCATGTTCACATCCATTAGAAGGAATACAAGGAAGGGCAAATGAAACAAATTTATTTTTTACGACTGGTTTACAACGAAGGCAAAAAAGACTGACAGTAAGGAACTTAATACCAATTTTTTAAAAAGTGGTTTTGAAATTATGTGTGGGCTTTATAATCTCTGCTATGCTCATTGCAAAAACCCACAGCTCGTGAAGGTACGGGGTCCGTGCATCGCGATTACCAGAGGAAAACAGACCTACCTTTGACGCTGGATGCCACGGACGACATGTTGATAATGTTGCCAGATTTCTGTGCAAGCATCTGCCAAAACAAAACAAATACCAAAAAAAAAAAAAAAAAGCCACTCTGTAAGATAAGAATACGACTTCTTTAGAAGATTTGCATTTACTTATGGTTTGCAGAAGCATCTTATTAGCTATTAACATGAAGCGCTGTTAGGCAGTCTTAACAGTCTCACCCAGTCATTACGCACTCACTGGCAGGAACATTTCCCAGGGGGATTACCGCCTTCCTTTGGCACAAAACCATCAGCAAGGCCAAGAAGGAACTCTGAGCTAAATGAAAAGTTAATGAACATTAATTGTTACTTTGTATTCCTGCTGTTGGAATACTCTTACTTTGTTTGACACGTTTGTTGAAGACGTACTATGATCAGATACAGTGGTAGGTCCAGGAGTTTGGAAGATAAATGACACACTCCCTGCCTATAGAGAGCTGCCAGCCGACTGGAGGGGTTGACATAACCAGCATCTGGCAACAGACAGCAGAGACCTCCAGAGAGGGGAATCGGGGTGGCGGGAAGGGACCAGTCCAGGTTGCAGGACACTCAGAGGAGGGTTCCTAAGGAGGAAAGAGGTGGGCTGATTTTTGAAAACCAAAGTATTAGCCAGAAAAATAAAAGAGAAAGGTGTTTTAAGAAGCAAGAACCACACGTATCGAGGCTGTATCATGGAACTGGAAGGAAGGGATGGGTCTGGTTGGAATGCTAGGCGTGGGAGGAATGAGGCTGCAGAGGCCAACGGGAGCTAAGTTTAGGAATTTGGGCATTACCCTGAGGGCAGTGTGGTGGTGACAATGAGGGGTTTAATGCAGAGCAGCGGCATGTTTACATCTGGGGAATACTAAGATTACTTCGGCACCCTGTTGAGGAGACCCACTGGAAGCTGATAGAGTGATTTCGGAAAGGACTGATGAAAGCAGAGATGCAGAAATGTCTGTGGGCAACAGGGGTGGAGATGGTTTAGGTAGTAAGTGCAGGACGTGGTAAATGGTTATACGCAGTGAGGCCTGCCTCCCTCATCGAAGAAGTGTTTCCTAAGAACACTTCCCTCAGAATTCCCCCAAAGTGTGAAGGTCTGAAGACGAGGGTCTGTGGCTGTTTTGTCCTCCTACATGGTACACAGTAGGTGGACCATACACTGTGATGAATCAAAATCTCTTGAGGTGCTAGTTCTTTTTTAATTAATTAATTACTTTATTTAGAGAGAGCTTGAGTGGGGGTAGGGGCAGAGGGAGAAGGAGAGAGAGAATCTTAAGCGGACTCCCTGCTGAGCGCAGAGCCCTACATGGGGCTTGATCTCACAACCCTGAGATCATGACCCGAGCTGAAATCAAGAGTCAGACGCTTAACTGACTGCGTCATGCAGGCACCCCGAGATGCTAGTTTAAAGTGCAGGTTGCTGGGCCCTGCCCCAGACCTAAAGGAATGATATAATGAATAAAAAAGCTACTAGGAATTAAAAATGTTTTCAGATGAACGTATACTTAAGTATAACATGTATGTGTGTTTTCCAGGGCATGTAGGTAGGTCCGGGGGCATGGAGACCCATGAATGCTTGGGTCTCCATGCCCCCGGACCTACCTACATGCCCTGGAATGGGGAAGGAGCAACACCTGAAGAGCACTCCTGCCCGATGGGCACTACCTTCTCATTGAAATCAGGCTCGGAGGATGACCATAAACAAGGCGGGGCTGGTGGACACGGAGAGTGGTCAAGAGTTACAACAAGCGCTGAGAGGAAATGGAAGACCACCACCAGAGAACAGAGGAAGGAAAAGCAGGACATGCTGTGCCATGAAAGTCAGGTAAAAAGTTTCTAAGAAGAAAGCGTCTCAACAGTCAGTGTAGAGGGAGAAGTCGCTTCTGCTTCGGTGAGTTGCTCTAGCCGCTTTCAGACAGAGAGGTGCAGGAATGGAGGTGAGTGACTGGTCCAGGGAAGAGGCTGCCAAGATGATAGGTCTCCCTATAGTATTCCCTTCCTTTCTGTTTTGATATTTAGTTACTATTTGCACCCAAGAGCAGAGAGTCTAAAACAACCTAAGGCATTGTGTTGGATGGATTAAAGAGTGCAAGGGGAGGCTGAGGCGACCCTACCAAGTCAAGGACAGCAGCAGGGGTGAAAGTATTGAACCCAACTTGTTTGTGCGATAAACAGGATCATATGAAATGGGGTCCTCAGAAAAAGAGACCAGGAAAATTAGTCAAGGCTTGAAAACAAAGCCTTAACATTATTCTTTCTTATCCAACTTTGCAAATAACCCATTTTTACTTATTTTTAATTTTTTTCCAGTTTTATTGAGCTATCATTCTCATATGTAACCTGTTTTTAATACCTATAGAATACATATACCCCAACTGAATATATAAAGATGAGCTATGAAGTAAGTTCAGTCTCTCATCTTCAGAAATGCAGCAATTCCTCAGGCAAAACTTTAGAATATAGTCACTAGGAGACGCTAGTGCTGCCCCTAACACTTGTTCCATCCATTCGACCAGGTCTGTCTGCTGGTTCTAGAGCCCTGTCCTTGCCTCCTTCCATGAGGTCTTCTCCACACCAGCTCAGTGCCTGCTGGTAGAGTGTGCGTGCTCCTCCTGACTCCCCATGCGACAGCCCTCTCTGGCAAATATGACTTGGCAACTATAAAGTGAAGTGCCTAGTACGTGGTGATCCTCCATACGACTGACCTCCCAGAAGCTCAGGGAGGGGCTAAGAAAGAACTCTGAAAAACTCCCTCTAGCTGTAGATCTAGTTAGTCCTACCCTAACCCAGCTCTTCTGTCCCCACTGAGCTCAGCTGGCAGACCTTGGTTTCTTGGGTCTTTGGTGATTCCATGTCTGACCTCTACCTGGACTGACAACCTAGATTCATTCATTCATTCAACAAATACTTGCCAAAGCACCTCTATGTGCTAGAGAATCTTTTAAGATACAGCAAAGGGGAGAAACCTCCACATAGCCGAGACTTCCCTGACTTCGGATTTTGCACTGACCTCTTCTTACAGTATTTTCAACTTGTTCTTTGCCTTTTGACTTAAATTCCAGTCTTGGAATGGTTTTCAGTATGTCTACCCATGAACAAAAATTTCCAAAAGTGTTTCTATGTTCTGACCACCTGACTTTTCAGGTCTGCCTGGACTCTAAATCCTGGCTTCCCCTGGAAAGTTCTAACCTGGAAATGTGCATCACAGTTAATGAACCCAGAGGATCCCAGACAGGGATCATGTAATTTTTTCACCCTCGTTTTAAATAGAATAGAACACAAGTGCCATCTCCCACGGTGCACGGTGAAGGAGGGGCAGAGTTCAGGCTGTGAAGCCAGAGTCCGAAATCTGGGGTCAGGTTGGTTACTGTCACTTTCAGAAGTGGCATCGACTCCTTCTGATTGCCCATCCCAATCATTAATATCTCTTGGGATGTTTTACAAATGGGTGTTACTGGCTCATATGGATTATTGTTAAGATGCTTTAAATCATAGGTAAACTCACTAATTTGCAAGTTAGTGTTTGATATTTCAAAAGTTAACGCTTATTGACAAGTTTAAATTTCAGCTCCACTGGACTATATCCCACCCTTGCTGCCTTCACTCACATTTGTAAAGCGTTCCAGACATGAAGTAGGCTGGTTATGCACACGTGACAGCTTACCCCCTGCGACCTAAGCTTTCTCCTCTTACCAGAGCCTCTGCTTCTCTCCCATATTCTAGGATCAGTCTTCAAAAAAAAAAAAATAATCCAAGTTCCAAATAACATAGATTCTCATGAACCCCAAATAAGCAGAAAAAATGAGATTTATATTAAAAAAATTTGCTAGTGCAACATCCCATGGACCCACTGAGAGATCCTTTCTAGGTGCTAAACAAGCAGATTAAAACAAATTCCTTTGTTTCCAAGTCAGGTTTTCCTAATTTTCCTTTTGATGTTCGTCTTGACATTAGGTTGAATGTTTAGAGCAAAGCATCGGCCCTGCGTTGCCATTAGAAAGCTCTTCTCTGTGCTGGGTTGGCAGCATTCAGTATGTCCGTCATCTAATCTGGCTGGGATGGAAGAGAAGAATGCTCCTCTGCATTTCACTAGGGTTCAGTTGACAACCTTGGACTGAGCTAGTTCTGTGGTACTCAGTCAACCCCTTTCATTGTCTGAGCTTGTGCTGTCTGCTTACTCTTGGCTTGTCAGTTCATTTGAACTCAAAGTTTTTCATATTTACACTCCCCTCTCCCCAGAACACCTAGTGTGCGCTTTATGTCAAAAGGCATTTAATGCTTGTTTGTAAAATAAAATGAAGAACATTGATGAGCTGTGTGAAGGCTGTGGAATTCAAGGGTAGCCGACTCAGGAGGCATGCTCTCTCTTTAGCATACACTGGCTCTCACCTCTCTGGTACCTCTGTGGCTCAGCTAAAAACAAGGAGAGTATCAGGGAACAGAAAAGCAATGGGGGTATGTCCATCCTGAGAGCATGTGCCTAGATACTGAAATTCAAGAAGGGGCCCACCTTCCAGGGTTCAGATTCTACTCTACCCACTTGATAGTTATGTGACCTTGGGCAAGTTATCTCACCTCCCAGTTTTATCCTCTGTACAGTGGATGTGATAAAGTAGTACCTACCTCATCACATTCTTCTGGTTCTGCATGCCTCCTTGCTGTCCCTCTCCCTGGGACCCTCTTCCGAATATACCTGAATGGCTAGCTCCCTCATTTCACTTAGACCTCTATGAAAATTCCAGCTTCTCAGTGAGGCCCTCCTGGACTTTACTGATATCCGAGCTTCTTTTTCTTCATAGTACTTCTAATCACTCCCCAAGTTCTATGTCTCATTACCCATTATCCTGTCTCCTCAAAAATGGGATCTCCCTTATAGAAAGGACTTTGTTTAGTTTTCTGATGTGTCTTCTGCATCTAGAATGAAGGAGACCTGCAAATAGAAAGTGCTTAATATTTCTTGACTATTTCTTAACTGGAAGGTTAAATGAGTTAATTTATATTAAATGCCTTGATATAAATGTTCAGTACAGGTTTGTCATTATATTAGCTACTGTCACTCTTTGGCATATGTGAGGACCCTTTCTCGGTGCCCACTGCGGAGACCTACTTATCCAGTGGTGCTTATCCTAGTGGTGGCGGTCCTTACTTTAGGAAGAAATGCCTTGATCATCAAGTACATGCTGCGGACATTGAGATTCATCGAGAAGTCCCAGTCTTTCTCCTCGCAGTCCAGGATGGTTCCGTGATGGACAAAACTGGAAGAGGGATTGATCAGTGGGGAAAAATGATCATTTAAGAAGATTTGTATTCCATTTCCTTACCATTTTTTTATTGTTGTACAATGAGACCATTGACCCTTCCCTTATGAAGATTTTAACAATTCGGAATATCACTTAGTACATTAGGTTAATGAGTATCTAACAACTTAAGCTAAATACATTTATTTGAAAACAACATCCTTCTTCTAAAAGAAAAAGGCAAAAGTCTGAGGCCACCCAACATAAGAATCTCGGCAGCAACTGCACAGGAAATATCAAAAACAAACGTGAGCCTAGGGCGCCCGCCCTGACTCCTATTTCAGGAGCTATAGTGCCCTCTGGTGGCACAGATTTAGTGTTTTCAAAGAGAAAATCAAATTGCAAGGAAAACCACTGTCTGCACATTTCAGGGTAGCAAAGAAATATTGCTATCATACGGTTCTAACATACTGAGTAAACAGAGCAGAACAAAACAGAACTCTTCAAGCAGGCTTCACTCCTTGTCAAGTCACACTCGTAAATAACCTGCTCATCCTTCGTATGACAGCAAGAACCACATGCTCTACTTCTATATCCCTTATGTTGCTGAAAATTTAATGTGAAGATGTTCAAAAACTAATTTCCTAACTGATTTTTTTTTTGGTCATGGCTCTCAGTATATTCTCATATAAGGGATGAGCAGTTTATAAAATAGATTGCCATATATTGTTGCTTTAATTTAATTTCCACACAATGTAACATATGACAAACTAAAGACGGACTTTTTTTTTTTTTTTTTTTTTTTTTGCTCTGAAGCATGATTAGGAAGAACAAAAATATATTAGAAGGCTCTGGAATTTTTCTGTCAATGCGGCAGTACAAATATAACACTCCATAAGAAAAGGGGAATGTCACTTAGTTCCTGTGTAAACGTCCATTGTGCTCACCTCTACTGAGCTGCTCCTGAGTAGGAAAACTGCTAGCGCTACCTGTCGTCTGTGTGGTGGGTCCAGTTCCAGTCTCCCCACATTCGCACCTGATTCGGCACGTTGGGTACCACCCCAGTTAAGTTCAATTAAGCCACTCTCTTTGTGCTCTCTACAGAAGTGTAACACGTAGACTTCTTTTGCTGGGTGGGGCTCATTGTCCCGATAAGAAACCCTGGGCTTGGGAGGTGTGTGGAGGACTGGCTAGAATGTTGTGCCAAAAAAATGGGGAACACCTGCATTTCAATAGGCTGAGTACTTGGTTTCTGGTAAATATGCTTTGTTTTAAAGACATCTACTGGAAAACAGTTTTTCATTTTATTTTATGTCTTAGTGGAGCATCCACAACCAGTCCATTGGTGTGAGCTGTTACCAGCCTTAAGAAGAGCAACAGGTCTGGATTACTACCAGTGCTCTTGAGTTGACCATAATTTCCCTTAGGACTCAAGCCCGTGTCCACTTCTATGGCTTTCTCACCTGCTGAATCTCAGAATAAAAATTCTGTCTAAACTCTAGCTGTATTTCCTAAGAAATATATAATGGTTCGTGATGAATAATTTTGCCATATTATCAAAAGTGATTAAATAAGTCATAGAAAACTTTCTGTAAGGACAGTGAAATTAAAAAGTATGAATTACCCAGCAACATTAAAGAGAACATCAAGTCTCTCAATTTCATTGGCAAACTGGTCAATTTGTTTCTTCTTTGTGACGTCAAGGGTTCGAATTTGAATACCTGAAAAATAAAACAAAGGACACGATTTACCTTTACTCATAAAAATGTTTAGCCTTGAAGATTTAGCTGTTCTGAAATGTGAAGACTGTAATATTTGTCCAGTTAGGCTTCACAGGATTGTTGGCCATTAGTAGGGTCTTAGAAATCTCAAGAATCTTATTAGTAAAAATCTTCAAGTCCTCCCCATCTTGAGCTCTGTATCAGATGCCTCTCAGTAAGCCAGCAGTAAGACCTTCAAGTGGGTCCTCTCCAGCGTTTCCTTTCCCCAGAGGTTGAATCACTGCTACAGTGATGTTGAATTCTGAGGTGCGGTGAGCTAAGAGATTGTTTCTATTTGTGCCCTTTACCTTTATGTCAATTCTTTTATTTACTAGATATGACTTTGTTGGTCATGGGTATCATCACTTACGTCTGGACTAAACTGCAAGAAGAAACGAGAGGCCAGAAGAAGAGATGAAAACACTGTCCATGAGAGATCTGGTGTGGGATCTGAGAGAGACATGCTGTACCAGCTCAAAAAAAAAAAAAAAAAAAAAACAAACCAAAACAAAACAAAAACCCTAAACCAACAAATAGGCTTTTTGGTCATTTTTATGATTTTAAAAATATATGGTTTATTTTATTCTTCCCTTTTGGATATAGAAAAGAAAGATTATAAATGAAGAAGGGGAAGACTAAAATTGAGTTTCAGAAGAACTTCCTTTGCTTTGTGCTTTTCTAGGACAGCAGCTTCCCTTAGACTTGTTGAAATGGTAACTCCACACGGTCTAATTCAGTTAACTAATTCAGTGAACTCAGTTGTGTTTGATCACGTAGCCAGTTCTATTTTGCCAAAACAGTTAACTTTCAAATGAGTTCTATGTCCTGATTTCTTTCTGAGTAACGCCAATCGAAGCCCTCTGATGTTGGAATTAAGGTTCGGTGTGGTACAGTGAGGGACAATATGCACCCAAACAAGTTAATCTCTTACAGTTTCTGATCATGATGTGGTTTTAAGGCTGAGCTGTCTCCAGTATGAGCATTTGAAATGCAGCTAGTCTGAACTGAAATGTGCTGGAAGTGTAAAGTACACGTGCATTTCAAAGATTTGGTATAAGAAATGTAAAATATTCCATTTTTTATACCGTGTATGTGAAATTTTTTTACTGTGTAAATTTTTTTAATACTGTGTATGTTAAATTATAATATTTTAGATGTATTGAATTAAGTATATTATTAAAATTAGCGTCACCGGTGTCTTTTTACTTGTTAAATGTAGCCACTAGAAAATTTACAATTGCACATGTGGCTCACATCATGTTTCTGTTGGACAGTGTTTCCCTCACAGAGAGGCACTCAAGTGGAAAGTCATCATTAAAAGTTAACGATAAGGGGGGGCGCCTGGGTGCCTCAGTCATTAAGCATCTGCCTTCAGCTCAGGTCATGATCCCAGGGTCCTGGGATCAAGCCCCACATCGGGATCCCTGCTCGTCAGGAAGCCTGCTTCTCCCTCTCCCACTCCCCCTGCTTGTGTTCCCTCTCTTGCTGTGTCTCTCTCTGTCAAATAAATAAAATCTTTAAAAAAAAAAAAAATTTAACGATAAGGGATGCTGGGTGGCTCAGTTGGTTAAGCATCTGCCTTTGGCTCAGGTCATGATCCCAGGGTCCTAGATATAGCCCCAAATTGGGCTCCCTGCTCAGTGGGGAGCCTGCTTCTCCCTCTGCCTCTCCCCCTGCTTGTGTGCTCTGAGAAATAATGAAATAAAAGCTTAAAAAAAAAAAGTTAACAATAACAGGGGCGCTTGCTTGACTGGCTCAGTCGGTAGAGGGTGCAACTCTTGACCTCTGGATCATGAGTTCAAGTTCCACCTTGGGCTAGAGCATACCTAAAAACAAAAAGTTAGCAACTGTTAAATTTTCACATGTAATTTTGTAACTGAGGACTGAATCCTTCAACATGTTGCATAAATAAAATATTTTAGGTATACATCTTAGAATGTTGTTTATACATTTAAATATATAGATTTTTGTCTGTAGGTTTGCACAATATAGATTTGATATCAGAGAATCAGGCTCTAAAGAGAAGGCCAGTGGAACTGAATGGGTAAGGAATTTTCTTTCAGCATCTGAGCACTATTGCTTTATAATACTTTGCAGAGTCTGAATCCCAAGTTCACACTGCCAACTTGCTTACCGGGGTACTCTTCCAGTTCCTGAAGTTTGGACTCATTGATATCTGTAGCGATGACTTTGGCACCTTCTCTTGCAAAAGCCTGGGAGACACAATATACAAGTAAATCCTTTGTTTATTTGATTTGATTCCATTCTCATGAATGGAAAGTCAGTTAGGCTTTCCCCCTTTATCTTATTTTCATTGTTTTCCCTATAAAATAGATGGAATTTCAAGCTCTCTACTCTCACTTCACCCTTCCCGTTATTATTTTTATCATTAATTAGGACAACGTGACATACATTGTGCTTGTCATCTAACTTTGTCCCTTTAAGCATTATCAAATAAAATCGTGTTTTTAAAAACTAGTTAATCTCTTACTGACACCTCTCAAAATACTATTCTGTGATGTGATAGCCTGTATTTCATTTCTGAGCAAGTTTTTATTATTTTCCACTTCTTCTTATATTCCAAATAATAAGAGAAAATGGGTTATTTCAACACTTTTTCTCCTCAGACTATACTACTGTTTTCATAAATGTCAAATACTTTCATTAAAGTCAATACTTTAAATGCATTAATTAGCTCAGGTGGGGGTTATAATGTGCAAGAAGTTGGTATAAATTGGAAGGTAAAGGTAACCTGATAGTCTTGTAACTCTAGAGTCCTCTACCTGAACCGATGTAATTTCAGAAAGCTATACATTCCCGTAGGGCCCCTGCAGTAAATATATCATAGTGCAGAGAAACTGAGGCAGAGGAAGACGTCTCTCAGAGTCAGAGGTTATCAGTGATGTCACATAATAAACATGGGAGGTGTTCATGCCTTCATCTTTTCCCTGGGGGTCAGGGATAGCGACTTTTCTTTTTGTAACTTAAGACAACAGAAGCACAAGATAAACAAGAAAAAAAAAAAAAGCAGAGCAGAATTAAATGACCATGGGATCTGTCCACATAGTTCAATACCTCAAAGTTAGTAGGCAAACCACAGATGACAACTTACTATGGCAGCTGCCCGGCCAATCCCCTGAGCGGCAGCTGTCAGCACGATGACCTTCCCATCAAGTCGACCCATAATGGAACCTGTGGCTTAAGCTACAGACACGTGTTTAATGGCTGAGCACCTGGTCCTGTGCAGCGATGTCTAGAATGAACAGTTCAGTGAACTCTTTAAGAACTTAATGATAGCATTTCTGTACAAATCGTCCCATCATCTGAATTCTCCAAGAATGCTGACTCCAGATACCTAGCTGGGTATTATCAAAAACATTTAGCACAACCCACTGAAGTGATACATTGGACATTAATCCACCAATTGGTTTCTTGAGTACTTAGAGAAGACAGCATCTGATACTAATAGAGCAGGGGCGGGAGTCCTTCCCCTCACTACCACCACCGTTGTCCCCACTGTCCCTATATACAAACTGTTATAGCATTGTATGTGTCCTTACTAGTGGGGGCTGCTTCTTGATTTCTCTGCTGTAAACTTTTGTTGGGGTTTGCACTATCAATTGTCTATGGCTTTTCCTTGTCACTGGAAAGATTTCATGGTTGGCCTCAGAGTCATTGAACAAAAGAGCTGGAAAATCAAATCACGTCCGGTCCTCCTATTTTATAGATGAGAAAAGTGATCTGACTTGCTCAAGGTCACAGACCCAGTTAATGACAGAGCCAGAACTAAGCTCAGGCCTCCTGACTCCTTTGCTATGTGAAATTTCACCCCACAATGCTGCTGATCCTCTCTTGAAGTTTCAGCGTGCTACCAGCAGTAATTTTCAGAACGGAGGACTGAGGAATTCTGACCTAGGGAAAATAAGATATGCATAAGATATTTGGTTCTTGGACTGTAGATCGCAGGATGAGAGGGAATGGCTAATGATGAGGTTGGGGTAGTTAAGAGTCAAATGATGATCAACTGAGGCCGTCTTCAAGGAACTGAGTACATTTTCTCACCCCATTGTCCTTAATGGGTGCCTCTGATCTCACAAGTCACACAATGTCTGCTTTGTCCCAAGGCATCACATCCCATTCCAGGCAAAAAAAAAAAGAAAAAGAAAAAAAGAAAAAGGTGGTTGGGAGGTGGTGGTGGGAAATAAAAGCCAAAAGGCTTCCAGTGTCCTCACTTTCTTCAAGAAGCAAGCCTTCCTCAGAAATTCCAATCTTCATTTCACAGGCCAGCTCTAGCAGCAGGCGCTAGGAATTTGAGAATTTTGTTTTCTAGCCTCTATAAAGAGAAAAGCTGGGGCGGGGGGGGGTAGCGAGCCCACAAATGGTACATGTACAGATAACCTACACAATCACCCTGCTCAATTACCTGCCTGATAAAGTACAGGTAGCTAGCTAGTCTTGCCTAGAGGACTCACATGATCTAGTCCATTCTGTTGGAACCTATCTCTGTTCTCCCCAGCCAACCTTGGCTTTTTGCTGTAACCAAGCCTCCAGGCTTTATCTAAGCTCGGAATGCTGAGGGGCCAGTTAATCCTGTGGGCAGTGGGCACCAAAGGACTGATGGAAAGAGTGTGACACAAGCAGACACGTATTTCAGAAAGACCACCGTGGAGCAGTCCCGGCGGGGGTCGGGGGCTGGTTTCCTGGGGAGGGTGTGCTGTGGCCTGAGGGGCCCCCGGTGAAATTGTAGGGAGGGAGGGGATGGAGACGGGAGCAGGACGAGCGCAGCGTTTCATACAGGAGGCTGGGCCTGGACACCAGTGCACTACCTTCAAAGGGATCATGTGGTCTGCGCCGTGTCTCGAGGTGTGAACTCAAACCTAGGCCTCGGATTGCAGGTCCAAGAGAAGACCTCGTGGGTCGCGCTGTTCCTGCGGTCTCGGGCGGGCGCCCTCTAGGTCCGCACGCGGCCGCGCGGGCTGTGCGCTGAGGCCCGTGCGCGAGTTCGCACCCACGCGAAGGCGGTCCCACTTTGCGGGACACAGAGACCTTGCGGACCCTCCGGCCACCGCACGGCCCTGCCGGCGGCCCTCGCTCCCAGCCCCGCGGTGGCTGGGGCCTCCCTCGGGGGGTCGGACGGCCGGTTCTCTCATTTCCTCTGGCACCAGCATTTTCTCTAGTACACGCTTGCACGCTTAACTCTGTGTTGGAGTTTTGCTTCTCAGAGGGCCCCACTAACAAGCGGCTCCAGGGACCTGCTTACAGCTTCACCAGTGATGTTCTCGGAGCAAGTCTGCATTTGCTATGCGCCCCGGAGGCTGAGCTTTTACAGTGCCCGACCTCCACTGATGCCAGGGAGTTGCACGGTTTTGTTTTGCTTTTTTTTTCTTTATTCTTACACGAGTGATACATTTTCACTTTAAACACGTAAAGAGTTGAGAGATATATATGCTTTAGAAAGTAAGAGACTCCAATAACCGCCCCCCCCATCTTGGGCATGGTGTATTAAAAAGCTGTTATTTTGCCCCCCATCGTCGCATGGCACGGAAGGCACGTACCAAAGGTTTCCCCAGGAATCGCTGACACCGGAGAGGCGCTTACTGAACAACTGCTCAAGCACAGAGCAGCCGCTTCGCTCACTCTGAAATCTCCTCCTCGCTGGCCTTGTCTTTCTGGGGCCAAATTTTGGGGCCAAAGCCTCACTGCTGCAATAAACTACACTATCAAACTAAAATGAATTTATTTGGGAAAATGAGGACAAGCGTGACCTGAAATGGTAAAATGAGGCAACTCTCAATAAATGCAACGTGAAAACCACACTGAGAAACTTACATATACCAAAACTTCAAACTTGTTAAAAACACACCCTTATCTTGATCTAACTGCTAAGATTAATCTTGAAATAGGTACCTTGCAGAACAAAGCAAATCTAAACCTCCCCCTTTCCCAGTCTGAAGTGTCATTTAAAAAATATTAGGAAAACTTACTTTAGAGCAGCAAGTGGATGTCGTCCTCCAGATCCCTGGGCGAGCAACAAACTTGAAACCTTTGTACAGAAGCAAGTCAGGCGCTTAATAATGCATGTCGGGATTTGTAGTTTCCTTCAGTTTTAAGAAAAGGAGGCGCACATTTATATACTATATGTGTGTATGTGCTGCCATCTAGTGGAGCTCAGGTAGAACGGCTAACTCCAAGGAGAAGGTGAAAAAGGGAAAAGCACCTTAGGGCTTACTTAGGATAGGGAAATCATTTCCTTCACTTTAATCCAAGTCTTTCTTTGTTGTTTGTTCGTGCCTGCTATGTGCTGTTCTAAGATACTAAAAATTTAATGAGTCAGAAACATCACATAGAACAGAGCAGGGCAATAAAATAGAAGGACCTAGGTCATTTAAGATAGTGGAGGCTTCCTTCCTTCCCCTTCACCAAGATTGTTTTGAGGGAGAGAAATAAAAATTCCCTTGTGTTTAAGGTATAGTTATGGTTGTTTTGTCACACTCTGTCTCTTCTAACACTTGTCCATATTTAGTGGCCGGGGACCAGGCCAGGCATCTCGGGGACACTGAGGGGCAGGGTCCGGGTAGCACTCTGAGCTTCATAGTGTGGAGGCTTGAAAGGGAACATGTTGGGTAAGAGCAACAAAACAAGTCTGGCCGAAGAGAACAGAGATAATAGACTAGGTCTAGGACTAGGTCATGTGTGCCAGGCTTAGTAAGTCATACTGTAGCAGGTGTATAATTGAACAGAGTGATTGTGTAGGTTATTTTGTGCATGTACTATTTATGTTGGTTCATTCAACATCCACCTACCTCACTTTCTCCTGCCTTTTATTTTATAAAGGCCAGAAAACAAAACTCTCATATTCCTAGCCTCCTTTGCTGCTAGAGCTGGCCAATGAAATGCAAGTTGAGGAGGATTTCCTTTTGGATAGAAAGGCAAGGCCACTCTGAAAAGCTTTCCCTTCTTTTTGCCTGGCATGTGGATCTGCCTTGGGACATGGCAGTCACTGTGTGACTTGGCATGAGGTCAGAGGCACCCGTCAAGGACAGAGCAGGTAAGGGAAGGAACCTGATTCCCTGAAGACAGCCTTTATGCCACAGCACTAAACTAACTCCTCTGGGGTTCTTTTTTTTTTTTTTTTTTAAGACTTTATTTATTTGAGAGAGAGTGAGAGAGCACGAGCAGCGGGAGGAGGTGCAAAGGGGCAGAGGGAGAGGGAGAAGCAGACTCCCCACTGAGCAGGGAGGCGATGTGGGGCTTGATCCCAGGACCCCGGGATCATGACCTGAGCTGAAGGCAGATGGGTAATCCACTGAGCCACCCAGGCACCACGCCCACCCCTGCCCTGAGATTCTTAGCCGAGAAAAAGTAACTTCTTTGGATCACATTTTCCCCCAGGTTTTTGTCTTTGGAGGGAAGTATATTCACAATGGTCATGGTGGTTCAGAACAAAGACTGTGCAGTCAGAAAGATGAAGATAAGTCCCATGTCCTTCGCTAGCTGAGTAAATCATTTAACTCTCCAAGCCCCAGTTTTCTTATCTGTAAAGAAGGTAACCATAGCACCTGCCTCATGCATGTGAGGAGAAAGGACTAGGCATTCACAACTACCAGCACATTGATTACATTTAATAAATGTGAATGATTATTAAAATTCAATTACAGTAGATGGCAAAAATGGATGAAAAAAATCTCTGATCTAATTTCTGCATATATAAACACACACACATAAAGTCTTTGGTAAGACTGTCCCTCATTGCCCAGGGTAGCTTCTAACGGAGTCTAATGATCTCTAATGACACCCAGCTGTGCTCCTTGCTTTAGTAACAATGTCTTTAACTTTTGAGGATTTTAGAATACATTTTTAATGGATATGAGGATTCTCTAATCAAGGCCAAGTCTAACACTACTTTCTTGGTGCAGCTTTCTTCAGCCTTCCTTTGTCCGCATTTCCAACAGTAATGCCGACTCTGACAGCCTAAGTAACGTGGTGTTGCAAAAATTTGCTTACCCATCTATATTTTCCATGGAGTAAATTTCTTCAAGTCTAGGGACTATATCTTTTTCACCCTTATATTGCAGTCAGCACATATTATATTTGTTTTTCAACCAAACATAAATTTCACAAAGGCAGTAACTTTTGGTGCCTAGATCAGTGATTGGCACACAGTAAACAGCCATTAAATATTTGCTGAGTATGAATGGTAGGCTCTCAATAGGTTTCCTGGATATAATTTTGCCAGGCTCTCCAGAAAATATTTCCTATGAACAATAATCTATTTGTCTACTTTGACTTTACTTTTCAGACCATTTTAGTGTTGTCTGACCATATTACTGCTTTTTACCATTTTTGCATGTTTCATTGTTGACTTTCATCATTGTCTCTTCACAGCCATTTATCATGATATTGAAACTCCAGATCATTAAGAGTGAAGCAACATTTCTGAGGGAGATGTCGACAACATGGGGGAGTAGAAAGTCCCACCTCTTTTCCTCCCACAGAGACACCGATTTAAAACAATATACAGACTAAAATACCTTTATGAGAACTTAAGTCAGTTAGGAAGTCGCAGGACCCTAGGTAAGGGGAGAGCTGAGAACAGCTGCACTGAAGTGGGCAAGAAGAGTCATTTCCCTTTACCCGTGGCTCCAGCCACCGCACCCCTTGCCCAAGTCAGCACAGCTCAGCCTCTGGCTCCTCGTTTCCCCAGGGGAGTAGGGGGAAAGAGAAGAGTGGAAAACTAACCCAAAGTTCTGACTTTTTCTCTGGAAGCCCAAAGGACTGGGTTCTGTCTTGCCTGACTTGGAGTGCTGATGGAACCGGCATTAATTGACACTGGAGGCCCTGCAGTGCCCCAGACGGAGGCCAGAGTGGTTCAGCATAGTTGGGAGAGAGGGAGAAGAGTGGAGCATGTTCTTGGTATTCCAACTTTTTGGAGGGCTGTCCAAGACTGATATTTGTCTTGCCTACCTGGGGTGCTAACGGAGAGCTGATATACTTTGGATGCCTGGGGACCAATGAGAACAAAGGACAGCGGGGTGGCTTCTTACTGCAAGAACATGCTGTAGTGAAGACAGACACCAGAGGGAGCAAGAGATCCAGCTCCTAGAAAAGAAATTGGTAAACTTCTCTAATTGGCAAATTATACCCACAGCCCAGAGGTCATATCCCCCTAAAAAGATTTCAGAGATCCCCAGGATCTCTAACCAGGCTGACAGGTGAAAATCTTTCCCTGTATGAAGCAGTCTGTAGACCAGAAGAGGTGGCTGCTTTTTCAAATGGATAAAACTCAGCAAAAAATCAGAAGGTGCACACACACACAAAAGAAACATCACCCAGGGATGCCGGGGTGGCTCAGTCTGTTAAGCATCTGCCTTCGGCTCAGGTCGTGATCCTAGGTTCCTGGGATCAAGTCCCGCATTGGGCTCCTTTTTTAGTGGGGAGCCGGCTTCTCCCTATGCCTGCTTCCCCCCGCCCCTGCTTGTGCTCTCTCGCTCTCTGACAAATAAATAAATAAAATCTTAAAAAAAAAAAAAATAAACATCACCCAAAGATCCCTTTAAGAATATGATAAAAGTATGGATCCAAGTATCCTAGAAAAATGACAAAATTAACAAATTAACATAAAATTTCAGAGGTTTTACAGACTGCATGAAGCCCATCCATAGATGTCTTATGTATCTGTGGGGACTCTGGGTTTAGAAGACTTCTTCTACTTTGATAGAAACTCTGGTGCTGTTTCCTCATGTCTGAAATAAAAGGATAGAATAAATGGTCCATGAAGTTCTTCCAGCTGGTAGTAAAATGTAGTAGAGTACAAAGTCTCATAACAAACCAACCAATTTAGAGTGCTTGTATGGGGGTTGGTGGGTAACAGAAAAGCGAGAGAGAATTTTTGTATTTATTATAGCAAAAGAAAGATTAGCCTAGAAAATGAAGAGGTCATAGCACTTTGCTAAACTTAGCAACTTAAATCCAGAAAGCATGTATACATTCTCATAGCAAAATTCTGTAAGTCAACAAACAAGTAGAGCCAAATATACGCTGAGTACCACCCACCAAGAAACCATTAATTACTGTCACATAGAATTGTGATTCAGAACCACTAATTAAACATTTATTGAATGTTCAAGGTACTTAAAAAGGAGTTTATAATTTTGTTAATTAAATGATGCTTTAATGTATGCATAATGCCTTGGGAGTATCTAAGCCATAGGTGGATAACATTACATTAATAAAAATGAATACATTTTATGTATACATGGAAAGACTGGAAAATTCCTTCAATAATTTTATTCTTTACAAAATATATAAATAAATAAAACAATTCAACTCGTAAAGTATTACCACATTCAAGAAGACATTGCTATCACCATTCTAAATTACTGGAACGCATTAATCTCCTATTCCTTCCTCTTCCAATTCTAGTGGCAAAATGAAAACTGAATTGAAATTAAGTTGGACTGTGACGACACTGCCAGGGATAGGCACATGAAGTAACAAACGCCGTCATTTCCAGGAAATGCTGGGCCCCCGGAAAAGTGACAGGAGCGGAGTCTACTGTGTCCTGCACTCGGGCGCATCTTTTCCTGAGGAGGCGTGCCAAGGGGCCGGCTGAGGCTCCACGCTCTCTGCTCCAGCAGTTTGTTCTTCTGAGGAAAAACAACAAGCAAAAAACCCCAAAAGTAATCTTATTAAAACACACACACACACACACAATTTGAATACAACTGGAAATGGAAACGATGTTAAGACAGTAGAGATATGAAGAATGAAAAATGACAATACGGTCATTAACCTCCTCATGTTTGGTCATTAAAAAGGTGTATTTCATTTCATCAGAGGTGGAGAAGTTTATTCCCCATTTTCTCAAAAAATCAACTGTTAGAGAAGCCATTTTGTATATAAAACCAAGAAATAATAAAGTGTCACTTGAAATTCATCAGTTTGAGATTCAAAGTGAATCAAACACAGATTGAGTCTAATTTTCCTTTGCCCTAATTTTAGGAAAAAAAATGATGTGCTAAATAAATAGTATATATTTTGGAGACTATTTCGTCATTCTTAGAAAGCACTTCAACTGCATTTATGTTTATAAACAATATTCATTTTCAAATGATTATATTCATTAAAGTAAATCTCACATACCCGGTCTTTGCAATTATCTCAAGTTGTTGAGAAAATTTAAGTTATCGTTTATAATTCAAATTAAAAACTAACATTAAAATTCTTTTTGACTAGTACTTTATTAATTCTGGCTGGGTCTATTTCCTTTAATTCTGAATTGGTCAGTTTTTTTTTTTTTTAAGATTTTATTTGACAGAGAGAGAAAGAGAGCGAGGAAGCGCACAAGCAGGGGAAGCAGGGGAAGCAGCAGAGGGAAAGGGAGAAGCAGGCTCCCCACTCAGCAGCAGAGCCCGATACGGGAGGGGGCTCGATGCCAGGACCCCGGGGTCATGACCTGAGCTGAAGGTGGATGCTTAACTGACTGAGCCACCCAGGCACCCCTGAATTTGTCAGTTTTTGATTCATATATTCTTCCAGCCTACTCTTTTATTTAAAAATAGTACCAGAGTGATCCATATATTGATAAAAACACTTAAGCATTTCTATTTGTGGTTGAATTAATTTATATCATGCATGTGTCTCTGGCAGGATCAGATAAAATTGAAAGGTGATTAAAAGTTTCTCAGTTTTTTGGGGCGCCTGGGTGGCTCAGTCAGTTAAGCGTCTGTCTTCGGCTCAGGTCATGATCTCAGGGTCCTGGGATCGAGTCCCCGGGCTCCCTGCTCAGCAGGGAGTTGCTTCTCCCTCTCCCTCTGCCCCTCCACCTGCTTGTGCGCATGCTCTCTCTCTCAAATAAACAAAATCTTAAAAGAAGTTTCTCAGTTTTTCAAAAGACTCTTTTAAAATAGTGTGTATGTATATACAGCAAAAATTCCATGTAAGTGCTAATGAAAGGTCCTTAAATGTTTGTTAAATACTATTCCATAAAGTGAACAGTTCAGAAATTTTTTCAAATTGTTTGGTGCCTTCCTATATCCCTAAGAGCACTTCCAGACTGCTGGCTTGATCTAATTTTGATGTGCGGTTGATGAGAATGGACTGATTTCTTCTAACGTCACACATCTCGCTGGTCTGGTCCGTCCACTTCCACAAACCCTGGCTACCTTCGCTTGGGGCCAAAAATGATTTGGCAGCTGCCTCTCTTAGGATACAATTTTGCTGCTTTAGACTTCTGCGACTAAGGGCATTTCTGACAGGCAGATGCGCTGTTCCATGGACACGTGATCCACGCTGTGCGGTGAGAGCTACAAGAAGCGCCGGATTCCAGGGCCTCTCCGCCAATGCTCCACACCTCCGTGTCGGGCACCCGGGCCGCGCTGGGGGCGACCCTTGACACTGCGTCCCTCCGACCAGACAGGCGCCTCGCACTGCTGATTTTACTCCCACATCTCGCTGGTCTGGTCCGTCCACTTCTCTCCATCTCTTCTGTACCTGCTCACATCCCCGCTATCACCCCTTGCTTGGACAATTGCCATCAACTCCTGCTCCTATTATTTGTTGGTTACCATATAGCTAAGGCGGTGTGTTCAAAATTTATAACTCATTATGATCTCACCCATCATGTGGTTTAAAATCTTTCAAAGCCTTCCTCTGTATGCTTTCAGGATAAAGTAAAAGTTCCTGTATACAATGTACGAATTCCCACACACCTGGCTCTTCTCTTTGGCCTCACTGCCGCCATCCGTAGCAGCTCGTGCTCACTGTGCTCTGAGCAGCCTCCTTCCAGCCCTTCCCCTGCTGACGGTCCGTCCTCACTGTTCTATCTGCCTGAGATACTTCTCCTGCCCCTCTTTGTTAAGCTGACTCACATCAACCTCTTAGATCTCAGCTTCCTTCTTCAAGGAAGACTTCCTTAATATTCCTGAAACAAAAAACCTGTTATATGCCTCACAGCCTTTTACACTCTAGAATTTTACCTTTTTTTTGACTACTTGATTACTGTGTGTATCTCCGCAGAGACTGTAAGCTTCTGTAGGGTAGGGACCATGTCTGGTTTTGGTTATCAATGTACCATCAGGGTCTCATCTCTGACACACAGTTAGAGACCAAAATTTTTTGCTGATTGAATGAATTAATAAGTAAATGAAACAAATCTATGATCTGGCTTGTGTAAAATGAATATAATGCTATTGGAAATACTGGCCCAGTGCATTGGTAAGAAAGGCTTCTTCAGTGAAAGTTTTGTTTATAGGGTAGCATCTTCATGTTTTTAAGAGGGTTGCTTATTGATCTTAAGGAAAAGTTGAAGGTTTGAGAGGCAGAATAAAGACTTAACTTGGGGTAAAAAATGATGGACTTTAGTGCTGTGCTTTGGAGAAAATTTCTCACAACAGAAATGCCAAATGAAGTCTGTGCACTGTAGCCTGCTCAACTATATCTTGTCTAACCTTGTCCTTTGGGGCCACAAATTAAAGATAAGTTCTGACAGTTATTCCCCCGATTTCCAAAGAACCAGTATATTTACGTACCTGGGCAAAGGCCTAAACCGGAGTTATCAAAATAGCGAACTGGGTGAGGTGTTGGTAAAGACTTTGATCGGCTGTCAAAAAACCAAGACTTCGGTGATTCCCTTGGCACAGGATCTGGTAAATTCCGTTCCTTGCATTGAGAAGGCGTATGCGGCCTCTTTTTGGAAGCTGTTCTAGTCACTTTAGGAGACTGAGGAGAATTCTCACAACTAACTTCTCTGTGAGTCTCTCTTTTAAGGATTCTCTCCTTCCATGTTTTGACCTCGTTGGAAAGATGATGATTATTGCTTGAATATAGGAGAAAAAAAAAAGAGAGAGAGAGACTGTAAGTCTGCACAACTCCTGAATTTATTCACACGGTCGATTCATTCTCTATGCTCTGGCCACACTGTACGTGTTTCAGTTCCACCAACTGGTTATTCTTCCTGACCGAAAGCCTGTGCACGTGTCACCCTCTGCCTAAAGGGCTTACCAGTCTCTCTTTTCATCTGGCCTAACCCTTGCCCTTTTCCACAGCTACTCTTATTTCAGTTTCTTCATCATCACTCCTTCCCACACTTAGATAAGGTCCTATTCGTGGTTTTGTTGTTATTGCTGTTTAATAGCACTTGTTGCAAAAAATTAGTTGTTTGTATAGTTATTTGTTTAATGCCTATTTTTCTCCTATTGTATCATTAAAGTGCTTGGCACAAGATTCTAATCTTTGATAGAAGCCAAATATTAAATTTGTTAGAACTGTTTATAAAGTAAAAGCAAATAGACTACAATAATGGACTTAAGGAATTCTCCTTTGACTTGGGTATGCAGACTTGTGGTCTATTTAAACTGCCCCTCAAAGATTTTTGTTTACTTCCTATTTCTTGGCTTCGTTAAAAATAGGTCAATTGACAGACAGCAAACACCTGGAATGGCCGTACTACAGGCTTATCCTTTTTAAAAAACATTTATTACGTATATTCTAAAAATCACTTTCCCCATATGCGTGAAGGGTTGCCAACTGCAAAAAACAGGGATGGAGGTGTATACACCAAGCTCCCCACATGTAATAGCCAGAAGCATGATTTTGATATCACGTAAGCAGGTCTTACCTTAAGAGTTCACTCTTTTGCCTTGTTAGCTGTTCATTTTGTTGCTTTAACTTGGAGATTTCTTTCTCTAGCCGTATATATTCACTTTTTAAAATAAGAGCTTTTGTGCTTTGTACGATGCCACTACCACCCCCACAAGTTAAGGGTTTATTTGAAGGCTGCGAGTCCGTACACTCTGATACAACTGGGAGGGAGGCAAAGACACAAACAGCTGATGATTTTCATTATCTCCAAAGTTCAAAATAAAGAAACGACGAAGAGCCATAAGTCACTGCAAAAACCAGAACATCTCAATCACCACGTCCCTAGAAGCCATCCTTCCTTCCTCCTTCTACATCCCCTCCCAAGCCTACTTGATCAACACTTCTAATCGTCTCTAGGCTCCTCCCGCCTCTCTCCAGCCAATTCCACTAGCTCGGCGCTGCTGGCTGGACTCTCCCACTACGACGGCAGCAGCCGCAACCCCCGGTTAGTGTTGTCCTTCACTGCTCTCTCCTCTGCATCAGGGGACGCACGGGAGGGCTTCTTCCAGCACAGAATGTGTGTGTGGGGTCCACCACCAGTCATTCAGTGCGCTGTAAGTCCTCAACACGTACCTGGTAACTAAATAAAACTCAGAATGATACTAAAGCATATTTTATTAAGTATTCTACACTGTATGTGTGAAGCTAAGGTAAGGAACTGTTTTGTAAAATTGCATGAAGATGTGAGGCGTTTATAAAGTAGAACAGTCCACTGAGTAACTGATACTTTACAAAAGGTATGCTGTGTGGGGGGAAGATACTCAGTGTCCATTTTCTTTTGAATTACTCTGAGTTCAGATACAGTATGTACCTGAAAGTCACACACTGAGAGTAATTGTCCTGACCTTTCTGTGACAACAAAGCATGCTCGTTTCCAGTTTTATCCCTGGAAGTATTTCAGGTAAGGATGCACTTCTGCAACAGACACTAGAGAAGTTCAGGCCAAACATGTATGAGACAACAACTTTAACACTATCTCATTTTTGTTTTTTAAATGAGTGGATAATAATACACACAAGTCTTATCTTATGTTGGTGTGACATTTAGAATTTTCAGTGTGCTTTCACACACAACTTTCAGTTTGAGGCTTACAGTACATATATATATAAGCTAGGAGGTCGGGTATGATTCCCATGATTTCATACAGCCATGAAGTGAGGGGGACCTGCCCTTAGTTCACTGCTTGTTTACTACACAAAGCTGTCCCAAGTACTGTTCAGCATCCTCTCTTTTCAAATGAAACAGAAGAGACAGTAATATGGAAAAAGGAACAGGCTGAGGAATGCATAAGCAGAAATTTGATCATTAGATTTGAAAACTGTTAAGATAAATTTGAAAGAGTTTGCAAGTAAGCATCAACTCTATTTTCAGTACTAAGAACATGTAGGATATTATTTCCTTATTTCTACTGCGTGCTGATTGTATTTTTACTGCGCATATGGTTAAAATCTACTACAATGTGTTCGTATTTTTATTGGGAAGGGTACTTCTACCTTGATAGTTACAGCATTCTTTTATAGTACTGAAGATATCTTTTCTCATATGTAAAGATCTGATAATGCAAAGGTAAAATTCTTATTTTTTAAGAATCTATAATGGATAAATAGTTGAGATTACAGGAAACTAAGGAGATGTCACAGGATAAATATCTCAATAAATTCATCTCAAAAATAGTTTTTTCTAAATTAGTGGTTAACAGGTTTATTCTTGACTACCACATATATCATAGTCTTGAAAACGTCTACATGTATTGAGAAATAAAATGGAAAAGATCTGGAAATATCAGCATTTTCTACTTACTTGAGGTATCTTGGGCTTGTTGATTTCTTCTAAGATTTTCTCTCAGTACCCTTATAACTTCTTTTTGATATTCTACAGTGGCTTTTGTAGAAGTAATTCTAATAAGAACAGCAATAGAAACATGTAAAAGCTTTGCAACTAATTATAATGGAAGAATAAACAGAACTGTTATCAAGAATTTTCTAGTAAGATAGATCACATTGACATAAAACCTGTAAGTAGCAGTAGATACCCCCCCGTATCAAATATTTTATAGCTATAACACCATCAAATTGGAAGTATTCTGTTTGGTTGCAGGAGTAATTTTTTAAATTCTTTTTAAATTTCTGGAAGCCCAGTAGCTAATAATCAGATACAATTACCAGAGCATGAAAGTAAAAAGAACTTCTACCCATTTCTACCTTGTCAGGGAAGCAAACCCTGGGTGCAGCTCTAGTCTAATGTGATACAAAGGTCAAACTCTGCTCACTGTTCCCCAGCAGAAAGTGACATTTTAGGAATTGTCGGCTTAACTGTTAATCAGCAGTGATAAATCATGAGACTTTCTGTCTTTAGAGACTCTGAAAGTATCTGCTGATTCTACTCGATACATAAAATTCCCTTTTTAAAAAAAGATTTATTTATTTATTTGAGAGAGACACACACGCAGAGTGCAGGAGGCAGGGCCAGAGACAGAGGGAGAGAGAAACTCACACAGGCTCTGTGCTGAGCCGAACGCGGAACTTAGTCTCAGGACCCTGAGATCATGACCTGAGCCAAAACCAAGAGTTGGGACGCTTAACCGACTGTGTCACCCAGGTGCCCCTAAAACTGCTTTTTTATAATGAAGAACTTGATAGGTGTAAGTTTCACTAAAACCAATAGTCTTATCAATGGAAGGCTGGTTAGAATGCATGAAGCTTCAGAGTGCTACTTTTTGGGCAAATTAAGCATCGTTAAATATTTATAGGAAGAACAAAAAGTATTAGGAGTCAGAAGGAACCTTAAGAAATCATCTAATACAAACCTATCCTTAGTGATTATGAATACAAAGACCACAGAGATTAAACAGCCTATATGTGAGGTGATATAATAATAAGTGTCAATATTGTATTTCTAATTCACTGTTTAATATTCTTTCATTATGCTATATCATAAAGAACTTTAGACATGCCATTATGTACAGTATATATAAATAAAAAGAAGTCACGCTTTTGGGTACTAGGTACCGTAATTTAAGAGGAAATACAATTTTACACAAAAACACAATAGGAAGAACAAATTAAATTAAGAGAACCAACAAAAATCTTAGTCGAAGTGCTAAACACACACAGATGCACATATATACAGGTTCTTAACATTCATTTTCAAGCATAAAAAGGCCACTTTTAAGCTGTTTATGTAAGACAGCAAGAAGCATCAAGACACAGTATGTTAATAATTGACCATAACTATGCTGATTTTTAAAAACTTTGCAGATGTAATGAGAATTTAGCAAGTTTAAAATCTGTGGATGTATTTATTTTAAAAAACAGTAACAATATTTCTATATATTTTAAAAAGTTAACCAATGCAAAAAATTTAGAAGGGAAAATTAAGCTATTTTTTTTTTTTTTTTAAAGATTTTATTTATTTATTTGTCAGAGAGAAAGAGTGAGAGAGAGAGCACAAGCAGGGGAAGTGGCAGGCAGAGGGAGAGGGAGAAGCAGGCTCCCCACTGAGCAAGGAGCCTGATGCGGGGCTCGATCCCAGGACCCCGAGATCATGACCTGAGCCGAAGGCAGCTGCTTAAATGACTGAGCCACCCAGGCACCCCGAAATGTAAACTATTAAAGTCATGTTCAGTTAAGGCAAAGACATACTCTTTTTCAAACTCTTTGGCATTTTTCATCTTCTCTAGGTCTATTTTCACCAGCTTCGTTTTGAGATCTTCAATTTCTTCTTTATAGGGCTTAGCTCCTAAAGCAACTTTGTCCTAAATTTTTTAAAGAAAAGAAAAATAAAATAATTTCAGAGCAGTTTTAAAGAGCTGTTAACTACCTTGATTTGGTAGGAACATTTTAAAACAGCAAACTCCAAATATATGAAAAGCAGAAAAGGCACGAAATTTAACCCTAAAATGAACAAGTAGATATTTGCTGTGAAGTATACATGAAACTATTGGAAGCTAATATGTAATTGAGAATACATGACCTTCATTTTTTTTTTTAAATTTTATTTGAGAGAGAGAGAGAGCAAGAGAGCATGAGCAGGGTGAGAGGCAGAGGGAGAGAGAGAAGCACACTCCTCACTGAGCAGGGAGCCTGATGTGGGGCTTGATCCCAGGACTCCTGGGATCATGACCTGAGCTGAAGGCAGACGCTTAACCTATTGCACCACCCAGGCGCCCCTTCATTTCCTAAAACAAATTTTTTTCCAATTAACAATGATATAAACAAAATGAAAGGTTGAAAATAATGGGTAGACAAAGGTAAGTCAGGAAAATGAAACAAAAAGATGTCAGAATGGGAATATAAATATTAAACTAGAACTGAATTCAAAGTATTATAAAGTGTTCCTGGGATATTTGGACTCAAAGATGGTCAATCCATTGCTGAAAATATAACTACTTTCTACTCAGAGAAAAAAAAATCATATGTAAATACACACTTACATATATTTAAACCCTTTTTTATAAATACTTATTTTTTAGAGCAACTTTAGGTTTATAGAAAAATTGAGCAGAGAGTACAGAGTTCCTATATACTCTTGTCGTGCTCCATCTCCCTCCCCACCCTATTTCCACTATTGTTAACATCACATTTTAGTGTGGTATATTTGTTACAAATGATGGGCCAATATTGATACATTTCAGACTTCATTAGGGTCTATTGTTTGTATTGTACATTCTAGGGGTTTTGACAAATGTACAATGACACATGTTCATAATTACAATATCATACAGAATAGATTCACTGTCTTAAAAATCCCGTTCCACTTATTCATCCTTCCCTCCCTTACCCCTTCTGGACCACTGACAATCATTGATCTTTTTACTGTCTCTCTGGTTTTGCCTTTTCCAGAATGTCATATAGTTGGACTCATTTTTCAGATGGGCTTCTTTTAATTAACAGTGTGCATTTAAGGTTCATCCATGTCTTTGCCGCTCGATAGCTCATTTCTTATTATTGTTGAATAAATCACTTGTTTCTTTGTATCGCTGTACCACAACCATACAATGGAGAATTAGATACTGAACAAAAAATAAAACCCATCTAAATAGGAACCTAGAGAACTCTCCTTAGTCCTCCAGGCTTTCCCAACCCAACTCCCACAGAAACGTTTACGCACACACCATGGCTAGCAAAGACTAAAAAGATGCAAAACCTCCAAAAATGATAGATGCTCAGCTTAAGGAGGTGGATGACTGGGTAAGATAAGCCCGTTCTTAGAGGAGCCCACTGTTTACTTAGTCACAGCACCAGTTCAGTACCCTACCTTCTGAGTCAGATGCTGATGTCAGGGACTCCCTGAGCATGTGACTGGCTGGAGTGTTGGCAGTTTTGCAAGAAACTGCCAAATTCTCTTTCAAACTGGCTGTCCCATTTGCAGTCCTACCAGCAATGAACTCCTATTGCTCTACCTCTTCATCAGCATTTAGTGTGGTGGTTGGGATTTTGGCCATCGTGGCGTTTTGAGATATCATAAGTGTGTAGTGGTATTTCGTACTTCTCTAATGACATATGATGCTGAGAATCTTTTCATATGCTTGTCACACGTATATCTTCTTAGGTGGGGTGTCTGCTCTGAACCGTTGCCTATTTTTTAATTGGCTTTTTTTTTTTTTTTAAATCATTGAGCTTTAAGAGTTCTTTGTATATTTGGGACAACAGTTCTTTATCAGATATGTGTTTTGCAAAATTTTTTCCTCCAGTCTGTGACTTGTCTTTTTATTTTCTTAACTGTCTTTCACAGAGCAGATATTATTAATTTAAACGGAGTCCAACTTACCAATTTTTTCTTTCATGGATCGTGCTTTTGGTATTGTATCTAGAAAGTCACCACCAAACCCATGGTCACCTAGATTTTCTATATCTTATCTTCTGAGGGTTTTCTAGTTTTATGTTTTACATTTAGATTTTTGATCAACTGAGTTAATTTTTGTGGAAGAGAGAAGGTCTGTGTCAAGATTTGTTTTCTGTTTGTGGAAGTCCACTTGTCTCAGCATCATTAGTTGATAAGACTATCCTCCAATGAACTGCCTTTGCTCTTCTGTCAAGGATCGGTTGACTGCATTTGTGTGGGTCTATTTCTAAGTTCTCTATTCTCTTCCATTGATCTATTTGTCTATATATTATTTTAAAAGTTCAAAGAACTCTAAAAAAAAAAGGTATCCATTTATGACACTAAAAAGAAAATTTCAATATATTCTAGAAATGCAGAGATTATTTTTTTGCCACAATATAATGAAATAAATTAGTCATATATAACATTGTTTAAAACATCCTTATGTAAAAGAAATCAAAATTGAAAATACTGAATTAGAAATGAAAGATAACAGAATTCCCTATTTCAAATATATGGTATGTGACTAAAGCTGCACTCAAGAAATACTGACGGTCTTAGTTTTACTAATAAACTGAAAAGACTGCAAACATAAATTTCTTGGTTAACATCACCTACTTATCATCTGCATTCTTAGACAGATTCAGTTAAGAAATTTTAGTGGCTCTCCCTGAAAAAGAATTCCTTTGAAATTCTGATTTGAATTACATGAAATTTAGGAATTAATTTGGGAAAAACTTAGGATTATATTTAGGTTCCAACCTAGGAAATGGTGTATTTCTTATAAACCACATGTTATCCTATATTTCTTTTTAAAGTTTTATTTTTCTTTTCATATATGTTGCCCTCATTTTTTGTTAAGGTTAGTCATTCAATCATCTTATTTTAGATTTTGTGGCCATTATAAATAAGATCTTTTTTTTCTCCTCATGCAGGATGTCCATAAAGTTCTACTGCAGTTTAAATTTTTGATCTATTCACTGCTACTTTATAGAAACAATTTGTAATGATATAACAGAGGAAATGTATCAAGATTTAAACAAAACTGTTAATGATTCATTTGTTCAAATTACTTTCTTCTCAATTCAATTAACAAACCTGACGTTATTATATTGGACAGCTATATCCAAGATGTTTTCAAATAATGGTGAATAGGTTAAAAGTTTTTTCTTATGCCAAGTCTTGAGTTAAATACATTGTTGCATTTTATAGAATGTTTATATAATACCAAAAAGCAAATGAAAAAAAACTCCAACAGTATAAAGATTTTATGAATCTGTATTTTGCTTTCTTTCCCTATAGGTGTTATATAATGCCATAACCCAGAAAGTTATTTCTGCTTTGCAGGAAAGATATTTATCTTTCCATAGATGCCTGGATCAATTTACACAGAATGTGGAGAAATTTGTTGCTTACTTCCTATCTTGAAACACTTTCTTCACTTTTGTGAAGAAATTGTAACCGCTGTCTGCACTCTATGTTGTACCTCCTTCCCGCCAACTTACTGGCTGCTCCATCTTGGTATCTTCTGGTTACTCCTTATCTCTTCCCCATTATGCTCATGTCTTCATCCAGTCTCATGACTTTTATAGGCCGACAATTCCCCAAATTTATACCTTAAGTCTAGATCTCTCTTAGACTTATGTATACATACAACTGCTTCAGTCATATCTCAAGATGGGGGTCCCCAATAGCCATTTCAAATTCAACATGTCCAAAACTTAGTTTTGATTCAGCTCCCATGGTTTCAAAAACTTGCTCTTCTGAGAGTCTTTCCCATCTCCATAAATGGCAAGTCCATCCTTCTAGTTGTTCAAGCCCAAAACTCCGGAATCATCTCTGACTCCAAGAAATATGAGAGGAAGGGATGTGCGCCACTTCTGGGCCAGAGTCTTTAAGAGTAGAGATTTTAAGATGATTTTAGCTTCTCCATCTGTCCCTTTCCTGGGAACCTGGGCCTGGACAGTTTATAACTTGGCTTTAACCATGCAGATGAAAACAGCACCCGAGGGGGTGGTGGAGAAACAGGATGGGAGGGCAGTGAGCCTCTGCACGCTCATGCGGAACGGAGCCACCTGCCAGCCTGGAACTCACACTTTTATATGAGCTACTCCCTCTTGTTTGAGTTGCTGCAGTTTGGGGCCCTTTGTTGTAGCAGTTGGTATGTCACATTAACAAACACACCCTCCTGGATTCTATTTTCAAAGAGCAGCCTTTAAATAAAATAAATCGGACCATTTTATCCTTTTGCCAAAATCCTCTGATGACTTCACATCTCACTCAAAATAAAAACCACAGTTGTTATAATGGACTGTCAGACCCTTTATGAGTTGACTCTCTGCTACTTTTCACCTTATTTCCCAACTCTATCTCCTTGCTCACTCTGCTCAGGAGACACGGCTTTCTTGTTTCTTAAACATACCTACACTATTTGTGCTTTCCTTTGCCTGGAAGGCCCTTCCCCTACCACAAAGCTCACCCATTCCCCCAAGTCATCTTAGTGGTGTGGCTCTCCTCAGCTCCCCTTTATAAGATCATATCTGATTCCCTCATGCTCCCACTTTCACCAGGTACCCACACAACCCTTGTCTAGCTTAATTTTTTCCCACCATACTTTTTACCATCTGACACACATATATACTTGCTTATTTTCTCTCTTCCTGAACCAGAATGTAAGCTCCTTGGAGGAAAGGAGGGGCATTTATTTCTTTCCATGGCTGTACACATGACATCTAGAGCAATGACCATCACATACCAGATACTCAACAAATCTATCTTGATCAAATAAAAATGTGATTCGATATATAAAATAATTACTCTCAAAAATTCTAAAGCTTTACAATTGATTTTCTTGGTTTTTAGCTTTACATTTAACAAAATTGAGATTGTTTTTTATTGCCTCTCTGTTTCATGTCTTATTAAATGAACCAGAACTTTTAGAACAATGTTAAAATGATGAAAGGAGCAGACATTCTTGACTTGTTTCAAATTCTAACTGAGATGAAGAGATAGAAAACTTAAGTGACTATTAGGGTCAGACTCAAGCAAAAGAAGTGTGAGAAGGGCTGGAGCTAAGACAAAAAGGAGTGGTAAGGATGTGATGAATGAAGGTGTGATGTGTGTAATGGCATTCAGGTCAAAGACAAATTACTGTTCTTCCCAAAGTAAACAGGTCAGATTCAGCCCAGAGGCTACCAGGTGGGGCTCAATAATGGGATTAAATAAAAAAAAAGAAATTTAAAATGTACTTATCTAATACAGAGCAAATATTTACATAAGCCTTTTTTCCTGAAAAATACACATTTTAAACTATACAGAATATTTATATATCTTTTAAAAAATAATTTTTCTAGGAATATAGAAAATAATCATTATTTTACATGAAAATACACTTTTGCATTTCATTTCTAAATTTCCACTTGCTTTATTAAGCTTGAGTACTGAACTTCAGACGTTACATAAGTAACAGGAAGTTCAAGTAAAAGATCGGAGTTCCAACCAAATTATCTGCCAAATTCAACAGTAAAAGAAAAAAAAAACCCTCTTATTATAAAATGAGTTCTTTAAGTTACCTGAAGTACTTGGATCATTTCTTTTGTTTTTTCAAGGCATTTATTTGATTCATTAACTTGTGCTTCAAGTTTTGCTATTATGTCATTAGTCATCTCAAGTTCTTTCTGCATCTTTATAATCTTGCTTTCCTTGTGCTTAGCACTTTCTTGGGCTTCACGCAGTGAAGTTTCCAGCTCCTGAATTTTCTGTTAGAAAAAGCACACATATATGAGGTGTGCCATGCAAGCAGAATCACAGTATATACATGTAAGACAAAGATGATCATATATAGGTATTAATGTTTCAGATTGCACTAACAAAGGATAGAAGAGAAACCAAATGTCACTTAATTTACATATGTGTTATTTTCTTTATTTAGAAGCTGATGATTTTTGGATTAAAAAAGACCCAAATCTTATATTAGAAGGTTTAGTGTTATTTTATTTACTGGTTAGTATGGTGCTAGCTAAGCATATTAAACAGGCACTCACATTTTAAATTAACACCACTTAAAGGAAATACACTTGTTAACAGACTCTTTAAGTAATGCATATAACCTATCTTTCCCTTTACTTTTATTACCTAGCTTTTAAATACAGGTATGTGGAAAAATTCGAAGGCATATAATAAAGGGTAAGTAAGTTTCCCTGTCTCAGAACCCCAGCTGACCCTGTAGCAACTACTAAACTCTTTCAAGTGTATCCCTCCAGAAATTTTCTATGCCTATCTGAGCATTTGTGAATACACAGTTATAAAAACAGTCAGTCATACATACAGTAGGAACATACTGAATATAGTTTTTTTTTTTTTAACCTGGCAATATATTTTCCAGATCTTTCCATTATCAACACATACAGATCTCTCCACCTTTTTGTTTTCATGGATACATACATCCTGTTTCTTAGAGGTACTATAAATTAGTTAACCCATCAACCACTAATGAACATCTAGGTTATTTCCAGTTTTTTGCAAGTAAAAAAATACCTGAATTTAAATACCTGAATTTGTCCATATTTATAAGATTATTCACCCACACACACATATACAGGTTTTCCTAGAAAATGTCTGTTTCTTCTTGGCCCCATCCAGAATTTATTTTTGTTTAAGTGAGTGAGGTAGAAACCCAGATTTATTTTTTCTCAGTGGCTAGCTGGTTGTCTGGAATCAAACATTAAGTAAATCATCTTTTCCCCACCAAGTAGGCAGTTACCATTACCAATACTGATTTCTCCTCCTTGGGTGTACTGCTGAACTCTACTCTGGTCCACTGCTCTATTTGTCTATTTCTGTATCATTACCAAACTGTTCTATGCTACTCTAATTTGTCATAATTACCAAAGTAAGAGCATACAATAATTATCTGATAGGGTATTTCCTGGGATTACTAAAGATGAAATTTCCTTCTGCTTCTTTATTGCTTCGGTAGATGGGTTTAGTATTTCTGCTATTTTTGTCTCCACCAGCTATTGAGGTCTGTAGGGATTAGCAAATCAATAAACTGTACTAGTGATCTTCTAGTTTCCATTGGTAATTGATTATTAAACTAGTGGTTGATGTTTTAAGTATTTATTTTGGTAAAAATGGTAAATTGTAATTTACTCTTGGGTTCTTCACTAAGTCATTTTGTGAGCTAACAAAATAAAATAGCATATTTGCTTCACAATTCCCAAGTAAGGCTAGTTAATAAAATAACTGAATCATTCAAATAACATATTAATTCTTGGATACAGGTTAATATGCATAAAGATATTTGTTATATTTTTAGCCTCTTCCATTTTAATTTTGATATAACATTAACCAATATTAAAGACTTTGATGATAATTAGAGAAAAGCTGAATTGCCCTTTCCCTCTAAGCTAGTTCTATAGATAGACACAGATTATAGTTCAATAAAAAGTTACGATTGAAGAAATTTATAATGTACAGTAATAGCACTTTAAACAGTATATGTATCTCTTAATCAAATTAAGCTATGAGTTACTTCTCTTTTATAATTTAAAGGGAAGATCTCATATAATATATATAGTTCTGTAGTTATTTGAGTGATAGCCACAGTAGAACTAAATTTAAAAAAGCCCATCACACACACAAACATGGTCCACGTTCTCTAATACATTTGATACTATAATTTTGCTCTAAATGTTATATAAAATGCATCTTTAACTGATCAATTTGCAAATTAAAAAACATCTTCTAAGAAATCACATACCTCTGTCGTTAGTTTTGTGGCTCTTGATGTAACATGAAGGTTCTTACTGTTTTCTGTAGCAGAATCAACAAGGATACCAGACGTCAGGGAGATCTTCAAAGTTTGGTAGTTTTTAAATAGTTGTTCATTTTTCTCTTTCACTGATTTCAGGTCACGTTCCCATTCTCTGGCTATGGTAGCATTTCTTTCCTCAAACTCTGTAGATTCATTCATTATAGCCTATTGAATAGTAAAACAACATTATAACTCTAAAATGAATTACATATGAATAATACTATGAAAACTACTAGAATTCTAGGACAAGGCATATGCTGAAATTCATTATTTAGAACATCCTAGAACAGTAATTTAAAAGAATGTGAACATTCTTTGTGGTTGGCATCAGTTCCTAAAATTTCAGAAGATGCTGGATGTTGATGATGAGACTAAAAGAAGAATAAGGACTGGAGAGGATTTGTACTGATTTGCAAGATGATAAATCTCACTTTATTGGATCAGTGCTAACATACGAAGCGGAAATCTGCAGAACTGTGCAGGTTAAAGTCACTACGTATGTTATGACATTTATAATGTCATATACAAACATTAACTGACACATAATGGCAGAGCAAATCCAGTAAACTTAACAGCAATCTATTTTCCTGTT
The DNA here is from genome assembly GCF_964656455.1 of Halichoerus grypus. Lineage (NCBI taxonomy): Eukaryota > Metazoa > Chordata > Mammalia > Carnivora > Phocidae > Halichoerus > Halichoerus grypus. The sequence continues at coordinate 84,167,897 of NC_135714.1, forward strand.
TCATTTCAAACCTCAGTGTTTATAGGGAAAAGAATTCACTGACTTTCGGTAATTAATCTGAAAATCTTATATTTCTGTGCAGGGAATAACACTCAATCACTACCCTCCTTTACACTGAAGGCTAACTCTGAAATTATTCATATTATCTTTTTACTTCCTAATTCTTAAGGGATGTACTTTTTGCTTTCACCATTAATGCCTTATTGGTTTTACCTATATCTTTAAGGCACTTCTATCAGACTTGGATGTTATTGCTGGCATTCTGGGCTCTCCTTGGTTCTGCACTACTGACCTCATACCATATAAAGTTATCAATTCCTATTTTCAAGGTGCTGGAAGAAGCCATATATCTCTGCTCATCCACACAGTAGAAATCCCTACTTTCTACTCACAAGTAGGTCCTCAATATTACAAGAAAAACACTGAATTTTATGGGGATTATCTTATTCAAATGTTGGTTTTTATGATTTTCCTCTGTTGATTGTGGACTTTTTTTTTTTTTGAAGCAGCTCATTTACTATTTTGCTAGCTTGAGGTATTCAATAAATGGGAATATCCACAGGAAAATATATTTTAAAAAATATTATCTATATTTCAGTGTGATTTAAGTATAGTTTTCAGATGAAATTAAAGTGTCAAAAAGGACCTACCCAAACATATGAAATATGAAACCAATTTTAGAAGCTCTTTTTTTTAAATTAACATATAATGTATTATTTGTTTCAGGGGTACAGGTCTGTGATTCATAAGTCTTACACAATTCACAGTGCTCCCCATAGTATATATCCTCCCCAATGTCCATCACCCAGCCGCCCCATCCCTCCCACCCCCCTCCACTCCAGCAACCCTCAGTTTGTTTCCTGAGATTTAGAGTCTCTTATGGTTTGTCTCCCTCTCTGTTTTCATCTTGTTTCATTTTTCCCTCCCTTCCCCTATGATCCTCTGTCTTGTTTCTCAAAATCCTCATATCAGTGAGATCATATGATACTTGTTTTTCTCTGATTGACTTATTTCACTTAGCATAATACCCTCTAGTTCCATCCATGTCGTTGCAAATGGCAAGATTTCATTTTTGATGGCTGCATAATATTCCAGTGTGTGTGTGTGTGTGTGTGTGTGTGTGTGTGTGTGTGTGTGTGTATACCACATCTTCTTTATCCATTCATCTGTTGATGGACATCTAGGCTCTTTCCATAGTTTGGCTATTGTGGACATTGCTGCTATAAACATTGGGGTGCATGTGCCCCTTCGGATCACTACATTTGTATCTTTGGGGTAAATACCCAGTAGTGCAATTGCTGGGTCGTAGGGTAGCTCTATTTTCAACTTTTTGAGGAACCTCCATACTGTTTTCCAGAGTGGCTGCACTAGCTCGCATTTTCCAGAGTGGCTGCACCAGCTTGCATCACCAGTGTAGAAGGGTTCCCCTTTCTCCGCATCCCCACCAACATCTGTCGTTTCCTGACTTGTTAATTTTAGCCATTCTGACTGGTGTGAGGTGGTATCTCATTGAGGTTTTGATTTGGATTTCCCTGATGCCCAGTGATGTTGAGCATGTTTTCATGTGTCTGTTGGCCATTTGGATGTCTTCTTTGCAGAAATGTCTGTTCATGTCTTCTGCCCATTTCTTGATTGGATTAGTTGTTCTTTGGATGTTGAATTTGATAAGTTCTTTATAGATTTTGGATACTTGCCCTTTATCTGATATGTCATTTGCAAATTGCAAATATCTTCTCCCATTCTGTCAGTTGTCTTTTGGTTTTGTTGACTGTTTCCTTTGCTGTGCAAAAGCTTTTTATCTTGATGAAGTCCCAATAGTTCATTTTTGTCCTTGCTTCCCTTGCCTTTGGCAATGTTTCTAGGAAGAAGTTGCTGCGGCTGAGATCGAAGAGGTTGCTGCCTGTGTTCTCCTCAAGGATATTGATGGACTCCTGTCTCACATTTAGGTCTTGCATCCATTTTGAGTCTATTTTGTGTGTGGTATAAGGAAATGGTTCAGTTTCATTCTTTTGCATGTGGCTGTCCAAATTTCCCAACACCATTTGTTGAACAGACTGTCTTTTTTTCCACTGGACATTCTTTCCTGCTTTGTCGAAGATTAGTTGACCATAGAGTTGAGGGTCCATTTCTGGGCTCTCTATTCTGTTCCATTGATCTATGTGTCTGTTTTTGTGCCAGTACCATACTGTCCTGATGTTTACTAGAAGCTCTAATATTAATCTAGCTCCCTTTGCTCCAGCTGCATATACAACAAGCAACTTTCTGACTACTGTATATTTTACTAGGTATAGGAGACAGGGATTACTTCAGAGAGCAGAATGAATATTCTGATCAGTGGAAAGTAAAACAAATTAACAAGCTTGTCTTAAGCCATGTTGCTTCTTGTGAATCTGTACACTGGAGCCAGTCACTTTGGGAACAATGCTATACACCACATCTCTGAACCTCAGAGTTGAAGGATGGGTGCATAAGCAGTGATACCACCAAGAAGAAAAGCACATCTCAGTGAAGTCGCTGGACAGGCTTGTGTATGGCATGGCCACAGCTGCTGCCTGTAGCCCTCACAGGCTCGTCTCACTCTGTCTGAGGCTACTTGGGGGAAAGGCTCAAATCCTCCAGAAGCAGGGAGAAGTGAGAAAGGAAAGAGCATTCAAGATTCCCTAAGGGGAAATTGATTATTACACCCCAAGATTTTATCTTCTTTACAAGTGTAAGTGAATATTTTTAATTATCTTAAGGAAGCACACATAACATGTTAGAGGAAGAACATGTTTTACCCAAATTTTTCCCCCAATTTTTTTCAAACAAAAAAATAAAGTATATACAAACAAAGACGCATATCTAAGATTAAGTTGCTCTAAGTCTTTTTTTAAGAAAAAGGTAGAAAAATTAGAGCAAACAACAAGAAGAATGAGGTAGCACACACACAAAAATCACTACTTACAATTATTTTGTTATTATAGAAGTTATTCACTTGACAAATCTTATCATTTTCTTTCTGGATGCCATTTTTAAGATTTTCTATATCAAAATGAGTATTCAACCATTCTTCCAAAAACTGGGTCATTTCTTTCCTATTACTTAGCACTTGCTGAAATTCAGTCTTTATGCAGTGGAAGTCATTTTCTGAAAGATCTTTGAGAATTTCCTGTTTGAAAAATAAGTATTCAATCGCCTGAACATTGAGTTTTTATCTAAATATCATACATAAGGGGGAAACACCTTACTGAACTCTCATTCTTAATATTTTGAGTATTTTGAAATAAACACATTCTAATTTATTTTAGTTGTATTAGAAATATAATTCTAATTCAAAACTTTGTTCTAGTTATTTGAATAATAAAAACCTGGCAGTATAAGCTATGTAAGGAATGTCTACAAATTCTGCCTGTTAGAATTAAAAACCACCAAAACTATCTGGGACTACTAATCACACATACGCAGTGCTGCTGCCTGTAGCTTTTCTGTGCACCCAGGCCTTACATGCACGTTGGGAACTGGATGCCAGTCTCACACTGCTGGGTGAGAGCAAGACACTCCATGAGGAGTTGTTGTAATAACATTGTTCCTGACTCCCAGCTGCAGATCTAGGACGTTTTAGAAAGCATTCGGAAACTTATTCTGGGGTTCTATGAATTCCCACTTATTGGGACTAAATCTATTTTTCTGTATCTGTGGAGTCCTGAAAAGCTGCTGGCTAGTCCATTACGTGGCACTCTTCACATCTGGCCAGCGGTCACCCTGCAACCTATTTTTAATTTCTGGAAAATGAAAATGGCTCTCAGCACATGCAAAAGTATCTATTCTATATAAGAAAAAGGCTTAAAATCTAATTAAACCATTTAAAATAAACTATACCTCAATATGTAGATCCATATTCTTGCTCAATTTGAGGTCCGTGAATTCTCTGGATGGTACATCATAATCTTGTTGAAGCTGCTGTATTTTGATTAGCAGTTCATTTTGCTTTTCCACTTCATCAATAAAAACTACTTCAAATTTATTGATGGATTCATGTTGTTCTTCCTTTATCTTTGTAACATGGCTTAACACGTACTTGTAGAAAAACATTAAACAAATTGGGAAATGAACCTTTTATCACATTTAGAGGAAATTTTAAACCCTCAAGACAAAGAGGTGGGATGGCATATCTTGTTTATCTATATCCTCTGGTAAGTGAGGAAGAAGGAAAGAGCCTCTCTCTATCCCCAATTTTTTCCTCTCAGTATCTTGGGAGAATAACTTCCAGACTTCAAGTTCCTTATTTCGGATTCCCTACTGGCTACACCTCATGGATGTCCTACAATTACCTCTGATTCACTGTTAAAATGGAACATAATCTCTTTCCCTATAAACTCACCTTTCTCTTCTGCTCACTTTTTGGTTAACTGTGTCACCAATCATGCAGGTATCCCAGCTAGACGCCTGAGCTTCATTTTCAACATCCCTCTCCTGCCTACCTTCGTTGGGTAACCAATGTGGGTATAGCAGCCTCAAGATTTACTTCTCACATGTAGTTAGATGTTTGGCATCAAGGTGACAATAATTTGAATGCCATATGTTCCATGGACCCCCTGGATAAATTCTGGATATCTGATTGCCAGGAAGAATATCAGGGCCTGAGAGGCAATCTACCTAGAAAAGACAGACACCAACTCCCTACTTCCTCAATCTCCCACCACTCCTTAACCTCTTATAATCTGGCTCTTCCCTAACCACTCAATTAAAACTGCTCTGACAAAGGTCAACAATAAGCTCTATTATCAACAAATTGAGGGCATCTCTTCAATTCATATTCTGGCTGTCTGAAGTATCTGCCACTCTTGACCATTTCATCTTTGACATGCTGTCCTCCACTGACTTGAGCAATAGCACTTTTGCTTGATTTTCTCCTGTCTCTTTGCCATTTCCAACCTCAAACCCATTTGTTGCTCTTTTCTGCTACGGCCTCTTGAAAATTTATCTTTTCCAGAGTTCTTATCTGATCCTAAGGCTCTTATTTTTCTATTATGCTTTCTGGGTGACCTTACTCACACATGTATTATCTAGCATGTATATGCTGATGAATTCCAAACCTTTATCTTTAGTCCTGACTTGTCTCCAGACAAACGCCAGACTCATATAAGTGCCTACTTGTTTTTCTTCTTGAATGCTCCATCATGGGTATTTCTACCTCAAAACATCTCAAACTAAACTCCTGATCGCTTCTCCTGCCTTGCCTGCCTTGCTCCTCTTTCTTTTTTGTCAGTTAACGATACCACTCTCCACAAACCTGGCTATGCCCAAATTCTGGCACTCAATCTAAGCATCTCCCTCCTACTCTCACTATCAGTCACATGAACCTACTATTTTAAGCTGCTGAATATTTAATTTCTTTTATCCTCCCATGCCTATGAATCCTTTTCTAGTAGTACGGTCACCTGTAATATCTAATCTGGACCACTATAACTGCCTCTTGTCTCTTCTCTCTGCCACAAACTCATCGCTTTTCTACAGTGAAGTAGCTAAAATGGTAATCTGATCATGCTACTGCTACCACTTAAAAATAACATCCCCGTGGCTCCCCATCAACTGCAAAATGAACTCTGAGCATTATTGCTTGAGTCCAGCTTCTACTGTGATCCCATTTTCTGTAATTCTTTATCTCGTTTGTCATACAACCTGCATGTGCTTCTGTCACTACACTTACTAGCTGCTTATATGTTTGCCTCATGTGCTAGACTAGGAGATTTCTGAGATATTATTCCTATCTGTCTCTCAAGCACCATGATGGTATCTAGGCTCACAGGCAGAGCTCAAGTTTTGTTGAATGAACAGGTCCTAGAGGCACAGTGGATCCTGCACATACTATTCTGAGATGCACATGATCTTTAATTCAGCAGTAAATATACTAAATAGCAAATATGCCAACTCCCAAAGTAGGACTTAAATGCACTGATGTTAAAACTAAAATTTATAGCAATATTTACAAAGATATTACTAAAAAAGGTAGTACCTGAAGTTTCTTCATGACTCTGTGGAATTCCATTGAACATCTTTGGTTTGCAGTGAGAAGTTTTTGAATTTGTTTGATTTGTGGATATGGAAGTGAGAGGTTTGCTTTTACTCTAACTGAAAGGTCTTTTTGGGTTTCAACTTCTTTCTCCAAGTCAAGGGATAGTCTATTTAAGCACTCATAATGATTATACATCTCTGAGTATCTCTTCAGAAGCTCCTAAGGAAAATTAGAAATCATTCAGTTTAACAATTCATCCTGATTTAACAACAAATAGTCCTTGACCTAGAATTTTTTCTTTTAATTTTTAAATTTATTTTACTTTTAAATGTAAATTCAATTAATTAACATATAATGTATTATTTGTTTCAGGGGTACAGGTCTGTGATTCATCAGTCTTATATAATACCCAGTGCTCATTACAACACATACCTTCTCCAATGTCCATCATCCAGTTACCCCATCCTTCCACCCCCTCCCCTCCAGCAACCCTCAGTTTGTTTCCTATCATTAAGAGTCTCTTATGGTTTGTCTCCCTCTCTGGTTTCATCTTCTTTCATTTTTTCCTCTCTTTCCCTATGATCCTTGCCCTAAAATTGTAACCAAATTTATGCTTTAACATTTTCTGTATTACAGAAACAAATTAAGACCTTTATGTTTTTAAAAAAAGGAAACTCTTATTGTTGATTCTGGATTATAGAAATAATATTTAATTACTGTGAAAATTTTAAAAATTTAAACAAATGTAACAAAGAAAACCAGAAACAACCACGGTTATCATTTTGATACATTTTCTTTTACTTTTCTGAGCATTCATGAATTAAATGACCATCTACAAAGAGTGAGGATAAATATGAGGGAATTCAATCTAGTACGTGTTATAGTTCAAGACTGAATGCTGGCTCATGTTTACAGTAGGCAATGTGAGTTTGCAGGTCAAACAAGTGACGAAGAATCAAGCTAGCTATCTGCCAGCTTGGTGAAGCCTCTTTACACATTTCTATTTATCTGCCTAGAATCTGAGTTTTCTAACTTTTTATCAGAGTTAGAGTTCAGGTTCTATCTCTGCTACTTCCTGACTAGGGAAATCATTGAGCCATTTTCCCAACTACACAATGAAGACTGTGATAATTGCCACAAAGTTTTCTAGGGGAAAGTAAATATTATAGTATATCTCTATCTATGTAATCTGTAAAATATATACAGACATTATGGCTTAAGGGAAATAAAATTATATTTGTAAAAATGTTTCCATATACAAGTTTTAAACTTATACTCGATTTCAAATCCTGATTCTACCAGCCATGTGACCTTGGGCACCTATTGAACTTCCTCTTCAAGCCTCATTTGTAAATGGGGCAATAAGGAATATCACATGAGGCAAAGCATCCGGTATATTAGTGCATTTGGCAGACACTCAATAAGCCTGGCCTCTGAGCTCAAACGACTAGAGGCCACACAGGGGACACACCGGTCAGAGTACAGGTGGAGGAACACAGTAGTTCAAATTGCTAGTCATATAAGAAATAACACGTTTAATTCAGGGTGCTAAAGAGTAGAACAAGGGGCTGCTGACAATAATGAGCTTCCTTTTTAATAACTTAAGGAAAAGCTAGCTGTTCATTCATCTGGGATGTTGGAAAGGGGATTCTTGCCTTTGGTCTTAGTATGAATCACATTATGATATGGAACAGCACTGTGTAGTCACTCATTTGTACTTTTAAAACATATTCTGATAGGAATGTGCTAAGTGACATAAAAACACACACAAAAAGTCTTTAGGGATCTTGCATTTGGAGAGCAGCTGGCCTTTTCCCTCAGCATATATTCAGAATCCAAATATTTCCCACTGCTTCCACTGATACTTCTTTAGGCTGAGCCACCATCATCTTGGCCTGGATTATTGAACTTAGTCTCTCAAATGTTCTTCCTGCTTCCACTCTGTCCATTTTCAACACAACAATCAGAGTCATCCCTTTAAAATGTAAGTCAGATCACGTCTCTCTCATGGTCAAAACCCTCCAATAGATCTCCATTTCACTCAGACTAAAACCCAAAGATCTTTTAAGGCCCCACAGCTTGCGTCTTCCCTATGAGCTCTCTGACCTGATTTCTTATTAGCTTTCCCCCTTCTTGATGCTCCTGGAACCCACCAGGCAGTCTTCTGCCTCAGGAGCTTTGTACTCGCTATTTTTTCTTCTCATCCTGTTCTTCCCCCAGCCAGCTATATGGCTTAATCCTTTACGTCTTTCAGGTATTTACCCAAATCCCACCTTTCCAGTGGGGCCTTAAAATCACAACCCCCCCCACTGTTTTGTGTGTTTATGTATGTACATATGCATACACATGCACATCTATACTAGATTAATAAAATTTAAAAAAACATTGAGCATTATCTATTTATTCATTCCACAGACATTCCTTGGATTCCATTTAGGCCTTTGGAGGAGTACCAATATTCATTTGTAATTTTAACATAGGGCACTTACTTTTATCCTAGAGCACTTTTCTCTCAGGCTTTCTGTGAGGTGGTGTCTTTCATTACATTGTGACTGTTTTTCATATTTTACTACCTCTTTATGGTTCTGTTGGTCCTATGTTGGTACAAAGAAATAAACAAGGCTTCAACTATAACTACATTCACATATAATGTCTATACGCTTTTCCAATTACATTTTTTCACATCATTTCAATAATGGAATTATAAGCTTGTAACTCAAAAACGAAGTTAAAAATGGCCAGAAAATGATTAACAGTACCATTAAGTATGGCCTCAACTCATTGAGAAAAAATGTGGAAGAACATTTTTGGCCTCAACTCATTGAGAAAAAATGTGGAAGAACCACATATTTTTTGAGATGGGATTTATTCCTATAACCGTCAGAGTTTAAAACTAGATATTAGATTTACATCTGATTCTTACGATTCTAAGTTTCCGAGTCAGAATTAGTCTCTGAATTGCTGCCAAATAGTACACTAGCAAAACCACCTGAAATATCTCTATTCATACTCTTCCCAGCACCTTGGAACACAAAATGTGTATCCTGTTACATTTTGTACTTTTGATTAGAAGTATAAAACAAAACGTTTTCTCCCATTTATTCACTACAGTACTTAGAAGAATGACTAATAAATATTTGTTGAATGAATTAAATTTCTTTATGAATTTCATTAGGGTCCACATAAGGATGGTTCCCAAGTGTACATGTTTCTATTGATACTGCAAATGATTCAGTCTTCTACTCTTGTTGAATTATGAGAATAAAAAAAAGATTTTTCTAGATTTTATAGAATTTCTTGTCTGAATTTTATGTTATTTTCTAGAGGGTTCAACTAGTTTTTTAAGACGTGATTCTGAACATGTAAATACAGTCACACTGGCTGAAGTTCCTTCCCCTGTGTGTCTGGCCGCTGAGAAGAGAGCAGGCCTAAAACTCTGTCATGGGGACACAGAGAAATCTAGTCCTTCAAATGTTTTTCTACGAGGATAATGCCATTTCCTGGTTTAAAAAAGCCTTTTAAAAATTACATGAAAGAAAATGGTCTGCTTTATGTAACAAATCTTTTCTTAAAAATAAATAATTAAAATGTTATTTTCTGAAAAATATTTTGGCTTCTTTTAAAACTGTATCTTCTATTTGTGTGAAAAATTATAGTAATACTTTTCCCATCATCCTTTACTGTTTGTAGAAATTTCCAAGAAGAAAAAGAGAAAAAAAAAAAAACCCCACAAACCCCCTCCCCCCAAAACAAAAGAAACCAAGCAAACCCAAAAACCCCACAACAACAACAAAACCAAATTATTCCCCTTTCCAAAAAAGCTTGATTCTTATAGACAGTTACTAAATAAGGGAAGATTCTGAACTCACTCTAGCTATCATTTCTCTTAAGGTTTCCCTGAATTGGTCTCTTTCCATTTTGAGAGACTCTTTTATCTTTCTTAGCTCATCTCTTTCTTTAGCTAAAATTCTTATTTCTTCGAGGCTTTTATGAAGTTTCTTAGTCAAGTGTAAGTTATCCATTTCCACAGTTTGCATAGATAAATTTTGGGCCTCAAATTGCTGCTTCAATTGTTCCATTTTGTTTATATTTTTATGAGTTTTATTGACATCTTCTTTCATTTTAAGAAGTCGAAGCTCTTTTTTCTGAAGTTCTTGTATCTTGAGATAATTATAAAACAAGTTAGAATGCAAACAGAATTCCTTCAAGGAAGGAAAACAGTGTCTACTGGCTATATATGTACATCTATATCTCTATCTATATATATCTGTATCCATATTTTTTCTCATTCCACAAATGATTTTGGACAGTTACTCCCCAAAGAACAAAACAACACATACCTTTTTCTGTAATTCATCTTTAGATTTATTTAAATCCTTTTGAATATTTGAAATCTGAGCTGTCTTTTCTGAAACTCTCTCTCTGAATTTATCAATAGTTTCTTGGTGTTCTTTCAAATGCATGTGAGCAATTTTTAGTTCCTGTTGTGTCTCCAAATCCTTTATTAGAAGAAATTGAGAAATATCATGATATCAAGGCACATTACCTTTCCTTAATGATGAACCAGTTTAACAAAATCTTAAAAAACGCATGTTCATAGTTCAAAACAACCAGCACACCGCCCCCAGATTAGAACCGTACAGAAGGATATAAACTAAAGTCCCTGTCCCTAGCCTCCCCCATCCTCGTTGGGCTGCTTGGCGATCTCTGCCGCTGCTTTCCTCCCTCTCATACCACTTGGGGATTATTCTAAATCAGTAACACATAAAAAGGGCCCATTCTCAAGCTTAGTAATCCATTATACAGATGTACCCTACTTAGCCAGTGCCTTAGTGGTAGACACTTGGATTACTTCTAGATTTTTGTCAGCAGTAACAATGTTGCAGTGAATGCAGCTGTATTTCTGTCCAAATGTGTGAATGTACTGGTAGGATAAATTACTACAGGTGGAATCGCTGTAGCAGATATATATGCTGACAAATCTTTAATAAAGCAGTGTCAAACTGTCTCCCTAAAAGGTTGTGACGTTTACATTTTCACCAACAGTATTATAAGAAGGAAGCTTCTGGTATTAACAACACATTTACTGGATAGGTAGAAAGAGCACAACTCACTCTAGCTTTGGTTTCCTGTAGGTTTGCCTGGAGCTGGTCTCTCTCCAATTTCAGATTATCTCTTTCTTTCATTACAGATTTCATTTCTTCAAGGTTTTCATGAAGCTTCTGAGCCAAATTTAAATTCTCCATTTCTATTTTATCCAGAGTTAAACTTTGGGCCTTGAATTGTTTCTTCAATCGCTCTATTTCAGACATTTTTTTCTGTGACTCACTGACATCTTCTTTTAACTTAAAAAGCTGATGTTCATTTGCCTTAAGTTGTTGAATCTCAAGATAATCATAAAATAACGTGTTAGGAATAAGACAGTTTTTAAGGGAAGCATAGTTTCTAAATTGATTAAGACAATAGTCTTCCTATGTTGCTCATTAATATTCTGCAAAATTTCACACAAAATTTATTTTCTTTTGAGGTATAACATATATAAGTACATTAATCTTAAGTGTATAGCTTAATTATTCTTGATGTATGTATACATCTATATAATTATAACCCAGACTAAAATTTAAAACATGTCTAGCACCCCCAATGTTCCTGTATGCCCCCCCTCCTAGAGCTAAACACTATTCTGAACTTTTTCATCCTAGATGAGTCCTGCCTGTTTTTGAACTTATAAATCACAATGTATTTATCCATTCTCCTATAGATAGACATTTTACTTGTTTTCCATTTTTTGCTGTTATGATTATAGAACTGTTAATGAGCATTCTTGTACATAACTTTCTGTGGAAGTATGCATTTTTTCCTCTTAGGTACATACTCAAGGAACAGAAATGCTGAGCCACAGGCAGGTGTATGTTCAGCACTAGTAAAACTGCCAAGATGTTTTCCAATGTGGCTAAACCATTTTACATCCCCAAAGGAGCTTACACACAAATAAATCAAATATCCAAACCAAGCATATTCTCCATACCTTTTCTTGTAATTTAGCGTTTGAATTTTCTAAATCCATCTGCATATTTGATATTTCATCTGTCTTCTCAGAAACAAGGCCTCTGAGTTTATCAATAGTTTCCTGGTGCTCTTTCACATGCATGTAAGCAATTCTTAGTTCCTCTTGTTTTTCCAGCTCCTTTATCATTAGAGAAATTTTAAGAATGGTGACACAACTTAATATTAACTAGTATTTTTTTTTTTTCTGAAAGTGATTTATTTCCTTAGTATAAATAATAAAACTATTACTTCTTATTCTACATCTTTGTTGTTAGGAAGTTATAAGCTTTCCCTGCCTCCCTTTCCCTGTCCTCACCTCCCCACAACCTACTCCTACTTTTGAGAGGCAAACACATGATCCATATACTATTCTACAGCTTGCTTTTCCTCCTAAGAGTGATTTGGGCTTCCAAATTAGGACATTCAAATCTATTTCTTCTTTTCTTTCTCTTTCTCTCCTTTCTTTCTCTCTCTTTTCTTTTCTTTCTCTCTCTTTCTTTTTCTTTCTTTCCTTCCTTCCTTCCTCCTTCCCTCCCTCCCTCCTTTCTTTCTTTCTTCTTTCTTTCTTTCTATGTGTTGTATAGTATTCTGATATATCGCTCATATTTACCCAGTTTCCTTCTCATGGACATTTAGATTGTTTCCCACTTTTTATTACAAATTGTTACAATGAACAACCTTGTGGTGTATGTGTGTTTGTATACGTATATAAATATACATGTTGGATGAAGTCTACAAAAAAAATACTGGTTACAGAATTTGACATTTTTAGAACAATATCAAATTACCTGCCTGAAAGTCTGTATCAGTTCACTCACACCAACACTGCCACTTATGTCAAAGAATGGCTCACTGCTGTCAGGAAAACATCACGTTTACTCACTAGTATAGGAAGAGTGACTTACTTTAGCTTCTTTTTCTCTGAGGCTTTCCCTGAGCTGGTCTCTCTCCATCCTAAGGGTTCCCTCTGCGCTTCTGAGGCCATCTCTTTCCTCAGTAACACATTTTATTTCTTCAAGGTTTTCATGAAGTTTCTGACTCAACTTTAACTTCTCAGTTTCTACACTTTCCAGGGTTGAATTCTGGGCCTCTAATTGCTTCTTCAATTGCTCTGTTTGATACATACTTTCTCTGAGATCATTTTTTACCTTCAGAAGTTGATGTTCTTTCTCCTGACGTTCTTGGATCTTGAGATAATCATACAATAAATTAAGATATAGATAAATATTGAAAAAAATGCTAAATAATACTTTCAAAATTAAGTAGGCAAATCTTTGTCTTCAATTTCAGGTTAATTCATATCCTGTTTCATTACACAAAAGACCTAATTCAAACTCGCAAAAAAAAAAAAAAAATACCTGTGCTTTTAAGGTAGCATTTGAGTTTTCTAAATCCATTTGCATATTTGATATTTCATCTGTCTTCTCAGAAACAAGGCCCTTGAGTTTATCAATAGTTTCCTGGTGCTCTTTCACATGCATGTAAGCAATTCTTAGTTCCTCTTGTTTTTCCAGCTCCTTTATAATTAGAAAAAGGAAAATGATATATTCAGAGTAACAAAATTCAAACTGTGTGTAGAAAGGCAGAGAGAGGGTAAGAGGTAATTATGCCCCCACCCCCGTTAGACCTCATCCTCTAAGTTTGTCTTAAATGTCAATACATGCTAGATATGTTACTCCACAACTTACCCCCTTTCCTAATAGGATACTTCCAAATCAGCACCATGGCACTACATCCTTCTTTACTGGTGGCCTAGTATTCTATGGTCTGAATGTGCAGCACTTAATTAATCAGTCCCCTGCTAATGGACATTTAGCATTTTCCCTATTTTTTTGTTTGCTTTGCACAATTGTGTTAATGTGTACAGGATGTATAGCTATGACTGGACTTTTGGGCTCAATGAATAAACTTATTGAAATATTTGAAAGATAGTACCAAATATTCCCCCTCCAAACTTCCCCAAGGTTGGAGCAATTTTACACTCCCACCAATCCTATTGATAGCCCATGGTTCTTTTAGGACACAATGTCATATTTACTGGATGGGGGAAAGAGGGTAATTCACTCTAATTACAGTTTCTTTCAGGTTTTCCTCGAGCTGGTCTCTCTGTACTTTGAGAGTCTCCTCTACACTCCTAAGATCATCTCTTTCTTTTGTAACAGATCTCATTTCTTCAGGGTTTTTGTGAAGTCTCTGAGTTAACCTCACATTCTCCATTTCTTTATTTTTCAAAGTTGACTTTTGGGCCTCCAACTGGTTCCTGAAGTATTCCATGTCACATATTTTTTCCTGAGTCTCACTGACAGCTTTCATCTTAAGAAGCTGATATTCTTCTTCCTGAAGTTCTTGAATCTGAGAAAAAATAAAACAAGTTAGGACAAAGGCAGAAATTTGTAGGAAAAAGAGGAATTGTTTCTAAATTAAGTCAGTCATCTTTACATTTTATCTAATGTATATACTATTTTCTTCCACAGGGAAATGAGCAACACAATAATCAGATGTCATTTTCCAACTTAACAAAATAAGACCTACCTTTTCTTGTGATTCAGCATCTGAGTTTTCTACATCTCTCTCAATATTTGCTTCTTGGTCTGTCTTCTTTGAAATATTCCTTGTACTAATGGTTTGTTGGTGCTCCTTCAAAAGAACATAAGTAGTTTTTAGTTCCTGTTTGATTTTCAGTCCCTTTCTGATTGGATAAAAATTAATAAAACAACAGTGAATTTAACTACCTTAACATTATTTTTGTACCTAAAAAAAATTAGAAGAAGGAAACTTACTTCAGCTACAGTTTCTTTAATGTTTTCTTTGAGTTGGTCTCTCTCCATTTGAAGAACTTCCTGCACCCTTTTCAGTTCATCTCTTTCCTTCATTATAATTTTTATTTTGTCTTGACTTTCCTGAAGTTTCTTGGTCAACTTGAGCCTCTCACTTTCTATATTTTGTAATGATGAATCTTTGACTTTGAGTTGCTCCTTTAATTGCTCCAGTTCACTCATTTTTTCCTGAGTCTCAATGATTTCTTTGGTGCTAATAAATTGTTCATGTTTCTCATGACGCTCTTGGATCTTAAAATAATAATAAGTTAACAGCCAAAATATACATACACGTAAAATGTGTGTGTTTATATATGTGTATGTGTGTATATATATATAGATCTGTTTTTGCATTTTTTTTTTTTTTAGAGATTTTATTTGACAGAGAGAAAGAGATAGCAAGAGGATGGGGTGGGGGAAGGGTAGAGGGAGAGGGAGAAGCAGGCTTCCCACTGACCGCGGAGCTTGATCCCAGGACACTGAGATCATGACCTGAGTTGAAGGCAGATGCTTAACCAACTGATCTGTTTTTGTTTTTAAAGGAAAAACACCCAGGATGTTCTGCATAACAATCTAGTATGCAAAATTAGTTTCTGTAGTTCAGTTAGCTAGCTCCCTCAGGTTTTTTTTTTTTTTAAAGATTTTATTTATTTTTTTGACACAGAGAGAGACAGGGAGAGAGGCAACACAAGCAGGGGGTAGTGGGAGAGGGAGAAGCAGGCTTCCCACCAAGCAGGGAGCCCGATGCGGGGCTTGATCCCAGGACCCTGGGATCATGACCTTAACCGACTGAGCCACCCAGGCACCCCGCTCCCTCAGGTTTTCTCCTACATGTCCTTCACCCCCAATTTACCTTTTTCTGTAATTCATCATTGGTTGTTTCTAATTCCTTTCGAAGGCTGGAGAGTTCAGTTTCCCTCTCTGAAAGATTCACTCTCAGCTTATCAATAGTTTCCTCCTGTTCTTTCAGGTGACAACGAGCAACTTTCAGTTCCTCTTCGGTTTCCAGGTGCTTTAATTATTAGAGGAAATTGTTGAGAAATTTATAGAAACATTATAACCATTATACTCTAACTCCTTTTCCCAAAGGTTTAATTTTTATGAAAATATCTGCTTATAAAATAATAAAAAAAACCGCACATGGGGAAAGGATGAAACCTACCTTAGCTGTCATTTCTCTCATGTTCTCTTTGAGTTGGTGAGTTTCAGACTGAGGAACTTCTCGCAGCCTCTCGGCCATCTTGAGCCTTTCCATGCCCACTCGTGGCAGTGCTGCCTCTCCGGCTTCGAGCGGCTCCTGCAGTTGCTCCAGCTTGCTCAGGATTTCCTCAGCCTCATCGTCCTTTTCTTTCACATTGAAGGTCTGATCTTGTTGATCTTGAGGCTCCTGGATCTTAAGAGAATCCTAAAACAATAGAGTTGACAGCCAAAGATCCTTATTTTATTCTAGGGGAAAAGAAATCAGGACATTTTCTAAAACGATTAAGTCAGGATTCAGTGGCTCATTACAGAGCACTCCTTCCACTCTCCCACTCATCATTACTCAGGTATTGAACATTTATTTCCTGAGGGTTCATTGTGTTGTTACTATCCTATTAGAGGCTGGAGATACAATGGTAAATGAGACTTACATGATCTTTGCCCTCCTGAGACTTGCACTTTAGAGGGAAAGATAGACATTATGCCAAATCTTACCAAACAGAGGTTCTGGGTTCCTGCAGGGTATGTGGCAAACCTAACTTACCCTGAGTGGTTAGGAAGGGCTTCCTGGGGGATGGAAAGCTTCAGGTGAGAAGTGAAGGATGAGAGCACTAGTTAGGCAAGGGCATATGGAAATGATGCAGGCAGGGAGACCAGAACATCTGAAAGCCATGAGATGAAGCACAATGCTGGAGCATCATGAGCAGGGCTAAGAGTGAGCAGAAACAAGGCTGGAGACCAGCAAGGAATGGGATGCAGGGCCTCAGAGGCCCTGTGAGGGATTCCAGTCTTTAGTTCAAGAGTAGCAATAGAGTATTAAAGGGTTTTAAGAAGAAAAGATTACTTGGGTTCAGAATGGGGAATGAATTACAGAAGGAGAGGAATGAATATAGGGAGACCAATAAGGAGGCTACCACAGAAAGCCAGGAACAGAAATAATGGTGGCTTGGATTAAGGTGTTGGCAATGTGGGGAGAAAAGATGGAAGATTTCACACACACATACGTGCGCATGCACGCACACACACACACACACCTCTTAAAATCAACAAGGTTTGGTGCTTGGATTATAGAGTGAGTGGGAGGAAAGGATACTGGGAAAGGTGATTCTCAGATTTCAGTCTCAGGTACTGAGGAAGTGTCTTATGAGATGCTATAGGAATAGATTTAAAGAAGGAAAGAAAATGGTTTTTCTGGCTTTATCCTTTCCTATACTTTAGCATTGCTTTTTCTAAATCATTTTTAAATATTTAAGAAGACCACTGTCTTCTCTGAAGCATTTCTCTCAATTTCAACAGTTTTTAGTATTTATATTTTTAGTTCTGTTTCCAATCACTTCATAATTAAGAGACATTTAAAGAAAACATGATAGTAACATTATAACTACAACACAAGTGCTTCCTTTTCCAAAGACTTCTTATAAAACACTTATTAAATGGAAGGAAAGGATGAAACTTACTTCAGCCAACGTTTCTCTAATGTCTTCTTGCAGCTGGTCTTGTCCAACCTGAACTGCTTCTTGTATTGTTTGAAGGTTGTCTCTTTCCTCAGTTAGAGATTTTGTTTCTTCATGACTTTCTGGAAGTTTTTCAGTCAACTCAAGCCTTTCTATTTCTATGCATGCCGGTGTCACTGAATCCTTGGTTTTGGATTGCTTTTCCAATAGCTCCACTTCATCCATTGTTCCCTGAGTATCACTGACTTCTTTCACATTAGGCACTAGCTCCTGTTCCTCATGAAGCACTGGGATCTTGTGATATGCATAAAATACCAAGGTTACTATCTGGAGATTATTACCATAAATTTTTTTTGTACAGTGCCAAAAGGTGATTTTATTAAAGCACGGGGACAGGACCCATGGGCAGAAAGAGTTGCTGCTGTATTATCATAATTTTTTAAAGGGAAAAGATGAGGATATTATCCACAGAAATAAAAGTGATCCTGAACCCACAGCCTACTGTGGATCATGAACTCCAATTTATTCATTTTCTCTTGATTCCTACCAAAGCTATTCATGACTTTTCTGCTGGTCATATTCTGCCGGTCATATTCTGCCATGATTTTCTTTTGCTCCAGCTTACATCCAAAGTGAATCAATTCTTATACTTGACTAACACACTGTTAATTTAGTCAGTTGCACACTTCTTCATTTCTATACTAGTTCCCAAATGCCACAGGAGAAAAATCACCATTGAGCAGATTATATCTCAATAAACGAATGGTCCCTAATTCTCAGATTCAGATGAGCGCCAATGCTACGTCTCAATTTTTTTATGTTTACAGATTGATTCCCCTTTCCTATGGTCATTAGTGGTTCCATGTAACTTTGCATATCATATTTCTGCATTTTTCCTACTGGAATTGAGGGATTATTTTATATGCCCATACTCGGGGGGAGAGAACAACGTCTTAATCATATCTAGTTTCAATGGCTTGCACAGTGGCCTTTAACACAGGTTGGTTCAGTTATCCCAATGTTTCATTTTCTCTATAGCACTTGCCATTATCTCAAATTATCTTATTCATTTGTTTGCTTATTTACCAGTTATCTCTTTCCACTAGAGTAAGCTCTATGATCATAGAAATTTTGTTCACCTTGTTCCCATTTTATTTCTATAACCCAGGACTCTGCCTGCCACATTACAGACTCAACAAATAGTATCCAATAAATGAATGAACTATTAACACAGTCACTACTTATTACTCATCTTTCCTTGAAATAAAAAAGAAAAGAAGGGACAAAGGAGAGAAGAGACAAACCTTTTCTTGTAATTCAATATTGGATTTTTCTAAGTCCTTCTGAATATTTATTATTTGAGCTGTCTTCTCAGAAATGTTTTTTCTTAGTTCATCAATAGTTTCTTCTTGTTCTTTAAGATGAACGCGAGTAATTTTTAGTTCTTCTTTTGTTTCTAGACCCTTTATTAGCAAGTGGAATTTAAAGAATATTATAACCACATCATCCTAACATTGCCTCCCCCTTTTCCAATTGGCTCTGTTTTAAAGAAACATTTAATAGATGAAAGAAAAGGGTAATAACTTACTCTAACTTCGATTTCTTTTATGTATCCTTTAAGTTTCTCTCTCTCTATTTCAAATGATTCCTGTAATTCCTTTAGATCATTTCTTTCTTTGGTTATGGATTTCATTTCCTCATAATTTTCATGGAGCTTCTGAGCCAACTCTAGCCTCTCCATTTCTATACGTTCTAATGTTAATTCTTGGTTCCTTAATTCATTCTTCAAATTCTCCATTTCATTCATCTTTTCCTGCATCTCATTCATTTCTTCTTGTACACTAAGAAGTTGTAGCTGTTTTTCTTGTAGTTGTTGGTTCTTAAGAAATAAAATTTTTAATTACCATTTTGCCTATATACTCTTAAAATCTCATGTAAAATGTACTTTGCTGAACGGAAATAATCATTATCACAGCCCTGCCTACACTCCCAATGTAAACAGACAAGAGCTTTAAAAGTAAAGTATCCTTCTAAGCATAGTGACTGTAGTAGGTTGAATAGTGTCCTACCCAAAATTCAAGTCGATTCAGAACTTCAGAATATGACCTTACTTGGAAGTATGGTTTTTGCACACGTAATTAATTAAGGATTGAGAAGAAATCCTATTGGATTAGGGTGGGCCCTAAATGGAATGAGAGTGCCCTTATAAGAGGCAAAAAAGGACACACAGAGACACAGAGAAAGTCCTGTGAAGATGGAGGCAGAGATAAGAGTGATAGAGCTATAAGCCCAGGACACCAAGCAGAGCTGGGAGCCAAGGATAGTTATTAGACACAAGATTCTTCCCTAGAGCCTTCAGAGGAGTATGGTATTGCCAGCAACTTGATTTTGGACCTCTACAATCCAGAAATCTGACAATAAATTTCTGTTGTTCTTTAGCCACCAAGTTTATGGTAATTTGATACAGAGGGTCTAGGAAACTAACACAGTGTCAGTAGGTTAATCAAGGAGGAAAAGTGAAAATGAGAAAAACTTGAAAAGAGACTAATTAAATTTAAAGGTATAGTTGCCAAATAACTGTAATTCCTCATCTCTTAAAAACTTTTGGATACTCTATTTTTACTTCTAATAAGGTCCTTATGGGGTGGCCCAAAAAACACTGAGGCATTAACTTTTTTTTAAATTAAACTTATTTAAATTCAATTTAATTAACATATAGTGTATTATTAGTTTCAGAGGTAGAATTTAGTGATTTATCAGTTGCATATAACACCCAGTGCTCATTACTTCAAGTGCCCTCCCCAATGCCCATCACCCAGTTACCCCATCCCTCTACCCACCTCCCCTCCAGCAACCTTCAGTTTGTTGCCTATAGTTAAGAATTTCTTATGTTTTGCCTCCCTCCCTGTTTTCGTCTTATTTTTCCTTTCCTTCCCTTATGTTCATCTGTTTTGTTTCTTAAATTCCACCTATGAGTGCAATCATATGGTATTTGTCTTTCTCTGACTTGTTTCGCTTAGCATAGTAACTTCTAGCTCCATCCACATCATTGCAAATGGTAAGATTTCATTTTTTTTGATGGCCGAGTCATATTTCATTGTAAATATATATATATACCACATCTTCTCTATCTATTCATCTGTTGGCAGACATCTGGGCTCTTCCCATATTGTGGCTATTGTGCACATTGCTGCTATACACACT
Organism: Halichoerus grypus; assembly: GCF_964656455.1. Classification (NCBI taxonomy): domain Eukaryota; kingdom Metazoa; phylum Chordata; class Mammalia; order Carnivora; family Phocidae; genus Halichoerus; species Halichoerus grypus. The sequence goes on from NC_135714.1 coordinate 84,188,614, forward strand.
GGAGTGAATGTGCCCCTTCGAATCACTGTTGGTATCCTTTGGATAAATACCCAGTAGTTTTATTGCCAGGCTGTAGGGTAGCTCTATTTTTAACTTTTTCAGGAACCTCCATACTGTTTTCCAGAGTGGCTGCACCAATTTGCATTTCCACCAACAGTGTAAGAGGGTTCCCCTTTCTCTGCATCCTTGCCAACATGTGTTGTTTCCTGAGTTGTTATTTTTAGTGAGGTATTAACTTTTTTTAAAGTTAATAAATATGTATAAGTCTCTCTCTTTATTTTTTTCAATTCAGTTTATTAACAAATAATGTATTATTAGTTTCAGAGGTAGAGGTCAGTGATTCATCAATCTTATATAATACCCAGTGCTCAGTACTAAGGTGTTAACTTTTACATAAGCCTATTAATTTCACTTCTTTAGGATGAGTATGAAGCAGACATCAGGTTTTAGTAAATTTAATTAGGTTATAGTGGAAGGGAGGAGAATTAAGAGAATATATATTAAGAGAAAAACATTTCACAGAAGCGCAATGGAAATCACAATATATTATTTATAATGCATGTGGCACTGTCCTTAGAGTAAATAGAAAGACCTCAGTGGGTACATTTTAGAATTACTTGGGTAATACAATTATTACAAGAGTCTTAGCTCTTATACAAATATTACAACAGCACCTTACTTCCATAAAAGAAATGAGTCAGGAAACTGTAAATGTCTAAGAGATGGTAACAGTCATAAATCTTACATTTTAAAGAATCACTACTATATCTTTATAAAGGCAGGATCTTTGTGTTATTGACTAATGGATCTCAAGACCCAGAACAGCATCTGGGCTATGGGGAGTTCCCAATAAGTTTCTGATGAATAAATATATTATATGATAATTTAGATGAATCAAAGCCTTCTCTCTCATCTAAAGATTAGGGTAATATAATCCTCACAAAGAGTGTTGGTTAAGATATAGGTATGAGTTGAAACTGTCCACATAAATAATTAGCATTAAAATGTGTTCATTTGGGAGATACATGCTATTTCTAGAACTTAGCTCTACAGCAATCAAAATGTATTAAAAAAAAAAAGTTTAGTCAGGAAATATAATATGGCTAGGAAGGTAACTTTAAAAATTCACCTTTTCCTTTAGCTTTTCTTCAACTTCTGCTAATTTCTCATAGGTCCTAGAAAGCTCTTCCTCTTTCTTTATGGTGTGGTTCTTTTCTTGTACAATGATCTCTTGTTGCTTTTTAAGTTCATCTCCAAGAATTCTTAATTCTTCTTGGTTTTCAATAGTCTAGAATTAAAAAAAAGTTGAGATTAAAATCAGTATTACCTTACATTTATAAAATCAGGTAAAAATCAGCATTTACTTCAGCCTAAAAATGAAGAAATCATGGCAAATTCTATTGGAAAAGACTACCTTAAAAAAAAAGTCTTTAATTTAATCATATAGATGCCAAGCATCTGCTTTTTATGCTGTTTCTTTATTGCTCCACCTATATTCCTATCATGAAAATTAGAACTGGATTTGGTATTCTGTCTTGAGAGGTTTTCCCATTTTCTACCCTTAAGCCAAAGGAGACTGTTTCTAAGCTTTCATGGACTGATGACAAGACTACAGTTATGGGCTTTTCATATGCTAGAATGGTTATGATTTAGGGCACCAGTTAACAGCAAGCTCAAAATGGCAGCCATCCTTTGCTAGCATGACTCGGGCTACCCTAGTTATAAGCTTAAACAGTGACATTCTCAAGTATCATGACCATAAAAACATTGTAAATATGAGACCAAGAACAGACTATGACTTTTGTCTGTATTCTTTTTTAAACTTAGCTCTTCTGACTAAACAGACAATCCCAAGAAATATGGAAAATTACACAAAAGGTCAGGTTCTCCTGAAATCCACAGCAAACTTCTAAAAATGTGAATTTCAATCTATACATATTATATTGTTCCAAATACAGTAACAAAGACTAAAGTAGATTTGACAATATGGCAAACATTAACAACAAATAATTAAAAATGAAGTTTAAAAATTATAACAGAATAAAAGAGAAACATTTAGGAACAAATTTAACAAAATATGGACAAAACCTGTACACTAAAATCTACAACACATCACTGAGAGAACAGATGATTTATAGAAAGATATGCAATGGCCAATAAGCATATGAAAAGATGATCAATATCCTTAATCATTAAGGAAAGGCAAATGAAAACAGTGAGGTACATACCCAATAGGATGGCTAAAATTGAAAACACCAATAATAGGAAGCATTGGTGAGGATGTGGAGCCATCAGAATTCTCTTAATTTGCTTATGGGAATGTAAAATGGTACAACTACTTTGGAAATCAGTCTAGTAATTTGCTATGACCCTGCTATTCCATTTAGATACCCCAGAGAAATTAAAAAAAAAATGTTCATAAAAAGTTTTGTATAAGAATGTTTACAGCAGCTTCACTCAAAATAGCCAAACACTGGAGAGAACTCAAGTTTCCATCAACAGGAGAAAGGCAAAACAACTTGTGGCCTATTCATACATGGAACACTACCCAGCAATAAAAAGGAATGTAAAAAAGTAAGGTACAAAAGAGTACATGCTGTATGATTCTATTTGTATGGAGTTCTAGAAGAGACAAAGTGACCTATGCTTAAAAACCATTAGGACAGTGATTATATGGAGTAGAGAGTGAGATTAGAACTGACTGGGTCAAGGCACAAGAGAACTCTGTAGGGTGAGGCAAATGTTCTATATACCTTGACTGGGGTGGAGGGTACACAAGTAGAGATGTTTGTCAAAAGTCATCAGACTATACAATTGCAACAGATACATTTCTCACATGTAAATTATGCCTCAGTATAGTTGTAAAAATCCAGAACATACAAGACAAAAACATACTGCTAAGTATACAGTGCTAAATCCTACCATTTCAATATTTTCCCTTAGGTCAGTCTGTAATTGTTCCTTTTCTGCTGTAATACTCTCTAACATTTGTTGCAGTTCATTTTTCTCCTGTATTAAAGAAAATATCTTTCTCTGTTGCTCAGTTAGCTCATTATCTTCAACATTCGCAATCAGGGTTTGAGTATTTTTGGCCTTCAAATTCTGTTTTTTATCTGTGTCAACCATCTAAAATATAAATAGATTAAAGAAGAATTTCTCAGTTAATAACAATTTTAATAATAATAAAAATTGCCAAAACTTACATTACTTATTATTTACCAGGCACTATTTTCATATATTGACACATTTAATCTTCACTCTAACCTTATGAGATAGGTACTAGTATTATTTCCATTCGACAGATGAGGAAATTGAATGCAAGAGAGGATGATAGGTCACTTGCCCAAGGTCACTCAGGTTTTGAAGCCAAGAGGTCTGGCTCCAGAGTTTGTGCCCTTAAGCATACTCTTGTTCATGGATAAGAACTACCTGGACAGCTGTAGCTAATTAACAATTATCTTCATGTATGATGATGGGTCAACCTAATTTTATGAAAGAATAAACCACCTTGAACTCCACCACTTTCTTTCCATCAAAAGCTGGAAATGATTCTCTATCCCCCACTCCCAACAAATCATTATTTTCAGAAGCAGTCATATTCACAAAAGGTTGGAGTTTTATCATATGAGAGGGCAAAATAACTTTGATAAAAATAGATTTCATATTATAGTAGTATAGTCCACCTTTTAAAAATATATACTTTTTATACACTGCTTAAGAAAAGCATGTTATATAAATTCATTTATCCATAAACAAGTCTTAAGCAAAGGTACCCTAACATGTGTACGCCTTGAGAAAGTGAGACAAAGACTAACATTACAATCATTGGTATGAAATTAGGGTATCACTATGTAACCATACACATCCAGGAAATACAGCTCCATAGCGGCTATATATGTTTTAAAAAGTTTTAATAATAGGGATAATAATAGTCAGTTAAGCATCTGACTCGATTTCGGCTTGGGTTATGATCTCAGGGTTGTGAGATCTAGCTCTGTGTCAGGCACTGTGTTCAGTGGGGAGTCAGCTTGAGATTCTCTTTTCCTCTCTCTGCCCCTCCCCCTGCTCTCTCTCTCAAATAAATAAATAAAAGCTTTAAAAAAAGTTTTAATAATAATCTACAATTACATTTGAAAAAATTGAAAAATAAAGAGAGAAAAAAACCATCCAATGTCACCAGCTTCACACAACCCACTACTAGAATTCTAGAATATTTCCTTTCAGAGTCTGTTCTTGAAAAAATTTTTCTTGAACACAGTAATTATGATTAATAAATACAGAATTCAGTTTTGCTCTTTTCCATTTAGATCACATGCATTTTCCCATGCTGTTACATAATCTTCAACTTATAATTTTTAGTAGTTGCTCAATTCTCTAGAGTGGGTTTGGACAAACCATACTTTATTTAACTATTCTCTTACTGTTGGCAGTATGCATGAGTTTCTGACAATGGCAAACACAGGGCTAACTACATGAGAACTTAAGGTAAGGAACAGATAGTCATTGGGACTAGTTTGTCAGATACTATACTTCAGAATCTCATATCTGTGCTCCTAAACATAGGAATGTACACAAAGACAAAGCAGGCTGAGACAAGGTATGTGAGAATACCCAAGGGACATTTCAGAAATGAACCCAGCCTAGAAAGTATTTCAGCTATCATGAACAATATCTAACATATCTTATTATTAAATAAAGAAAAAGAATTGTGTCATTTATATGAGATAGGCTTACTAATCATTGTTTAAAATTTGTGTTGAGACACACTAGAGAAACTGCATTTCTAGAGAGAGAAACATCAAGCAGGATTTAAAGTGGGCACTCTGAGGGGGAGGAGCAAGATGGCGGAGGAGTAGGAGACCTGGATTTCGTCTGGTCGCAGGAATTCAGCTCGATAGGGATCAAACCATTCTGAACACCTACGAACTCAACAGGAGATCTAAGGAAAGAATAGCAACAACTATCTGAACAGAAAAGTGACCACTTTCTGGAAGGTAGGTCGTGCAGAGAAGTGAATCTGAGGCGATATTCGGGAGGATAGATGGAGGGGGAGGGGGCCTCCGTCAGCCGCTTCTGGCAAGTGATAGAGCAGCGGGGCACAAAATCAGAACTTTTATTTATTTTTTTTTTAAAAGATTTTTTTTTTTTTTTTTATTTGAGAGAGAGAGAGAATGAGAGACAGAGAGCATGAGAGGGGGGAAGGTCAGAGGGAAAAGCAGACTCCCTGCCAAGCAGGGAGCCCGATGCGGGACTCGATCCTGGGACTCCAGGATCATGACCTGAGCTGAAGGCAGTCGCTTAACCAACTGAGCCACCCAGGCGCCCAAAATCAGAACTTTTAAGAAGTTGGCTCTGCTGAGGGACATTGCTCCAGTGGCTAAGCAAGGGGTGTCCCTCACTGGGACAGTGTGGTCTCAGGACCCTCAGAGTCACAGGAAGACCGGGGGTGCCAGAGTGTGGCAGAGCTCCCAGGTATCACAGCGGGGAAGCCAGCTGCAGAGACAGAGCCGAGGCGTGGGCTTTCAGCTCAGGGTTGCCATAAACCATGATCCGCGGCACAGTCAGGCCACTGCTCCTCCAGCAGGGACCCAACAAGTGGCAGATCGGGGAGACTCCCCTTCCTCCCCCGGGAGGAGTGGCGCGGGAGCGCACCACAGGGATCTGCTGGGTTTGGAGACTCCAGATGGGGTCAGGTGCCAGAAACAGAAATGCTTGGTCACAGGCTAGGTGAGCACAGAGTGCGGCCAGAGACCGGGGAGACGGGACTGATTGACTGCTTTTCTCTGGGGGCACACTGAGGAGTGGGGCCCCGAGTTCTTGGATCCTCTGGGGCGGAGATTGGGAGGCCCCATTTTCACTCTCATCCTCCAAAGCTGCACGGAAAGCTCGCAAGGAACGAAAGCTCCCGAGAGCAAACCCCAGCAGATTACTTAGCCTGGACCCGGCAAGGGCGGGGCAGTCCGCCTCTGGCAAAGACATTTGGGAACCACGGCAACAGGCCCCTCCCCCAGAAGATCAGCAAGAACAGCCAGCCAAGACCAAGTTTACCGATCAATGAGAATGGCAGAACTCCAGCGCTAGGGGAACACTGCACATAGAATTCATGGCTTTTTTCCCATGATTCTTTAGTCTTTCAAAGTTGATTTTTTTCTTTAACTGTTTTTTTTTTTTTTTGAAGTTTTCTTTTTCCCTTTTTCAACCAACATCTTATCAATCCCTTTTTAAAAAAATCTTTTTTATTTTTCATTTTTAGAGTCATATTCTATCCCTTCATAGTAGTTACCCTTATTTTTGGTATATATATATATATATATATATATAAGTTGTTCTCTCTTTAAAATTTTGGGATACAGTTTCTTCTAACAGATCAAAATATACCCTAAATCTAGTGTATGGCTTTGTTCTAGTCTCCTGCCTGATCACATTCTCTCCCTTTTTTTTTTTAAATCCTCTTCTTTCTTTTTTCAACCAACTTCTTATCTTATCAATTCCTTTTATAAAATCTTTTATAATTTTCATCTTTACAGTCGTATTCCATCCCTTCATCGTATTAACCCTTATTTTTGTACATATATAAGTTATTCTTTCTTTAAAATTTTGGGAAGCACTTTCTTCTAACAGACCAAAATTCACCCAAAATCTAGTGTGTGGCACTGATCTATGCACCAGCCTGATCATATTTGATCATATTCTATTTTCTTTGTTTTTGTTTGTTTTTATCTTTTTCTTTTTCTTCTTTCTTTCCCTTTCTTTTCCCCCAGTTTCAGGTCTTTTCTTATTTGTTTAGTATATATTTTCTGGGGACGTTGTTACCCTGTTAGCATTTTGTTCCCTCATTCATCTATTCTACTCTGGACAAAATGACAAGACGGAAAAAATCACCTCAACAAAAAGAACAAGAGGCAGTACCGACTACCAGGGACCTAATCAATACAGACATTAGTAAGATGTCAGAACTAGAGTTCAGAATGATGATTTAAAAGATACTAGCTGGGCTTGAAAAAAAACATGGAAGTTATTAGAGAAACCCTTTCTGGAGAAATAAAAGAACTAAAATCTAACCAAGTTGAAATCAAAAAGGTTATTAATGAGATGCAATCAAAAATGGAGGCTCTAACTGCTAGGATAAATGAGGCAGAAGAAAAAATTAGTGATACAGAAGACCAAATGATGGAAAATAAAGAAGCTGAGAAAAAGAGAGATAAACAACTACTGGATCACAGGGGCAGAATTCGAGAGATAAGTGATACCATAAGAGAAAACAACATTAGAATAATTGGGATCCCAGAAGAAGAAGAAAGAGAAAGGGGGGCAGAAGGTATATTGGAGCAAATTATAGCAGAGAACTTCCCTAATTTGGGGAAGGAAACAGGCATCAAAATCCAGGAGGCACAGAGAACCCCCCTCAAAATCAATAAAAATAGGTCAACACCCCGACATCTAATAGTAAAACTTACAAGTCTCAGAGACAAAGAGAAAATCCTGAAAGCAGCTCAGGAGAAGAGATCTGTAACCTACAATGGTAGGAACATTAGATTGGCAACAGACCTATCCACAGAAACCTGGCAGGCCAGAAAGGACTGGCATGATATATTCAGAGCACTAAATGAGAAAAATATGCAACTAAGAATACTGGTCCCAGCTAGGCTGTCATTGAAAACAGAAGGAGAGATAAAAAGCGTCCAGGACAAACAAAAACTAAAGGAATTTGCAAACAGGAAACCAGCCCTACAAGAAATATTGAAAGAGGTCCTCTAAGGAAAGAGAGCCTAAAAGTAACATAGACCAGAAAGGAACACAGACAATATACAGGAACAGTCACCTTACAGGCAATACAATGGCACTAAATTCATATCTTTCAATAGTTACCCTGAATGTAAATGGGCTAATGCCCCAATCAAAAGACACAGGGTATCAGACTGGATAAAAAAACAAGACCCATTGATATGCTGTCTGCAAGAGACTCATTTTAGACCCAAAGACACCCCCAGATTGAAAGTGAGGGGGTGGAAAACCATTTACCATGCTAATGGACACCAAAAGAAAGCTGGGGTGGCAATCCTTATATCAGACAAATTAGATTTTAAACCAAAGACTGTAATAAGAGATGAGGAAGGACACTATATCCTACTTAGAGGGTCTATGCAACAAGAAGATATTACAATTGTAAATATCTATGCCCCTAACATGGGAGCAGCCAATTATATAAGGCAATTAATAACAAAAGCAAAGAAACACATTGACAACAATACAATAATAGTGGGGGACTTTAACACCCCCCTCACTGAAATGGACAGATCATCTAAGCAAAAGATCAACAAGGAAATAAAGACTTTAAATGACAAACTGGACCAAATGGACTTCACAGATATATTCAGAACATTCCGTCCCAAAGCGACAGAATACACATTCTTCTCTAGTGCCCATGGAACATTCTCCAGAATAGATCACATCCTAGGTCACAAATCAGGTCTCAACCGGTACCAAAAGATTGGGATCATTCCCTGCATATTTTCAGACCACAATGCTTTGAAACTAGAAGTCAATGACAAGAGGAAAGTCAGAAAGAACTCAAATACATGGAGGCTAAAGAGCATCCTACTAAAGAATGAATGGGTCAACCAGGAAATTAAAGAAGAATTAAAAAAATTCATAGAAACAAATGAAAATGAAAACACAACTGTTCAAAATCTTTGGGATGCAGCAAAGGCGGTCCTAAGAGGAAAGTATATAGCGATACAAGTCTTTCTCAAGAAACAAGAAAGGTCTCAAATACACAACCTAACCCTACACCTAAAGGAGCTGGAGAAAGAACAGCAAATAAAGCCTAAACCCAGAAGAAGAAGAGAAATAATAAAGATCAGAGCAGAAATCAATGAAATAGAAACCAAAAGAACAGTAGAACAGATCAACGAAACTAGGAGCTGGTTCTTTGAAAGAATTAACAAAATTGATAAACCCCTGGCCAGACTTATCAAAAAGAAAAGAGAAATGACCCAGATAAATAAAATCATGAATGAAAGAGGAGAGATCACAACCAACACCAAAGAAATACAAACAATTACAAGAACATATTATGAGCAACTATATGCCAGCAAATTAGATAACCTGGAAGAAATGGATGCATTCCTAGAGATGTATAAACTACCAAAACTGAACCAGGAAGAAATAGAAAACCTGAACAGACCCATAACCACTAAGGAAATTGAAGCAGTAATCAAAAATATCCCAACAAACAAGAGCCCAGGGCCAGATGGCTTCCCAGGGGAATTCTACCAAACATTTCAAGAAGAATTAATACCTATTTTTCTGAAACTGGTCCAAAAAATAGAAATGGAAGGAAAACTTCCAAACTCGTTTTATGAGGCCACCATTACCTTGATCCCAAACCAGACAAAGACCCCATCAAAAAGGAGAACTAAAGACCAATATCCTTGATGAACATGGAGGCAAAAATTCTCACCAAAATACTAGCCAATAGGATCCAACAGTAGATTAAAAGGATTATTCACCACGACCAAGTGGGATTTATCCCTGGGCTGCAAGGTTGGTTCAACATCCCCAAATCAATCAATGTGATACAATACATTAATAAAAGAAAGAACAAGAACCATATGATCCTCTCAATAGATGCAGAAAAAGCATTTGACAAAGTACAACATTCTTTCCTGATCAAAATTCTTCAGACTATAGGGATAGAGGGTACATACCTCAATATCATAAAAGCCATCTATGAAAAACCTACAGCGAATATCATTGTCAATGGGGAAAAACTGAGAGCTTTCCCCGTAACGTCAGGAACACGGCAGGGATGTCCACTATCAATACCACTGCTATTCAACATAGTATTAGAAGTCCTAGCCACAGCAATCAGACAACAAAAGAAATAAAAGGCATCCAAATCGGCAAAGAAGAAGTCAAATTCTCACTCTTTGCAGATGATATGATACTTTATGTGGAAAACCCAAAAGACTCCACCCCAAAACTGCTAGAACTCATACAGGAATTCAGGAAAGTGGCAGGATATAAAATCAATGCACAGAAATCAGTTGCATTCCTATACATCAACAAGACAGAAGAAAGAGAAATTAAGGAGTCTCCCATTTACAATTGCACCCAAAAGCATAAGATACCTAGGAATAAATCTAAGCAAGGAGGCAAAGAATCTGTACTCAGAAAAGTATAAAATACTCATGAAAGAAATTGAGGAAGACACAAAGAAACGGAAAAACGTTCCATGCTCATGGATCGGAAGAACAAATATTGTGAAGATGTCAATGCTACCTAGAGCAATCTACACATTCAATGCAAGCCCTATCAAAATGCCATCCACTTTTTTCAAAGAAATGGAACAAATAATCCTAAAATTTGTATGGAACCAGAAAAGACCCTGAATAGCCAGAGGAATGCTGAAAAAGAAAAGCAAAGCTGGTGGCATCACAATTCCGGACTTCAAGCTGTATTACAAAGCTGTAATCATCAAGACAGTATGGTCCTGGCACAAAAACAGACACATAGATCAAAGGAACAGAATAGAGAGCCCAGAAATGGACCCTCAACTCTATGGTCAACTAATCTTTGACAAAGCAGGAAAGAATGTCCAATGGAAAAAAGACAGTCTCTTCAACAAATGGTGTTGGGAAAATTGGACAGCCACATGGAGAAGAATGAAACTGGACCATTTCCTTACACCACACACAAAAATAGACTTAAAGTGGTTGAAAGAACTCAGTGTGAGACAGGACTCCATCAAAATCCTAAAGGAGAACACAGGCAGCAACCTCTTTGACCTCAGCTGCAGCAACTACTTCCTAGAAACATCGCCAAAGGCAAGGGAAGCAAGGGCAAAAATGAACTATTGGGACTTCATCAAGATAAAAAGCTTTTGCACAGCAAAAGAAATAGTCAACAAAACCAAAGACAACCGACAGAATGGGAGAAGATATTTGCAAATGACATACCAGATAAAGGGCTAGTATCCAAAATCTATAAAGAACTTATCAAATTCAACATCCAAAGAACAACTAATCCAATCAAGAAATGGGCAGAAGACATGAACAGACATTTTTCCAAAGAAGACATCCAAATGGCCAACAGACACATGAAAAAGTGCTCAACATCACTTGGCATCAGGGAAATCCAAATCAAAACCTCAATGAGATACCACCTCACACCAGTCAGAATGGCTAAAATTAACAAGTCAGGAAATGACAGATGTTGGTGGGGATGCAGAGAAAGGGGAACCCTCCTACACTGTTAGTGGGAATGCAAGCTGGTGCAGCCACTCTGGAAAACAGTATGGAGGTTCCTCAAAAAGTTGAAAATAGAGCTACCATACGATCCAGCAATTACACTACTGGGTATTTACCCCAAAGATACAAATATAGGGATCCAAAGGGGTACGTGCACCCTGATGTTTATAGCAGCAATGTCCACAATAACCAAACTGTGGAAAGAGCCAAGATGTCCATCGACAGATAAATGGATAAAGAAGATGTGGTATATATATACAATGGAATATTATGCAACCATCAAAAGGAATGAAATCTTGCCATTTGCAACGACGTGGATGGAACTGGAGATTATTATGCTGAGTGAAATAAATCAGAGAAAGATGTGTATCATATGATCTCACTGATATGAGGAATTCTTAATCTCAGAAAACAAACTGAGGGTTGCTGGAGTGGTGGGGAGCGGGAGGGATGGGGTGGCTGGGTGATAAACATTGGGGAGGGTATGTGCTATGGTGAGCGCTGTGAATTGTGTAAGCCTGTTGAATCACAGATCTGTACCTCTGAAACAAATAATACATTATATGTTTAAAAAAAAAAAAGAAGATAGCAGGAGGGGAAGAATGAAGGGGGGGAAATCGGAGGGGGAGACGAACCATGAGAGACTATGGACTCTGAAAAACAAACTGAGGGTTCTAGAGGGGAGGGGGGTGGGGGGATGGGTTAGCCCGGTGATGGGTATTAAAGAGGGCACGTACTGCATGGAGCACTGCGTGTTATATGCAAACAATGAATCATGGAACACTACATCAAAAACTAATGATGTAATGTATGGTGATTAACATAATAAAAAAATAAAGTGGGCACTCTAAGGGGAATCATGAGAGACCTACTAATGCAGCCCCTTGGGGTCCAGATGAACAGAGGGGTCCATCTGGGATTCCATTATGAACATGGTAACAGAAGACTAAGCTGATCCTAGCCTTCCATCCCAGATTTGAGACACCCCAAGAAACAGAAAAGCCCTAGTTGGACCTTTTTTATCAACATAGATGATTCTAGCATAAACTTAATACCACACACCAGCTGGTCCCAGTGAATAGAACTCTCTTTTTCCCTCACTCCTCTGCTATTGCCCCTTCTCATGGGGCCCTATAATTGCATTTTTGCATCTGTTTAAAAGCAGCTAAATATTGTATTGTTGTATCTTATTTTCAAACATCTTTTCAAAAAACCTTCCCCTAATGAAAGTGAAAGTTATAAATTTCAAATCAAGGTAAAATGCCTTTGGCTCATTTGATTGATCCAAACTACATATAAGCTGAGAACACAAGATATAAAACAAGTGAAAATGCTTTTCTAGGAGAGAAGTACTGAAGCATAGGGAGAGAGTGGGAAAGCTTTTCCAAGGCAAGAATACTGTACCCCAGGGTAAATGGGGAAAAAAAGCTCATTATATAGAGTAATAGCATATAAATCTATATAGATATTTATTTATATAAGTTGGAGCTTACTGAATTATTCTGAAGCAGTATTTGTTTTTATTTAATAATATGTCCATCCTGATTTTTCTGTTTGCATATAATATGCAATTTTAAAAAATTTTATGACCATATGACCCAGTTGCATTATCTATATACATACATACATATTATATATACATATACTATGCCAAGCTATGGACGTGTGAAAGATTATTTCACCAGTCTCCCACTGATGAATGTTTTAAATTCCTAGTAGCAAATATTCTGGAATAAATAGTATTAAGTGCATAAAATTGAAAGGCAGTATAAAAAATCCTGTTGATAATATATATCAAAGGCATTTTTGAAAAGTAGAAATGTATATAGTAAATGAATCCATTGTATAAAATTATAGGCAATCACCTGTTACAGACTGAATTTTGTCCTCCCAATATTCATTTTGAAGCCCTCACCCCCATGTGACTGTATGTGAAGATAAAGCCTTTAAGGAGGTAATTAAAGTTAAATGAGGTCATAAAACTGGGGCCCTAATCCCATAGGATTGGTATCCATTCATTCATTCATTAGGCTCCATGCCCAGTGCAGAGCCAGACGTGAGGCTCAAAATCACAACCCTGAGATCAAGACCTCACCTGAAATCAAGAATTGGTCACCCAATCGACTGAGCCACCCAGGTGCCCCAGGATTGGTGTCCTTTTAAGTAGAGGAAGAAACGCCAGTGCTCTTTCTCAGCTTGAGCACAGGAGAAAGGCCCCGTGAGGACACAGAAGGAAGGTTCCATCGGCATGCAGGGAAAAGAAGACTTAACAGAAACTAAATTTTCTAGCACCTTAATCTTGGACTTCTAGCCTCCACAACCAGGAGAAAGTAAATTTCTGTTGTTTTAGCCAGCAGTCTTTGATATTTTGTGATGGAAGCCCTAGTGGACTAACACATCTCTCTTAAAACAAAAAAACAAACAACAAACATCATTAGCATCTCCTAGTGTTTGTTGTATATAATTAAATAACCAGTTAAGACCTTATTCTCCTAAGGTCTCAGGACAAAATGAACCATATTACTTAGAATAAATTAAGGTGAGATTTAAACACCTAATAGTAAAAATTATAGCACAAGCCCTAGAAACAGGCATAAATAATATATACACATTGATTTTATAGGGATCTCTAAGCAAGTTTAATATATAAAATCTGACATAAAACAAATATTTTAGACATAGTTAATAATAAGCAAACTTTCTTAGAATTCAGAGGGGTTTTTATTTTTATTTTTTTTAAATTGTTTTTAAAAGATTTTATTTGTTTATTTAATTGACAGAGAGAGAGAGAGAGAGAGACAGTGAGAGAGGGAACACAAGCAGGAGGAGTGGGAGAGGGAGAAGCAGGCTTCCGGCCGAGCAGGGATCTTGATGCGGGGCTCGATTCCAGGACCCTGGGATCATGACCTGAGCCGAAGGCAGTCACTTAACCAACTGAGCCACCCAGGCGCCCCTTCAGAGGGGTTTTTAAAGACATTTAAAATACATTAGGCCTCAAAATATCAGCTTAAAGTTTGAACTAATTTTTGCCTTTTTTCCCCAAATTGATTGTAAGCAGTTATATCTCAAGTTATTTCAAAGACATCAGGTTTATGTTCGTAAATTATTGTTAGTTATTAGCACTGTGAATAATAAACAAGATTGAGATTATCATTATGTACTTAAGTGTTTGAGGTAAAAGAGAAAGCTCATCTACACATATATAAAAACTTTGATGGAAACACCATTTACCTTTTCCTGGAATTCATCCTTAGTTTCTCCTAGGTTTTCCTCTGTATGCAAATTCCTGGAAGTTTCCTCAGAAATTTTCATTTTTAGTGTGTTAATTGTTTCTTGGTGTTGTTTCAAAGACTCAAGAGTATTTCTTAATTGTTCTTGGGTGTCTATATTCTTTGTCAGAGAAACAGAAAACAATGTCCATTAGAATAATGTGAAACAGTGGAAGTAATTTTGTAGTGGCTACCGGACCATGAATTATAAGTGATGGCTCCTGTCCTGTTTGTAAAGAGGCTCTGAATTTTCAGAGTTTACTCAGTAAAAGCCTTACCATGTTTACAGTATCCTGAATGTCACTTTTGAGTTGGTCCCTCTCAATTTGCAGGCTCTCCTGGAGTTGTTTTAGGTCCTCCTTTTCTTGGGTTAAGGTTCTTACTTCTACTAAAGTTTGTTGAAGTTGCTCAGCGATCAGTGTTTTTTCCTTTTCCATAGTTTGCAGCCTCGAATCTCTACTTTCTAATTGTTCCTTCAGCTCTTCCACTTCATTTAACCTTTTTTGACTCTCAGTTGTTTTCTGAACTTCTTCAGATTTGGGAGAAAGCTTTAAAATAAGAAAAAGTAAATGTGAAAAGCAGAGCATTCTATGGTATATAAATGGAAGCCAAACCCCAGAAAGTTAAAGATCGCTCCCTAGAGGGTGTCTTGTACCAACCTCTGTGTTCACAGCATCCAAACTTAAACCAAGTTTTTGAGCTTGTTTAGAGAGATTCCCTATTTCCTGATTCATTCTTGCATTCTCCTCAAGGACCATCTTATACTTTTGCTCAAATTCAATATGATGATTTTTAAAATCTTGGAATTCTTGATCAGTGCTTTTGTAATTCAACTGGGTAATTGCTAGGTCATTTTTAGTTTTCCCAATTTCTTCAAGTAAATCTTGAATTCTACTTTCCTTTTGAACTACTTCAGAAAACAAATTGTCTCTTTCTGATGTTATTACACAGAGCTCTTCAGATTTATCATGCATCTATGGAAACGAAATAAAATTTAGCTATGTTAGCAATGTATGATCTACTGAAGCAGTTTTCAGGAAAAAAAAGTTTCCTCGGGGTGGGGAGTAAGGTGGGGGAGGGGGAAGACATTGAAATTATGCAAAAATTTGACCAAGGAAAGGCAACATTTTTATTGTCACCATCCTTTAACAACGTATTATCCTCTTTAAATTTACCTTCAGTTTTATTTTCTATTCTCTTTGGGTTCTAGCAAGGATTGCATGGAGAAGGATACTCAGTAGAAACACTTTATTTCAGGATGTGCCTTTATTTCCTTATCTATCATTCTAAAGTATTTTCTAACCTCTTGGTGTGTCATTTTATGTTTCGTCTTAGAATTTGACACATTTTTTCCCTAAAGCCTTTGAATGTAGCTCCAAATTCTAAAAATGTGATCCCTGAATAATTTAGTTAAGCTTTATTTGAATTATTATTTAAATAAACCCTATCCAGCTTATAAACAGTAAAATCACCGTGAAAGGTAAGGTAGCAATGGTGGGAAGAAGAGATGCGAACTTAAAGCAGAGGCTAAGGACAGGGGTAATACAGCAGGGTTGTTTCAATCATGGACTTAGGACAGGAGGCACATCTGTGTAGCTCAGCTACTGGCTTCGTAACTATTTGTTGAGCTAAAAAACAGCACCTACTTTAAAGAGTTTTTAGGATGACTAAATAATGTTGCTAGAGTTCTTTAGCATGATGTCTGCCACTTGGGTCTTCAAACACTTGTCAGTTTTATTTCTTTTAGAAAGGTAGAGAGGAAGGAAAAGCTGGCTGATGATTCACAGGTTTGTTCACTGGCCTGCAAGATTTACACTGACCCCTAAACTTTATCAGTCCCCTCCCTTACATCTCATTACGTTTTTTTATTCAACATAGTGATGGAACTAGTACCAAAAAAAAAAGGTTAAAAAAAGGATGGGCCATAGAACTCTATTTAAAGATTTTATTTTTAAGTAATCTCTCCATCCAATGTGGGGCTTGAACTTACAACCCTGAGATCAGGAGTCCACACTCTCTACTGACTGAGCAGCCAGATGCCCCCATTGAATTCTGTTTAAATCATTTTTTAAAAAATTTATTTCAGAGAGATAGAGAGCATGGGGGTAAGAAGCAGAGGGAGAGGGGCCAGCAGACTGCACTGAGCCCAGAGCCACTGCGGGGCTGGATCCCACGATCCCGAGATCATGACCCGAGCCGAAACCAAGAGTCAGATGCTCAACCAACTGAGCCACCCAGGCGCCCCTAGAACTCTGTTTAAGTGAAACATTTGAGGACTACAGAAATGGTTGTTACATGGATCAAGTTACTAAATATACTGTTAAATAGGCTTTGAAAGTGTGTTTTCTGGTAATACAAGAAAATTAGAGGAGGAACTACATTCATTTCTATTCCTAACAAGTTGAGTCATATGTTTACACTCTCTTGACTGCTACTTTAAGATAAACTAGAGCAAGACATTTAAAGTGCTATTACAAAGGTTTTTATTTCAAAAGAAGAATTATTTGCTTAAAAATGTGTTTACCTCTTTCCTCAGCATTTCTACTTCTGAGGGTAAAGATTTCAATGCTGAGAGCAAATTAACTTCTTTACGCAAAGCTTCATTTTCTTCAACTTCTTTATTCAGTTCTTTCTGGAGGTCAGTAACCTTTCTTTCCAGTTCCAAATTACAGAGCAAATCTAACATTTTGGGTAAATTAACACAGCATGCAGTTATTGGGACAATCTAAATTATATGCAAAGTTAGATTATTTAATCAGACTATATAAAAATTTATTGAAGAGTCAATGTTGGTTAACAGGTAATCTAACTGTTAATAGTTCTTCAATCAATTTATGAAAATCAGGTCCAATTTATTTGAAAAATAATTCCTAAACCCTTATTAATTGGAATTCCATGGAAGCAGTTATAAATACTGATCTCAAATAATATCGAAACTCATTATTAGGCTATTAAAACAATCATATCAGAGGATAATATATTTCTACCCATTGGAATATAGTCGCAAAATCCTTCAGGTAGGTTTCTAGACAAAGTCAGATCTGCAAAGAATTAAGTGAAATTATGAAATACCTTTTGGAACTTTGCCATCTATAAGGGAGGTGAGTTTTGTTATTTCATTAAAAGAAGATTGTAATTCTTTCTCCAGATCCACTTGCATTTTCTTTTTTGCCTCCAGTTGGCATTGATATAACTGAATATCATTTTCCATTTGCTTGTATGTATTTGTAAGTTCTTTCTGTTGAGAGAAAGATAGCAAATTCACAGAAATGTAGTGATTGTAACAACTATTTTATTATAAATATTACAGGAAACAGTTACCATTTTCTCTTTCAGCTCCAGATTTTCACTTCTAAGAAAGGCTGATTCTTTCTTGGCATCAAGGGCTACAGTTTCAGTATCAAGCAGAGTCTGTTTCATTTGTTTTATGTCTTCAGTGCTTTCCTATACACAGGACAAAAAGAATTTAGTGAAATATGCTAATTTCAAATGTCTATTTAGGAAAAGATGAAAAGAAATAATATTTTCCATAATAAAAATATTTTAAATATTTATTTATTTATGAAAAATTGGCTATATTTTTCCAAATTATAGAAGCATTGTATAGACTGAAGAAATTTGTTATTGTTTAAAAAAGGTTAACACAATTGTTGTTCAGCTAGCTTGTTAAAATTTCCTATGTATTTTTAAGTCATTCTAAAATGACTTAAAATGACCTGCCATCTAAAAATGGCAGGTGAGTAGTTCATAATTAAAATTAAGGATATGAAATCACAAATTACAAAGAAAAAGACAAAAAAACCAATAGAAAAACAG
This sequence comes from Halichoerus grypus, assembly GCF_964656455.1. Taxonomy (NCBI): domain Eukaryota; kingdom Metazoa; phylum Chordata; class Mammalia; order Carnivora; family Phocidae; genus Halichoerus; species Halichoerus grypus. The sequence goes on from NC_135714.1 coordinate 84,206,951, forward strand.
AGAAAAGATGAACAGGCAACTCACAGAAGGGAAAATGCAAATGATTGATAAATACATGAAAAGATCTCAGTCTCATTTTGAGAGAGAAGTGGCATTTTAACTTTAGCTTACATAAATTCAACCACATATATCCTTGGCAGAATATTAATGCACAAATGAATGAATGAATTGGATGAATAAAGAGAAAGAAATAGCAATTTTTAAAAAGTGGGCAATTCTACTTGCCACTCTATCAACAGACACTCCTGGATTATATGAAAGTGCCTTTCTTCCCCCTTTCTTTAGAACAGTAAGATTACTTTTACAAAGGATCATTTGTCAGTTAACAGAAGAGTCCTGATAGAAGGTAATAAAAAGTACTCTGAAAAACTCAAATGAAAACAAAAGAAGAAAAACCAAAATTTCAGCTTGAAACTGCTGCCTTCTTAAAAAGAGTTAAAAACTAGAATCAAACTGATACTTTCTTGAAGTAATCAGGAGGACTGAAGGCAAATAGAATAGAAAGCAAGCAGCAAAAATTAACAATTTCATCATGAAATTCAATGTTATTTAATGCCATATCTTTTTTTTTTTAAGATTTTATTTATTTATTTGAGAGAGAGAGCATGCAAGAGAGAGCTCGAGCAGGGGGGAGGGGTAGAGGCAGAGGGAGAAGCAGACTCCCTGCTGAGCAGGGAGCCTGATCCCAGGATTGATCCTGGGACTCCAGGATCATGACCTGAGCTGAAGGAAGACGTTTAACTGACTGAGCCACCCAGGAGTCCCTTAATATCATATCTTATACCAACTAAAATCATCTAGAGCTACAGTTTCTGAAAAATACCAAACTGTTAAAATAGTTATTTAAATTATAATGAGAATGCATTAATATTAATGAAATTTATAAAATCATGCTCAATCGCATGTGATATGTACAGTTTCAGTTACTTATCAATACCAACATAAGTGCTCACCTGGAGATACTGACTACATACTTCTGCATGCATTTGCATAAAATAATTGAAAAAAATAATAAATTTTGAATTACTAATTTTTTTAATTTTTTTTATTTTTAAAATTTATTTATTTGACAGAGAAAGACACAGCGAGAGGAGGAACACAGGCAGGGGGAGCGGGAGAGGGAGAGCAGGCTTCCCGCAGAGCAAGGAGCCCGATGCGGGGCTCGATCCCAGGACCCCGGGACCATGACCTGAGCCGAAGGCAGACGCTTAACGACTGAGCCACCCAGGCGCCCTGAATTACTAATTTTTTTTTTTTTAAGATTTTTATTTATTTATTTGACAGAGAGAGACACAGCGAGAGAAGGAACACATGCAGGGGGAGTGGGAGAGGGAGAAGCAGGCTCCCCGCCAAGCAGGGAGCCCGATGCGGGGCTCGATCCCAGGACCCTGGGATCATGACCTGAGCCGAAGGCAGACGCTTAACGACTGAGCCACCCAGGCGCCCCTGAATTACTAATTTTTAATGGAAGCTCATCCTTAACTTACTTATATTCACTCAAAGAACGATATTCTCAACTCTCTATGAATGATTCTTTATCCGTAAAATGGCAATGATACTAACAGTCCCTCTTTTACAGAGTCATAGACAAGATTAAATAAAATACTATATGTAAAACAATTACAACAATGCCTGGCAAACAGTAGGCTCAATGTAAGCTCAATATTGATAATAATGATGATGGTATACTAAAAATGCCTACATGATTAAACAACAAAATAAACCTGATTTTTACCGATGAGTATGACAAGTCCATTTTCATGTCTTCTGACTTCTGAGAGTCTATGTATTTCTGCAGCTTCTTAATCTGGTCTTCCCTTTCTCTAAGCAGCTCTACTTTTGAGCTTAGTTCATTCTATAAGAAGTACGAAACAGAAAAAAGTGAAATGTATTTTCTTGGATTTAAATTTTAGGGGATAAAAAAGAACTTACATTTAATAGTTTAAACCGTTAGTAAAATTTAAAAAGTTGATATTTAAAAAACAAAACGTTTCTTCTATTTTCTGAAATCATGTTCAATTACGTATGATGTACATTTTATAGTTCTAGTTCCTTATAATAGAAATACCAACATAAATGCTCACCTCAAGATCTTGATTATACACTTCTGCATGCTTAACTAAATTCTTTAAGTTGGAAATTTCATGAATTAGTTGCATCTGTAAGAGCATGTGAACAGGCAACAGAGCAAACCACTGGTTAATAAAGCAAAAAAAAAAAAAACAAAAAAACCCACCAAAAGATAGCATTTATTCACTGCTTCAGAATCACCAAAACAGTAAGAAGGGATTAAGAGATCAGTTGTTCAAGCTACTGTTACAGAGCATCTCATTATTTGAAGATATAAAACAAACAGAAACCCAGTAAGTCAAACAAAAAATCCTCAAACCCCACAAAACAAGCAAACAAGAAAAAAACCTCAGCATGACCCAAGTAACAGTTATGTCACCTGTTAATAATGCTATAATAATGTCAAAAGCAAATTAGTATGCATCCCTTGGAAGATATAAACTGGTAATCAAACTTTAAAAAACACACTTTTAATAGATTTTTGTTTTGGGGAGGTTCAATGCAGAAATGTTATTTATTCTACAAGATATTTTGGTTTCTTCCCATAAATTAGCCATTTAGTTTTACACTGGCATACTTTTTAAGGATTTGTGTTTTAGAATTTAGGTCTGGATTAGGGTAGTTTCATGTGGTGCCTTTACAATAATATTACTGTTCACTAAAGCTACAGAGATATGTATAGGATTATCAATTATTACCTTATTGATTCATTCTATGGAAAATGATGTTATTGCTTTATATTTTTTAACTGTCTAAAAGTATAAAGAATACTTAAAAATACATGTGTTTCTATTAAAGTTTCCTTTCCATCAAATACCTGGAGCATTAAATATTTGAGTACTACATACATTTGTGTCAAAACACGTAAATGACAACTTACCAGAGATAAACATACTTTCTCTTAGAATTATGAAATCTTCATAATTCGGTGAGTCCTTAAAAAGTAAAGGCAAGGTGGGTGGGGGGATGGGGTAACAGGGTGATGGGCATTAAGGAGGGCATGTGATGTAATGAATACTGGGTGTTATATGCAACTGATGAATAACTGAACTCTACCTCTGAAACTAATGATACACTATATGTTAATTAATTGAATTTAAATAAAATAAGATTCAAAAAGAATAAAAAAGTAAAGGCCAATTCTAGTAGAAATGTAAGGGATTTACGAAAATAGCATCTTGTTTAAGTAATATTTTCTGAATATTTAATTCAGTCCTAACTAGTTTACATTCAAACTAGTGTTGACATTCCTATTTTAGGTCAGCATCATCCAGAAATATTATGTGAGCCAAATTAGTAATTGAAAATTTCCTACTGGCTGCATTAAAAAAACAGAACTAATTTTAAAAATATATTTGAACCTGATATATCCAAAATATTATCACTTATTCATGTAATCAATATAAAAAACTAAATAGTTTACTTTTTTTTTTTTTCATACTTAAGTCAGTTCAAATTGGCCGCACTTCAAGTACTCAATCATCACATGTGGTTAGTGGCTATCAACTGTTCAGCAAAATTTTAGACATTTGTGTTGGCTATAATTTAAATTGGCTCCATCTTTTATCTTTTCTTTCCTGTTTCTAAACTTTGTGCAACAAAGTCACATTTACCAATAAAAAATGAAGGGGGGTAAATTGGAGGGGGAGATGAACCATGAGAGACTATGGACTCTGAGAAACAAACTGAGGGTTCTAGAGGGGAGGGGGGTGGGGGGATGGGTTAGCCTGGTGATGGGTATTGAGGAGGGCACGTACTGAATGGAGCACTGGGTGTTATATGCAAACAATGAATCATGGAACACTACATCAAAAACTAATGATGTAATGTATGGTGATTAACATAACACAATAAAAAAAAATAAGGAAGAACTAAAAAATTAATCTTTATTTTAGAAAATAAACATTTAGAAAGAAAACTTATCTCACTTCTCATTTGAAATAGCACTTTAAGTATTATTTCTAATTAATGGAGAAAGATGAACTTTTGTAAAGCTTGGACTGTGACTTCCTAATGAGGTATTATTTAAGATGCTGAGTATAAAGAGAAAGTATATGATATAGTCAAAAGTTAATTGGCTGCTACATAAAAAAAATTACATTTCAATTTATGTAATTTTCAGCAGGTAAAATAAAATATTTAATTCCCTAAGACAAAAACCTCCAAGTTATTAAAATTCTAAAATTAATCAAGTTAAATCAGGTGGAGGGTTGGAATTTCCTTTGTTCCCTGAGCTTGATGAGACTTGACTTTGTTTACCCTTCCTTCTAAAAATTACTATTTAAACATCCTGTATTTCTATATTCCCATTTGAAAATGATACACAGCTCTGGTGATTTATAAGACCATTAGGCAGACCAGGGCAATGACCACATGTCCTAAGGCCATAATTTGAATTTTACCTCCTTTTTGGCTAAGCTTTTCCCAAAATGAAGGTTTGGGAACATATTTTACTGCATACACAGACTTACATCTTTAGTTTAAAATAGAATGGAACTGCCTTTGGGCAGAATAAGTTTTTATTACTTAATATTTTAGGTTACCTTATAGAACCTAGAATTTTAGTTGTGTCCAAGTAAAGATGAAAAGAATAGGATTATTTTCCCCCTTGACTGTGGTTAAAAGGAAAAAAAAGAATCAGGATGTGAGAGTCAAGTCATTTACTCTGTGAGCTTCAGTTTTTATTATTGAATATATAAATCACGTAAAAAACTTTGAGAATTTATTGCTATACTTATGCCCAAAGTTAATTTTATGTCATATTATTTATAACGAGTAAGACAGAATTAAATGACACTGGGAGTTAGAAGGGGCCTTGGCCAGCACCTGGTTCAACCTCCAGGGTGGAGAGAAACAGGAAGTCCGGAGAGATTCCGAGACTCACTCAAGGCCTTGTATCCTACTTGGAAGCAAGTTTGGCTCCAGAGACCATGCTCTTAACCATGACACTAGACCACCCCCTTCCTTATAAAACTCAGTGTTTATTGATTGACGTCTACAGGTCAATATTCGAATTTTGTATTTTGTTAACATGCAAATTTTAAAACAAGTTAAATGAAACCCTGTGGAGAACATACAGACTTTGCATCTTAGGATATATACCCATGAAATGTAGGATTAACTTTAATTTATAGGTAGAATGGAAATAATACTTTTGGCACTGAATTGTTTCTTTCCTTATTTAAAAAAAAAATTTAAAAAAAGAGGGCAAGAAATGAAACAACAATACCGAGGAAAAAGCATTGTGTCCCTTTGGGCCATCCTCACAGAAATCTCGGAAATAGCTGCAAATTAACTCATGTTTTAACTACACCAGAACACTGGCTCTTATTTTGAGGGTAGGGGAGTTATAGATTGCTTCATAGTCTTATAATGGCTACGGATTCTTGTTCCAGAACAATGGATATGCATTCAAAAATTCTGCAAAATAATTTTATAATGTCTGTGACCTCTAGGTTAAGGAAGGTCTGCTCTAAGAAATCTCTTGAATTTCTTGGGACAATTTCTAAGTATCTGAAGTCTGAGTGTTTCTGGATTGGGTTCTCTTAACATGTAGCTTAATATTATATATTTAGAAAATTTAAGTGATCTGTTTCATTTCTAATAATTTCATTACTAGTATTTAGTATTAGTTACAATAATTTTCACAATAACTCTCTGATACGGAAAAAGACATGAGCAAAATCAGCTTCCCCAGCCTTTCTAATAATATTCTAAATATTTAGGAATATACTTTGTAAAGAAAATGAAATCCATTAACACATAGTATCCATGCATAAAACATTCAGCCAGATAGTAAAATTCATATTGGTCTCAGCAGGAAATGGTTATACTCTAGACAGTACTTCTGGTGTGCTCAACAAATTAATGTTTGAGAAAAATAATTAATATATGAATTACTTCTTAAATTCTCTAAATTGTGTGTACACATAGAAAATGGTTGGATTCTCCATATGTCAACCTTAGAAATAAACATCTTTAAGAGAATGATACTTCTTTTATTTATTTTTTTAAAGATTTTATTTATTTATTTGAGAGAGAGAGAATGAGAGAGAGCGAGCACATGAGAGGGGGGAGGGTCAGAGGGAGAAGCAGACTCCCTGCCGAGGAGGGAGCCTGATGCGGGACTCGATCCCGGGACTCCAGGATCATGACCTGAGCTGAAGGCAGCCGCTTAACCAACTGAGCCACCCAGGTGCCCAAGAATGACACTTCTTTTAAAAGTGTGGTTTTATTTTCATGTTTCCGTATCTCTTACCTCCTGATCTTTTTCTGCTTTTCTTTCTAGAGCCTCAAATTCATCCAAATCATTCTTTTCTTTTAATTTCAATTCCATTTCTTCATTTTCTCGTCTTAGTTGTTCATAGTCCAATACCAGATTATCATAGTTGGCACGAAGTGAATTCAGTTCACTTTCTAAGTTTTCCTATTGGAAACAAAACCAGATTTTCAAGTTGGAGAGAATTCTAATCCTATATTGTTTCCTTACTAAAATTTGGATTAGTCAAATAGTTTAACCTGAAATCATGTAGTTAACTTAGGTCATTCTCTTCTTCAATATCTTTCTAATGGTTTAGCTTGATCCAGGGTAAAATAAAGGATGTGCATTTTGGTAAACTAGCTTAGAAGACTATTTCGAAAGGATTGAAAAAAAAAAAAGATCATATAAACAAGTGCTCTGCCTATATCTAACTGGGAAAGTTGTCAGGAGTAGGAGGCTGGGGAGGTAGGGTGCATCCCGGGAAGTCCACTTGACCATAGATCCTTATGCTCCTTTGTTATGAAGCCGATAATTTAATTCTCCACCTGTCTGATGCCTGTTTTATTTCTTAAATAGGTCTGAATTTTGGAAGGGAAACAGAGGTACTATTTATTGACCTCTAAAACTCTAAAGGCTATGTTTTACCATACTCAAAAGAGGCCTGTTTCTGTTTTGTATACTATTATGAGAAAGAGATAAACTGCAGGTTAAAAAAACAAAAATTAACACCAGGGATTTTCCAAAAACAACACACTTCTAGAGGATGTTTTAGGGACATAAAAGCATTTTAACTATAACACCTAATTTTAACTAATACAATGGTTAAGTAATGATAATAATTCCCAAGAATCACTGCAATTTTATTCTAAAACTAAAATGAAATTTTCTTAACAAATACATTTATAAAACTATACTGTACTTTTTTGGACATTAGTAGCCTAGAAAGTCAATATGGACTCTATACCTAGTGAAGTATTCACCATAGTATTCCCTAAAGGTTTGATAAAACCACACATAATACATTTACTTTTATTTTTCAGTATGATTTGGCAATATTACCCCCTCCCTGCTGTGTCATTCTTCTACTATATGCCTGAGAATTTTGACACTTTAAAAATCAGCCTTTATTAAAACCCTTACGGGATTATGTAAGGAAAAACAGAAACTAAAAAAAAACAAAAAACAAAAAACCAAAAAAAAACAAAAAAAACACCCATAGATACCAAGATTTATTGGGAAAGAATTAGACGCAAATGTTTACCTATTACCATACACCAGCATTACAAAATTTTTAGCTTCCTTCTACGTGTCAGTTATCAGTTAGGAGTGTAACGAGTAATTAGAACCAAAACTGTTACTAAAATTAAGTCAGAGCGAGTAATGTGCTGCTACAACAATGTAAACACCAACAAAAAGTGAATTTTAAAAAGAGTGAGAGATAATGTTTTTTATAAAATACATTTAAGTTACCTGACTTAGTAGCTTTGTTGCTGGATTCCACTCTGTCTCATTTAATGTATCAAAAGTATTACTGAAAATATCAGACTCTGAGCAGAAAGCTAGAATTAGGGGAAAAAGAAATTTATCCATAAATATGTTTAATAAAGTTTCTTAAAAGTCAAAGACTAAAAAAAAATCTGATCGGAGGTAATAATAAGCTCCAATTAGCTAACATGTGCTCAAAATATGAATGCCAAGAATATATTAACAAAAGATATGATCATTTATAATATTGTATGAATTAAGATCCCTGGTTAGAATTAGTAATAAAATACTCGATCCTTGATACAATATAGGTAAAAGGACAAATTCTGAATTTGAGATTTGATCAATGTAAGTAGATTTTAAAATGCCCTTTAAAAATACTGCTAATGTTGGAGACATTATTTTGAAACATGCCTGTGTAATGCTACCCTTTCAAAATTAAAGTTTAAGGCAGATGTTATATGGATACTAATTTATATTATATGGATACTAATTTAACTGGATAATGATTAGAACAAAACCAACAATAAAAATGTCTTGTGTTTCAACTAAAGTGTATCATTCTTAAGAGATGTGAAAATAATAGAGAATGTTCACTTTCTTAAAATCACTAATTTTTATCATTATCTCCATTGTAATTGCATCTAAAATGCATACATTTTATTAAATGTGTTTATCACATTAACTGAGTTATAAATAAAGTAGTCTTTACTGGGATGCTTTTGTAATTAAAACCAGCTAAAAAAGCACTCACATTCATCAATTTCCCCCACTACGGTTGCAGCCGCCTTACGTGCTTTTGCTACATTTGTTGACATATTAAATTCATTTATATAATTTGAGTCCTTCATTTTGTTAATTTTGCCAAGGCACCAAGTGACTCTTCGTTTTCTTTTAGCCTAAGAGGAAAAAAATCAAAATTACCTCAAACAGATCTGGGCTCAAACATCGTAAAACAAGGGAATTAATTTATATTTCTTGGAAACCACGGACTTGGTAGAATTCTTTTTAAGCCTATTTTAATATCCTATCAGTCTAAGGATGTCATGAGAAAACAAACTTTTAAAATCAGTGTTTAGGGGCGCCTGGGTGGCTCAGTCGTTAAGCGTCTGCCTTCGGCTCAGGTCATGATCGCAGGGTCCTGGGATCGAGCCCCGCATCGGGCTCCCTGCTCCGCGGGAAGCCTGCTTCTCCCTCTCCCACTCCCCCTGCTTGTGTTCCTTCTCTCGCTGTGTCTCTCTCTGTCAAATAAATAAATAAAATCTTTAAAAAAATAAATAAATAAATAAAATCAGTGTTTAACCCTATAAAAAATTTGATGAAACTATCATTTAAAATTCATGTTTTACTTTAAAGTTTCCCTACAAACTTTTCTGGGACTTAATTGAAAGGAATCGGCTGACTCCCACCCCCCAAGTGATCCAGTGTTCTCTAGCAGGGAAGCTGCTGCTGCCCACCACAGCTACCAAAAGCACTTTGGGGTGTCCAGCTCTGACTGGGAAGGGAAGACAGATGGTCTATTTGAACTTCCTTCAGCGAGTAGATCTCCACACAGCCTTCACAATGCCAGTCTCTTCCAATGCAGTAAAGCTAATGCCTTCACCAGGGCTCCTAACCTCATTGCTCCTCCCCTTGCTCCCTGGGTTACCGATTCATCTGTTAGCCTCACCAGCCCCCTCTAACAGCTCGATGAATGAATGCTCCAGCCTCTCCATTTGCTTTTGATTTTTTTTAAAAACAAACCCTTCACTCCTTACTTCTCTCTAGCTACAATTTTCTTTCCATTTCTCTTTCGTGCTCTTCCTCATCATCCGTCTACTCCTTCATCATCCTTTCAGGAACACCTCTGTCTCCTGGTGCTTATCCCACCACTCACTCTGCTTTGCTGGTTTCTCTTCCTCTGCTTGTGTTTTTCCATATTTCATGGCTACCATTCTTCTCCTGTCCCTCTAGGAGGTACAAGTACTATCTCATCTTACTTGATCCTCCCAACTGTCCTATTACTACATCCTTTTTATAGGTGAGCTGATCTATAAATGATCCTTTTTTCTATCTGAGGCCAGTCCCCTCTAATGTGCTCATGATCTCATCCCTTGGGGTCATCTCAACCCTCTGTAAGATGGCTTTCACTCCTAGCACATAGCTCAAATTGCTTTGTAAATGAGCTTGTTTCCAAATCCAAAAAATTGTCTATATTTATCTTAATTAACTTCTCAGCAGAATGTGACACTGCTGAGTGCTACCCCTCTGAAATATTCTCTTCCCTTAGTGACCACAACTCATCTGGTTTCCTTCTTAACTCTAGAGCGAATCCCGGCTCCCTTTGGGATTCTTCTACCTTTATCTAAAAGTCGTCCTTGGGGTCTGGTCTTTGGTCTTCTTTTCATTCCCAACATGCTCTCAGAACAAGCCCATCCATTCCCACGACTTGACTTTGGATCTGCAGCAGCTAATGCCCAAACTGATATCTCTACCTCACATCTTTCACCTGATTTTCATTTTCATTTTCAATTGCCTGAAATCTTAAACTGGAGATGTCCCAGATAAAACACTGAGCAGCTGCACTGCTCTTCATTCAATGTTCCTTAACAGTAAATACTACCAGCTACCCAGCAATGTTTGCCAGTCATTCTGGATACCTCTCTCTCCCTCTCCCTGACCCCCACATCTAAGCAATCACAAAGTCCTGTTGAGTCTCTCTCCCACATAGCTCTCCAACTGATCTGTTTTTTTTCCATTTCCAGAGTCACAGTCCTTGTAGAACCCCAACCAATCTGATGCACATAAGCAGCCATTCCTTTCTGAAACAAAATCATGATCATGTTACCTATAAGACTTTAGCTTGCCCTTAGCATAATGCAATGTTCAAATCCTTCATTGTGATTTAAAATTCCCCTGCCACCAAAACATTTTAAGTCCAAGGGATACATTATGTTGTTTTCACTACTCCAAGCTTTTGTACATGTGGATCTCTTCCTGAAATAGTCTTCCTTATACCTTCCATTGGGCTGTTTCCTATTCATCAGTCAGTCAACAAATAGCACTTGGGATGTCTTCTTTATACCTAGTATGGTGACTTGAACATAATTTCTATTAATAATATTATCTTAAGAGCATATATTTATTGAGGATTTGCCCTGTGGAAAATGTAGTGTTGAGCACATTCTATGCATTATTTCACCTAATTCTCACAACAATCTTACGAGGTGGGAATCAAGCTATCTCACAGATAAGGAAACTGCAGCAAAGTGGATTTAAGAAATTGCCTAAGGTAAAGAGTTAGGAATTGACAGCACCAGGATTCAAATCCGGGGAGTCAAGCTCCAGAGGCCATCCTTTTAATCATGATACCATCATAGACAAAAAATACCTACTGGGCTAAAAAAAAACCCCTAACTTTGGTAAAAACAAAAAGTACACATACTGGAAGTCAGAATTTTGATCACTATGTTGATCTATATTCTAGATCAATTTTCCCAAGATTAATATTTGTTTCTTTAAATAGAAAATATTACCACATACCCTAGACACTTATGGTTCTCAATCACCTGATCAACTTCATTAGAATTTCTTAAGAAACATATTGTACATAGATTCCTTGTCAGTATTTTAGATTTCTTGAATTAGGATCTCTACACATGGGATCAGAGATCCTTATTTTTAATGAACCTCTTAGGTTTTACTAATGTATAGGCAAACACACAAAATGTTCTGGGTTTTCTGAATATACTGTATCAAAGGATAAGAAATGCATAACTATATAATAAACATATAAGAATACCAATCCTAGTCTCTGTATACCAAGTCTGAGTTGTCATCTTTTAAATTTTACCTTTAATTCCTGTTGTGATGTGAGGGAAGAAGAGGTCACCAGCATCCGTGTTAAGTTCTGAATTTTCTCAATCTGTACTTTTTGAAGCAAATCTTTTTCTTCCAAAAGTTGGGCCAACTGGTCTTTTTCCATTGCCTGGGCCCGAGTCTCCAAAGAAACCTATAGAATGTAATATTAAGTTATGTTAATAATAAATGTAGCTAGATTTTAAAACCTTGAAAGTAGCTTAAAAGAACAGAATATTAAATTTGTATGTGGGGGCTCTTGGGTGGTCAGTCAGTTAAGCGTCCGACTACTGATTTCAGTTCAGGTCATGATCTCAGGGTTGTGATAATCGAGCCCTGCATCAGGCTTTACTGAAATGAAATATACCCTACCTACAAAATACTAACACTATGGCAGTTGCCATCATCAGTAATTTCTCAAACCTATAATAAAGTAAAATACACATTTCTTCCTGTGTATTCTAGATGCTATATATAAGATTATAGCAAGGCTGTTAAAGCAATTCTAGTAATTGCCTAAAAATATATAAATGATAGGCAGAGAAGTTATAAAAGCAGAGGCTTGAACACCTACGGCAAAAGAACAGATGTTCTCATAAGACTTTCATTTGATATTTTAGGTCATTTTATTTTTTTAAATTTTAGCTCATTTTAAAAAAGATAACCAAAATATAAGATTTTTATAAAATATGAAACTGTAATGGTTAAAAGAAACAAATTACAATGACAAGTGATTATGCTACCTTATTAGACTTTATCTTAGGGTCAGAAGAATTCAAGATAATGTGAAAATACAAAAATTAAAGTTTTAAGTAACTACACACGGTCTTTCTTATTAACCTAATTCCCTATCTTTTTGTGACAATTTAGAAAGAATGTCTCTACTTGGCTCATTTGAAAATCTCAAATTTTGCCCTTTGGAAATAAAAAACAAAATCTAGAATAATTTCAAGAAACCAAAGTTTTCAGTTTATAGTAAATTAAACTAAAAAAAATTTTTTTTTTTTTTAAGATTTTATTTATTTGAGGGAGAGAGAATGAGAGACAGAGAGCATGAGAGGGAGGAGGGTCAGAGGGAGAAGCAGACTCCCCACCGAGCAGGGAGCCCGATGCGGGACTCGATCCCAGGACTCCAGGATCATGACCTGAGCTGAAGGCAGTCGCTTAACCAACTGAGCCACCCAGGCGCCCCTAAACTAAAATTTTTATGAGGTGATTTCTCCTTACTTGAAAGCTGTTTTAAATTTAGGTTACAGACCTCAGGTTTTGATGAATTAAGAACCTCTGGGCATTTGGGCAGATCTTAGTTCTCCATCTGACCCTATTCTTTACTGAAATACATGGTTCATACATACCTCCTCTAACTGTTTCTTAAGATCCATTATTTCTTTTCTGTATCTTTTCAGGAGAGCTTCATCACTTGATACCTCATTCACATAAGGAGTATTCTTCATGTATTTGGCAGTGCTGGCAAACTGGGGAAAAATACAAGAGTGTTACGTGTTCAATATAAAAAATTAATTTAATTGATAATATTTAGGTTTCTTATAATTAAATTTTATAAAGAAAGATCAATACTCTTCCCCGGTGGCTTAATACTTTTGAACATGGAGAGTATTCTATGTCCTTGTAACTTACCCCGGCTTCTAGTCTTCAGAAGAGCGAAGGAAATATCTTGAAGATGGATGGATGCCAACAGAGAACCTACAAACACCGGCTTACTGGAATCCCATCCACCCTTCAAAGTCCAGTGCAGCTGCCCCCTCTACTCTGAAGCTTTGCTTCCACTTGAAAGTATCTCTCCTTCCTCTGAACTCTATTCTACTTATTAATAGTTAATTAATCCAGGCAATCACATTGGAAGACCGGTCTTACCTTCCCTCTAAGACTATAAATTGTGAGGTCAGGGACTGTACCTTTTATCTTTGTTTCTCTGACACTACCTTGATCCAGTGCTCTGTAACTATTGAGAACAACATTTCTTAGAGTGTAAGTAGCAGAAGTAACTGTAAGTAGGTCCATGAAGGTGACCATTAAATAATACTGAATCCTTGATTGAGACAGCTGTTCTATTGACATTTCTCATTTTTCCTTTTTTTAACAGAAAATGTAAGCCTTAGGCTCAGAGCAAAGGCAAGCAACAATCAGCTAGCAGGAGTTCAAGAGTTATTTTGTTATAAACACACACACACACATATTTGTTGAAAATGATACTAGTTTTTCATTCATGGGACTGAGACAAAGTTTCCTTCTACAATAAGTAGAAAAAGTGAGTTTTTTTTTTACAGAAAAATAGTATGATAGTGTTGGATGTGGCAAAAATTATGGAGGTGGGATATGAATGATTGAAATTTGGGAAAACAAAGGAATACTATTTAGTAGGCAATACATCAGTTTTATTGCAGCAGGTATGTTATGTCATTAAAAAAAAAGATACCTAATTTTAGTGGGTAATTTTTTCTGCTTAAAGATGATTTTCCCCCATATTGAAATAAAAATCAAACTCACCTGTAGAGTAGTAAGGGTTTCATCAAAAGACACTGGAGTAATTGTGCAGATAATACGTGTCTTTGCATTTCCTCCCAAGGAATTCTGGAGAATTCGTGTTAATTTACTATCTCGATAATTTATGAAACCACTTAGTGAGAAAGGGGTTTGGGGAAAAAAACAGTAAGAATTTTTATACAACAACAGTGGTTGGTTTTTAATGCAGAACCTTAAATTAGCTACAGTTTAAAAATTCTTTACAGGTTACCTGAGGCAGATCAAAACTACTAACTATATCATATTTAAGATAAAAAGTAAATTTAGTAGGTCACAGTCATATGTCTTAGAAGCTAGGCATGCTCACAGAATCACAAAAGCTTTTTAATACAGGGAAGAAATCAGTACATTATTTGAGTGTTACTAAAGTATTACAATTTTCAACCTCACGCAAAACATAAGCATCAATAAGTAAATGTACAATGGAATAAACTTACCCAACTTGTCCATCACTAAGTTTCTTGATCACTTGTCCCAAAATAAATAAACTTCTATTTATATTACAGCCTTCCTTGAGTCGCACACCTGCATTTATTAGGCAAATATGAAAATGAAAGTTGACCCCTGTACTAGATGATGAACTTATTTATCAGTAAGTTATAAAAGAAATGAGAAATTAAAGGGTCAGATGGTAAAGTCTGTGCTTTGGATTGGATCTGAGCCCACTTTCTTCTTTTTTTTTTTTTTAATGTTTTATTTATTTATTCATGAGAGTCAGAGAGAGAGAGAGAGAGAGAGAGAGAGAGGCAGAGGGAGAAGCAGGCTCCCCGCCCAGCAGGGAGCCCGATGTGGGACTCGATCCCAGGACCCTGGGATCATGACCTGAGCCGAAGGCAGATGCTTAACCATCTGAGCCACCCAGGCGCCCAATCTGAGCCCACTTTCAATGCCTCTCTCCCTATTCCTCCAACCTATTAAGTAAACTAGAAATGTTATCACCTGAGAGAAAGAGCAAAAAGAAACAGATGGCTAAGGAAAAATAAAATCAGAGGGAAGAAAAGTTCATTTCCTAAAAGAGTCTGTCTAACTCCTCAGTTCAAATCTGTTTTTGTCCAAACCTCCAAATATAGGCAACTATTGACTTTTTTTTTTTTTTTAAAGATTTTATTTATTTATTTGACAGGGAGAGAGATAGCGAGAGAGGGAACACAAGCAGGGGGAGTGGGAGAGGGAGAAGCAGGCTTTCTGCTGAGCAGGGAGCCCGATGCGGGGCTCAATCCCAGGACCCTGGGATCATGACCTGAGCCGAAGGCAGACGCTTAACGACTGAGCCACCCAGGCGCCCCTAGGCAACTATAGACTTAACAACAAAATTAATTCCTATAGACTCACAACCAACAAAGTTCTAATTTTTAAGCTCATATGCTCATATGGCTCATATATCACCAAAAAAAAAAAAAAAAAAAGTACACTGAAAAGCTCTCTCCTACTCTTATGCTCCATTCAAACAGTTCCTATCCTCCTACCAGGAAACCACTTTTATTAGTTGACTCTTGCAGAGATTTTTACGAATACAAGTTCACATACTTTTATTTCTTCCTTTTCCTTTTTACACAAATAGTAGCACATTATATATGCTAATTTGTACTTTGCTTTTTTTTTTACTTGGCAATATATCCTATCATTAAACACTGGTGTTTTTCACTCTTTTTTATAGCATAAAATTCCACTGTATGGATGTATCACAATTTATTCACTCAGCACCCTACTGAGGGACACGTAGGTTTTCAATCTCCCACATATACAAAAAGTACTACAACAAATAGTTTTAGACAGCTGTTATTTCACAGGTGCATGATTCAGCTGCTGCTGTAATATTTCTGCTTAACATGCAGGCTTAAAACACGAGCAAGTATTTCTTGTTCACAGGTTGTAGGATCCACTGGTTTGGTGGATATAGGCCATGCTCAGATGAGTGTCTCTGTGTCAGGCTGTAGGAAATTGACATAGAAAGGTCTGACATCTTCATGATTTCAAAACTTCCTGTCTAAGTATGCTTTTCCATGTGTTTAAGTATTTGATTATGTCCTTTAGGTCTGTTTTAAAGTTTTCTTTATTTTGGCCTTACGTAATTTTTGTTGAGTTTCTACCTAGGTATTAGATCTCTTAAGTCATTATTGTAAATGGATGGAGTCTTTTTGTAGACTAAATATTCGAACTGGTTGTTGTTTGTATTATGAGTTATTAATGTCTGTATATTAATTTTATACTCCACCACCTTTCTGAATTTCCTTACTAATTATGAAAATCTGGTTTTCATCGCACTCTCACAAGCTTTGCAGCTATGCAATCTTATCAACTGCATAGTTTAGCTTTTAACTGATGCTATAGTAGCCTAGATAATTTGCCAGATATAGGAGCTGCTTTTAAATGAACTTAAAAATTTTTTTTTTGAAATTTTTGAGAGAGAGGGAGAACACGAGAGGGGTGAGGGGAGGGAGAGAGAAAATCTCAAGCAGGCTCCATGCCCAGTGGGAGCCTAACACAAGGCTTGATCTCACAACCATGAGATCATGACCTAAACCGAAATCTAAAGTTGGACACCCAACTGACTGGGCCACCCAGGTGCCCCCAGATGCTGCTTTTTATGTTAAGGACTTTCATCACAAAATTACTATCTTTATTAATTTCTAAAGTGCAAGGTAGCACTTTTTTTTTATTCTGTAAAAGAACAAGATGACATTGAGACCAATACATTTATGAGTTTCCATTACCTTCAGCGCCTGTTTGAGCAGCTCTTTCACTGCCTGCAAGGTCAACCAAATTCTGTAAGATAGATGAAAATAAACCTTTAGGAAGGGTAACTTGAACTAAAAAAACCCAACTACTGAAAGAACAATTTTTAACACACAGTCTATTTGCATACTCCATTTGGATGCTTGTCTTTCATTCCACTGTTTAGGCTTTCCCCTTTCTGAGTCAGATTGATCTATATACCTTGTTCCTTCTTTATAATATATCCTCCATAATGCTGTCAGAATAGCTTCTCCATTTCCTACACAAAGTTCAAAACCTTACTAGTGAATATGATACTTTACAATCTGGCACTTGTGTTGCTCCAGCTGTAAATCTACCCATTACTCACTCAGAATTCTAGCTGACCTACTCACTATGCCCTAAATGCCTCACGTATTTCTATGCTTCCAAGAGCTACCTTTTGCCATTCCCTTTGTTTAATCAGTCCTAATGTTCTTGTCTGCCCCTATTCCTTATTCAGGACCAAAGATGATTGTTACCTCCCTAGTAAAACTTTGCCACCTTCATCCGTCCTCTCCCACACCTTGAATGAACTGCTCTTTCAATCATGTACCCAGTGGTCTTTAAAGATACGACTTATGCTTTAGCACTTCCTGTGCTGAGCTAGTCATTTGTGTCTATGACTACACTGTAGCATCTTTAAAAGCATGGGCCTCTTCATTTCACAAATACTATTGACAAAAAAGTGACTGCCCGTCGTGCTCCAGGCAGTGTGTTAGGTGCTAGGGATATGACAGTGAACCAGACAAATAAGTTCTCTGCTCTCACAGAGCTTTTATTCCACATGGGGCAGGATGGGGAGAGGAGGACATTCATGAGAAATGAGAAAAAGACACATAAGAAACACATCATGGTAAGTGTAATATAGGTAATTTAAGTAGAGTGTCAGAAGTGGAAAGAGGAAGGTACAGAGCAGGTGCTTCGGACCAGGTGGTAGGAAAGGCCTCCCATTAAGCTAGGATCGGGAATGACAGGGAAGAGGGGCCAGCCATGCAAAGATCAAGGGAACCATACTCTAGGTAGAAAGAATAGCCTGTACACCCAGTCACAAAGCAGAAATGAGCTTGGTATATTCAAAAAATAGAAAGGGCAGCATGGCAGAGTTGGTGACGTAGAGATGGGACAATATAGAGTAAGAGAAGTAGATAGGGGTCAGACTGTGCAGGGCACTGTAAGGAAGAGTAAGAGCTCTGGATTTTCTAAATGCGATGGGAAAGGGTTTAAGCAAGAGTGACAGTCATATCTTGATTTAACTTTCTGGCCCCTGGACTGGAGAGGGGCAAGAGTGGTAGCAGGGAGTCCAGTCAGGAAGCTCCTGCAGGAATCTGACTGAGGTGATGGTGGCCTGGGCTAGGGAGGTAGCCGTGGAGACAGTAAGTGGTGGAGGGATGTCTTTATTCTTTTAATCTCAGAGCCGTACTATGCTCAGAACATGATGAAGGCTCAGCAAATATTCTTAATGCATTAAAACAAATTCAGAGATTTAAATTCTGTCTCTCTGTGGACACTTTCAGGGATGGGCAGTACTTATGTACTCCTGCTTTAATTATGTCCTATCTAGACACTACTTTCTCTAACATACTCAAAGTCTAATCTTTCTTGTATAGTATCTTTATTACAGAAGACCTAGATACATAATAAAGGGGCAAAATGGTGAGAAAGGCAGCATGAATTAAGGAATAAAGATGGGAACAAGTATCAGTGTTCAAAGACACCAAGAGGCCCAATGCATCTATAATAGAGGAGCTCACGTGGAGTAGAAGGAAGTGAAGTTAGGTTGGTTAAAGTTGGAGACACAACACGAGCTGTACTTAGTAACATCAGAAAAATTGGAAATCTGCAGACTGCAGAAAGGAAGACCAGAGTCTTGGGGCCAGGTCTAGGAGAATGATACAGTAATTCAAGAGATGAGAACCTAAATGAGTGTGACACCCATGGGAATATTGAATAGGAAATATTAATGACTGGACAAAAGGGGACGGCAGAAAAAGATGAGGCAGAATTGACTTGGGTCTGACCTAAGTGACCAGGATAACACTGGTACTACTGGAAAGAAGGAACATTCACTATGATAGGAAGAAATTAATTTTGTTTTAGACACACTGAAGTTTGAAATAACAGTGGGACACACAATTATAATCATCTTTACAAAGACATGAATTAGAACTCAGAGACTCTAGATAAAATAAATGTCTGACTGTCATCAACACAGAAATGATAACAGAATGTCTGGGGGCAAACACAGGAAGTAAGAAAGGCCACAACACTCCTATGTTTTTGATAGGAGGGTAGGAAAAAGAAGCCACAAAGGATATAGAGAAGGAGCAGAACTGAAAGAAGCTAGATATTATGAACCAGAAAGATCAAAAGACACTTAAAAAAAAAAATAAATAAAGGCCACTTCCAAAGAGCCAGAAAATGACTTTTTTGGGGAAGACTTCTTTCCAAGAAGATACTTAGAGTAAGTTGGAAGGTGAAGGGTTGAGCCAGATGGTATCTATAGTCCCTAGATGATAGAGCATCAAAGAATATGGAAAAAGTCACCAAATGGATCACTGAATATGTCAAGAGTATTAAAACTAAATTATTAAGAGAAATGTTAAAATTGTAGTGAAATATCACAGACTGGGTTTAGAAAACAAAACAGAAGTTAGGTTTTGTGTTTTTGTTGTTGCTAAATCAAAGCAAGACCAGTATACTAAAATAAATTTTATGCTGGTTCAGTAAAGTAACTGAGGTGAACTGAATTAGATATTTAATTAAGACTCTGATTTTTCAAATCTGAAAGTGAAAAAACATATTATAGATTTATTATTTTTTCCCTGAAGTTTTCAAATCAAATAAAATAATCTTCAGTCATATCCTAGATGAAGCTAAAAAATTTAGACCGTGAAGACAGAGAATATTGGCAAGGAACAGGAAGGAAGTACAGAAAACGAGAGAGAAATGATATAGTACAGCAAGAAGGAAATGGGAGGTTTATTTATGTGGAGAAAAGAAAGTTTGCATAATGTATATATTCACTATTTAACAAACAGGTATTGAACATAAACTATGTATAATGTGTTGAGGCTATAAAGATGAATAAGGTATCACTCTTCCCTTCAAGGGATTTATAGTCTAAAACACTATGTTTATAATATAAAACATTTCCTTATTATATTTAAGAATATACTTGAATAATATGATTTACTATTTAACAGTCCCAGCTAGTTTTTGTTGATCCCATGGTCTCAATTCTATTGGCTGAGACAAAACAAAAACAACAACAACAAAACTGAACGGCCCCCACCCCCATTCCAAGAACACTCTAACTCTTAAGTGCATATGGAAAGCCTCCCCCCAAGAACTCTGGTTAGGAAAAGTCCTTCCATCTAAATTTTAGGAGAGGCAACCATAACATAACAGGAAGAAAGACCCTCTGAATTCTTCCTATGTTTTAGCTAGTAATCTCATGTCTACAAATGAGACTAAACACCGATTTATACATGTTTTTGCCTGTTTAGTTAACAATTCTTATGAAACCAAACATCCAGCAGCCAAATTAAATTATGCTTTGGCCCATACAGTACAGTACCATGGTCCATCAATACTCACCAAATGGGACACTTTGACAGATCCTTCACAATTGGAAGGTTCCCCTTTCTCTCTACTTTCCAAAATCTAGACAGAAAAGAAAACTTGTAAAAAATTAGTGCATTTTTAATTGGAAAGGCCAAACAGAGAGTTACCTACCATCCTAAAAATAGTATGAGAGCGACTGCTTCTTTGATTCATTTTTGTAATTCCATAATGTCTATTCTCTGTAAAAAGTAAGTCATATTTCAGCTGTATACATTAAAATCCAAAGAAAAACATTAACTTTTATTTTAAGAGTGAAAAGTGTGATTTGAAGCCAAATACATTTAACTGAATAGTTTTTACAAGTGTTTTGGGGAAATACAGTATAAAGTCTTACTTTCTCCTTTTGTGATCCACTTCAAAGCCATTTCTGATGTATAAACAACTTCTTCTGTGAGATCAGCCACATACACATTCCTCTGAAACAAGTTTAATTATGAGAAGAGTAGAGAATAAGTCACTAAAAAGTGTGAATCTCAAAAAGAAGGTGTCAACTATTACAGAATTCATTTGTGGAAGTTACAAGTGGAAAATGTATGAAAATAACAAGTAAACCTATAATATGTACAATTTATTTCCTATACCAAAGCACAGCAAATTCTAACCTGATACTTCCATCTTGCTCTTTTTTAAGGCACTTATACCAAAATATAATAGCTGTCAATGTTTAAGAACTATACATATTGCTCATATGCTGTCTCCATAAACACCTAAGAAAAAATAAACCATACAAATAGGAGACAGTTTGAAAAATATAGAAATTAAAGGGAAATATTCAAGAATAATAACCCCAATAAGCAAGTCTATTTTTAGAGCTACTTCAACTCTGTTACTCACATTGAAGTCTTCCCGAATTATTAAAGGCTTCATTTTTTGAGTGTCACAGAGTAAGTCTGTAATGGTTTCATTATATATCTCCATGTAAGACACACGTAAGAGAAATTCCCTGTCAGGAAACTGGAGGAAAAAAAAAAGTGTAAAAACATCAGAGATCATCCATTTGTGAAAACCTAATATTGAATACCTATGTGCTAATATTAAATATTAAAATATTCTGAGAAATTATCTTTGCAAAGCAAACAAGAAACAAAACCTCATATGGTTTTATATTGATGATAAACACAAAATATAAAAATATGTTCCAGGAATAATGAAAAGTATAGTATCAAATAATGAGGAGAGCACCCAGTCCAACTCTCTAAACTCAAAATAAAACCCTACCAACGAATGTTCAAATAAGGACATTAAAAATCATTAAAACAGTAATGAAAAAATAAACTTAAAACCAACTCTTAGTTAGGTTGCTTATTCTGGCCTCTTCTCTACCTCTACTTTTCTCTGCTCCTTAATAATCACTTGTAGGTAAACAAAGGCAAGGAGGAGCTAAGCATTCTTGAAAGATTTTCCTGTTCCTTAACACCCACTTTTTGGTGTGCTTAGTTCTGTTTCAGGATTCAAGGGGAAGACTGAAAGAACTTTAAGCTCTACAAAGTAAGTCTGTGAGGGAAAAAGTGAATCTATGTTATGCCTTCTTTACCCATGGCTAATGAAAATATAACTATAAACCTACTTCCTTTCATCATTACAAGAGACTATTACTACTTTTACCTGTATGTACCAGAAATTTAGCTAAGGTATTTACCTTTTTAATTTTCTGGAAAATGTCATGAATTGCCCTGGGTATTACTCCCAAATAATCCTCTGAACCCATCATGGTGTATGTTTTTCCTGAAGCAGTCTGACCATAAGCAAATATGGTACCTGTAAAAACAAAACACCCACACATGCAAAGATTAAAAATGAATCTATAGGGTGTAAAACTATCAATAATTGAAAAGAGAACCAATACAAACCATTGTAGCCTTGTATGGCAGAATCTATGATTGGTACTGCTATTTCTTCATATACATTTTTAGTAGTTTCATTACTGTGAAAGACACGATCTAAAAAAAAACCACACACATAAACACAGAGGTTAAATCAAACAAATGAACTTTGTTTTCTTTCTTAGTAGTTGTCCAAAGAAATAAAATTGTCAGGATATGGTAAGATAAAATATTTAGGACACAATATTCTCTTCAACTTATTGGTCCTTTGAAAATATACTTCTCTATAAGGTGAGATGTGTTGGTCCTCACAAAGAAAAAATACAAGTCAGACTTCTCAACTATCCTATGTGCTTTTAAGAGGCAGTAGGGCATAGTGGCTGAATTCAGGCGTATAGAATCAGACTATCTGCAAATCTGGTTCTACCACTTATAAGTTGTGTGACTTTGGGCAAGGAGATTGATGTCTCTGTGCCTCAATTACCTAATCTGTAAAATGGATATGTATTCTCTTCCTCATAGAATTACTATGAACATATGGTTAATACTTAGGAAATGTGAACTATTACTATGCTTTGAGAAATTTTAAAGTTTATAACATATTTGACAAAAAGGCCAGCTCAAACTAAACTAAGAAATGCACATATATGGAAGAGGAGACCTGAACAAAGCTGAAAGGTTACAGGGAATGACTAGCTGGCTGGCTGCTAAAGGAGGCTGGGTTTACAGTAGCATTTGTGCTGATGAGTTCACTAGTCTAGGATGTGGTTCTCTGCTTTTGTTAGCATAATTAGCACATTAAAAATGGACTACTCTTTCAATGGTGGCCTCATAGTAAAAATCTCATAACAAATGGATTTGGAAATCAGGAAGGAAATGTATCCACCTGCAACAAGAAATTCAGTGGTCAGACTGCTTGCATTCTGACCATACATCTGCTCTGTTTGCAGAACTAAATGGAAACAAAAGTGCCATCTGAAGGCTGCTTAGGGGTTATGATTTCAGAGCAAGGAGAGATGGTAGGATGATTCAAATGTTCATGCCATTTGCTTTAGATGGGTGGATAAATCTAAATCTTCTATGGGCATACATAGCTACTGAGAACCTACAGATCATGTGTCTGAATGCTTGTGTATCCCTCACTCTTGGTTTTCTAATCTCTGGGATATATTGTTTTACCTTTTTAAAACTTATGTTAATGCTCTAAAACAGTCCTTTACCAGAAATTGTTTTCTCTCCTATAGATCTTTGCTCCAAAACCTTTTATGACGGCTTTCTAGTTTAATGCTAGTTCAACAACCTAGCCATTCTTACTCCTCAAGTTGTTGAGAGGACCTCACTGTTGTTCTGAGGTGCCTAAGTGGCAGCGTGCTAGTGTGGCTGGATTTGGAGTTTGACTCTTCCATTTGCTGGCTGTATGACTCCAGGCCTATTTCAGTTCATCACTGAAATAGAAAGGTACCTACAGTATAAGCTTGTTAGGAGGATTAATGAGTTAATCTGTATGACATGCCTAGAACTGTGTCTGGCACATTGTCAGCAGTACATCCATATTAAATCAACACACAAACCAGCCTAGTCAACCTTTAGGGTCTGCATGTCCCTGTGTCCTAATTAGCTCTCACTCATCCTGCAGGTCCCAGTGTCACTGGTATCCTTCTAGACACATAGACCAGTTAGATCCACTATAAACTCTCACAAAGCATATGTCAACACAAATGTGATTACTCGTTTAAAGGCTCTCTCACCATGTAAGTTTCACAAAAGCTGGGGTAGGTCTCTGCTCTATTCCAGCACACAAAGAAGGAATATCTTTACTATTTATTCTTTAAAGAATTTTCTTAAAAGATGAACCATGAGAGACTATGGACTCTGAGAAACAAACTGAGGGTTCAGGAGGGGAGCGGGGTGGGGGGATGCGTTAGCCTGGTGATGGGTATTAAAGAGGGCACGTACTGAATGGAGCACTGGGTGTCATATGCAAACAATGAATCATGGAACACTACATCAAAAACTAATGATGTAATGTATGGTGATTAACACACCATAATAAAATAAAAAAAAAATAATGGTGGAAAATATATACGAAACTGAAAGAAAGATCTTAAAGATGACTTGACATTAAGCAACATATTTTAGGCCTATGGAGTTTTAGGCCACAAATAAACTAATGAATAAGAGGAAGAAGTATTAGTTTCAACCATATGGCACTATAACTTCATTTTATTTATTATTTGTTTTTTTTTTTAAGATTTTATTTATTTATTTGAGAGAGAGACAGACAGCACAAGCAAGGTGAGGGGCACCCTGCTGAGGGACAAGAAGACTCCCTGCTGAGCAGGGAGCCCGATGTAGGGCTTGATCCCAGAACGCCGGGATCATGACCTGAGCCAAAGGCAGATGCTTAACTGACTGAGCCACCCAGGTGCCCCTATAACTTCATTTTAAATATCAATTTATTATCTTACTTATCATACATGATGGATGAACAATTTTTTAAAGTTTCCACTGAAGCAGTTTATAGAAGGCTTAGTCTGATCTTTAATGACAAATCCAGTATTACTGATAAGACTTTTATACTCCTAATAGGAAAAGGATAACAGATTAATTTTTGATGCTATTACAAACCTACCAAAATTGAAGGATTTACTGCCATCAACTTGATAAATAGCATTATTGTCAGTTTTCCAGTAAACTTGGGTATCTCCTCCAAGAGCTTCTTCTCTGAAAGAATAAAAACACTGCATTTTAGTATAACTGGTCATGGAAGTCATGTTATATGACAGATAAAAGATTCCATCTTCTGAAGAATATTTTAAAAGACAATATTGACTTATACTATATATTAGAAATTTGGAAAATCTGCCTTTGAGGGGTCAACACTTTTAAGTGGGGGGTCAGTGATCTCCTGCCTTCTCATGGGAATTTCCTTGTAAAGTTCTTCATTTCCACCCGCCTACCCAGTACTGGTTGCTGAAAAGATACATTCAAAATGCAACTCTGATTATGTCCCTCTTGCTCAAAACTTTAAAAAACCATCTGAAATTCTTAATATGGCACACTAGACTTGGATCATGTTTATTTCTCTCTTCAACGTTATCTTGCTCTAAATTCCAATATATATCTAACTCCATACAGCTACCTGAATGTCTCTTTCAAAATAAGAAATGCAGCCCCTCTGTGTCTGGAATACCTTGACTTACCTTTCCATTAAGTAATTTAACTATTCTTTCATTCTGACACCAGCCTTGTCCCTGGTGTCATCTCAGAGGGGTTAATGACTCCTCTAGCAAACACTCTCCACCTATCATAACACTTGTTACCATGTATTGTAATGGTTTATGTAACTGTCTTCTAATGCATTAGATAATGAGCCCTTTAAATATAGGAAATTCCTCATTTTGATATTGTCATTTATTAAACACCTTGTGATATTTAACAATTATTTCTCAAACACAAAATATATTAGTATTCTGGAGTGAGTGCCAGAGACTAGAGAAGCAAAGACTTCATTTCTTCCCCTTTCTGCTTTTTCTCTATAGCATTTATTACTTCCGTAACATTATGTCAACTTAACATTCTATATTTTTTACTTTATTTCCTGTCTGCTCTCCTAGAATGTGGATCCGACAGGGGCAACGATGGTAGTGTCTGTTTAGTACTGTACACTGTACTAAAAAAAAAAAAAAAATCACGATTAATAAATATCAGCCATGCAACGTTCTGGATGTTGAATTCAGTCATTGAATGAAGTCTTGAGTGCCTAGGAATACAATGCAGTAAGACAGACTAGTCCTCGCTCTCAAGGAATATACGGTGAAGAGGGAGAGGCAGTTAAGTGCAAAATGACCAACTGTGATGAGTGCCTGTAAGAATTATCCGATACGACTTCCTTTAAGGAATGGGGTGGGGTGGGGAGGCTCAGATGGAGAAAGGCAGTGCCGGGCCGGCGTCAAGGTCTTTAACGTTTGCCAGCCTGAGTTAAACGTTTAAGAGACTCCTACAGACGCAAAGTATCTTCTAGATCCTCCGATCCTTCTCCGTCACTTACAGATAGGGACACAAAACCGGTAAGGGGCGGAGATACCAAGCAGCGGAACCGGGAACGAGCAGCGGGGACTCTCCGGCTCAGGCCCGGACCGGAGGCCCCAGCGGGGTCCTGGTCTCGGTCTGGCCTACCTACCTGTTGTTGAGCGGCCGGACCCGCACGCAGACCGCGACAGCCCCTTCCTCTGCCATCCTGCCAGGCTAGACCCCAGAGAACTGGCGCAGACGCTCTACCTCGGCCTCAGAGAGCACGGGCCGCCCCGCCTTTAAGTTTAAAATTTCCCAAACGCCGCGTCTGATTGAGCCGCGGCCTCATGACGTCACGGATTGTTCCACTGAGCCCAGCGCGGGGGCGCGAGGCCGGCGGCGCGTCCACAGATAAAGGGGGGAGGTTAAAGGATGTGGAGGAGAGCCGGGTAGGGAGTCACAGAGAGGGGTTGCGGGACGGAGGCGGAGAGCGGCTATTCTGGCTAGAGCAGGGACAACTATTATCCGCTAAAAGCGCCTGCAATGCAGGCAGCCGTTTACAAACTCCGTCCTCCACCTCACCCTAAAAGAGTTTGCAATCTGTAGGAAAAATAAGGCAGAGAATTGTTTTTTTCACCAGCAAGAGTTGAAACCTTTAAAGAATCCACTAACAGTTTTTTTTTTAATTAAAAACATCTCTAACGATAAGAATTTAAAGTCACTGCACTGCTCAGAAACTTAAGAATCTTGTTGTGCTCCTTAGAAACTGAGTTTTATGTTTTCCTTTTCCTTTCAACTCCTGTTTCCATTGGCTGTGAGTTCCTAAGAGGTTGTTTTAGAAAAAGAATTATTGAGGACTGGAAAAACTCTGAGTAGTGAGGTGAACTTTTATTAGCAAAAGTGGGAAAATAATTCTTTCCCAGAAATAGTGCTGTTTTCTTTTTTAAAAATATGTATCACGGTAAAGTGTTAACATTTTCTTTAGGAGTGATTTCATTCCCTTTCTTAGTTGAAATAAGGAGCTTCAGGAATTATTCCCTTTCCCTCACCAAAAATCTGCAGTTACTAATAACTTTATTATTTAGAGGAGTAGAAAATTCTGGTGATTTAATAAAACTATTTTAGAAGGTAATTTGGCAATATCAGTAAAAAACTGAAGGCCCGTGCCTTTTATGCAGGCAATTCTGCTTTTAAGATTTTATTTATACATATTTGAAGGACTGTGCAAGGATATATGTATATGGGTTGCAGCATTGTTTACAATAGCAAATGGCTGAAAACATGTTAAATGCTGATAAATAATAAATATGAGACTAGTTAAATAGATGGCATTTTATCAATACAATGAAATGCTATGTAGCCAGTACAAAGAATAATATAGCTCTTAATGTGAACTTTAGAAAGCCATTCAAAGTGTTTCATTAACTGAAAGAAACCCAAGGTGTGGAATTGTGTGCACAATATGATCCTGTTTGATATTTCAAAGGATATTTATATGTCTGGATATGCATACATAATTTCTGCTAAGATACACAGAATATACCTGATTTCCTTGGAGTGGTAGGACTGAGTTAGATTAATAGATTTACCTTCCATTGTACAATATTTTATAATTATTAATATTTTAACCATGCAAATATTAAGTAGTTTTGTTCAACTTGAAGAAACTAGTTAATAGAAAAAAACAGTAAATAACAATGAGTTTGATCATTCAAGATTTGCTTAACCAGCTGTGAGCTAGTATAGACTACTCCTTTTTTTGTGGCTACACTGAGATGATACTTGGCTGTGCCTAATTAGATAAGACAGTGTTAAGAAAAGTATATTTTTAACTGATTTCTTAAAAATGGTAGTAAAATATTGCACATATTTAGTGGAAGGGAAGGAGCCTGTAAAGAGGAAGAAGGCACGTACAGTTAATGAGAGAAAGTCTCTGACAACAGAAAGGGGATGGGTTCAAGGGTGCAGAGGATTTGCCTTTCGTAGTTGTGCTTGTGATTATTGCCATGCTAGTCTTTGTTGTCATCATCGTAGCAGCTAACATTTATTGAGATTTACTACGTGCCAACTGCTCTGTTGTATGCTCTACGTGCATTTTTTCATTTAATTTTATAAAATATGATCATCAGGAAGTACTCATGAGCACCTCCTGTGTGCCAGATGCAGCTATTACTGTCTTATGGGACGTGGATGATGCCCAAATATACAGTGGTGATGAGTACTGAGAAGAAAAGTTAACAGCAGGTCAAGGAGAGAGAACGAGAAAGTAGGGGTGGGCTGGGGGTGCTAGTTTCTCATGAAACACATTTGTGGGAAGAAGTGGACAATAACATGTAAGTAAAATAACTTTTGATAAGAGGAGGTACCACTTTAGATGGGATGCTCAAGAAAGGCCTGAGGAGGGGACTCCTGAGGTGAGACCTATATGATAAGAATTAGCCAAACTTGGGAGGGTAGGGTACCTCTTTTACTTGTCCCAGACAGAGGGTCCCAGTCAGAGAACCCAAGGCTTGTCTGAGTTTGTCTTGTACATGTCTGAGGCATGAAAATAAGACCCCTGTGGCTGAAACGTTTTAGACAATGGAGAGAAGTGGGTGAGAGCCAGGTCCTGTGCGGCCTTGTGGCTGTGATAAAATGTTTGACTGTTATTCCAATGGTGAGGGAAAGTCGATGGAAGGTTTTAAGCAGGAGAGTAGAAAGGGATTCACTAATTTACTGAAACAAGATTTTCTTTTCTACTTCTCTATGAAAATAGAAGCAGCTAGCAGAACCTTTACACTGATTCCTGCCAACCTGGTTACCCACCTACTTGTCTGTGCCCATTTACCTCATCTTCCAGACTGTAACAACTGTCTGTCCTCCACTCTGAAAATTTCTCCATGTTTGCATTAGATCCTGCCCCTTCCTGCTTAACTTCTCTCTGTGATGTCCTCATGTCCCCTTCTCTAATAGACTGGTCTTTAGCAAACATATGCCTTAATTTCTTCCATCTTGGATATCTAATAGATATTGCAAACTTAAAATGTCTAATACCAAATTCGTGATCTTCTCCTCAAAACCTAGTGGATCTGCAGTTTTCCACCTCTCAGTTGATGGCAAGTCCACCCTTCCAGTTACCCAGACAACTACCTCTTTTCTCTCAAATTTGGTGTGCCTGAAAATTCTGTTGGGGCTACCTTGAGAATGTTCTAGAATATGACCATTTATCACAACTTCTGCTACCTATCAGGTCCAAAATACCCTTATCTCTCACCGAACTCGTCTCCATGTGTCTACCTTTGCCCACCCCCACTACCAGTTTATTCACAACACAGCAATTTGAGTGAACCTTTAAAGATATGTTAGGTCATATTAATTCTCTCTTAAGACCCCCAGTGCCACCCCCAACCCTGATTTTTCTCAAAATAAGACCCTAGTCTCAGCTGTTTCCCTGACATGATATTGTCCCTTGTTATCCATCTGGCCTTACCCTCTACTACTCTCTTTCTTTGCTGTCTCCACTACAGCCACAGTGGTCTCTTGACAGTTTCTTAAATACTGGACAGGCACCGTCTAAAGCCCTTTGCACTGGCTTTTCTCTGCCTGGTAGGCTCTTACCGTAGATATCCATGTTTTCCTTCTTCCATAGTTAAATGTGGTATCTGCTCAGAGCTCACCTTCTCAGAACTCTCTCTCTCTATATAAAATAGCAACTCTCTTGTCTGCAACTTCTTTCTTTACTCTTCTTTTAAAAGATGACTTATAACTTTCAGAAATGATATGTATGTATGTATCAATTTATGTACATATTATTTGTCTCCTCCCACTAGAGTGTCAGCTCTATGAGGTTAGCAACTTCTTTTTTGTTTATCACTTACCCCCTGCACCTAGAAAGAGATTTAGTGTCTAGGAAACATTCAATTACAAAATTGCTTATTCAGGAGGGGGAGGAGCAAGATGGCGGAGGAGTAGGAGACCTGGATTTCGTCTGGTCTCAGGAATTCAGCTGGGTAGGGATCAAACCATTCTGAACACCTACGAACTTAACAGGAGATTGAAGAAAAGAATAGCAGCAACTCTCTGAACAGAAAAGCAACCACTTTCTGGAAGGTAGGATGTGCGGAGAAGTGAATCCGAGGCGATATTCGGGAGGATAGATGGCGGGGGAGGGGGCCTCCGTCAGCCACTTCTGGCAGGTGATAGAGCCGCGGAGCACAAAATCGGAACTTTTAGAAGTCGGCTCCACTGAGGGATGTCGCTCCAGGCTAAGGGGGGGGGGGTGTGTGGAACCCTCATGGGACAGTGTGGTTTCAGGACCCTTGGGGTCACAGAAAGACCGGGGGTGCCTGAGTGCGGCAGAGCTCCCAGGTATCGGAGCGGGGAAGCCAGCTGCAGAGACGGAGCCGAGGCGGGGGCTTTCAGCTCGGGGTTGTCGTAAACTGTGATCCGCAGCACAGTCGGGCCACTGCTCCTCCAGCAGGGACCCCACAAGCGGCAGATCTGGGGAGACTCCCCTTCCTCCCCCCAGGAGGAGTGATGCAGGAGCGCACTGCAGGGATCTGCTGGGTTTGGAGACTCCACACCGAGTCAGGTGCCAGAGATAGAAATGCTCAGTCACAGGCCGGGTGAGCACGGAGTGCAGCCGGAGACCAGGGAGACGGGAGTGATTGACTGCTTTTCTCTGGGGACTCGCTGAGGAGCGGGGCCCCAAGTTCTTGGCTCCTCCGGGGCGGAGATTGGGAGGCTGCCATTCTCACTCTTGTCCTCCAAAGCTGTACGGAAAGCTGGCAGGGAACAAAAGCTCCTGAGAGCAAACCCGAGCAGATTACTTAGCCCAGACCCGGCAAGGGCGGGGCAATTCCACCTCCGGCAGAGACAATTGGGAACCACAGCAACAGGGCCCTCCCCCAGAAGATCAGCGAGAATGGCCAGCCAAGACCAGGTTTACCGATCAATGAGAATGGCAGAACTCCAGCGCTAGGGGAATATTGCACATAGAATTCATGGCTTTTTTCCCATGATTCTTTAGTCTTTCAAAGTTAATTTTTTTTTTAACTTTTTTTCTTTTCTTTTTTTTTTTTAATTTTTCTTTTCCCTTTTTCAATGAACATCTTATCAATCCCTTTTTTAAAAAATCTTTTTTATTTTTCATTTTTAGAGTCATATTCTATCCCTTCATAGTAGTTAACCTTATTTTTGGTATATATATATATATATATAAGTTCTCTCTTTAAAAATTTTGGGATACAGTTTCTTCTAACAGACCAAAATATACCCTAAATCTCTAGTGTATGGCTTTGTTCTAGTCTCCTGCCTGATCACATTCTCTTCCCCCCCCTTTTTTTTAATTTCTCTTCTTTCTTTTTTCAACCAACTTCTTATCTTATCAATTCCTTTTATAAAATCTTTAATAATTTTCATCTTTACACTCATATTCCATCCCTTCATTGTATTTACCCTCATTTTTGTACATATATAAGCTTTTCTTTCTTTAAAATTTTGGGAGGCACTTTCTTCTAACAGACCAAAATACACCCCAAATCTAGTATGTGGCACTGATCTATGCACCAGCCTGATCATATTTGATAATATTCTGTTTTTTGTTGTTGTTTGTTTGTTTGTTTATCTTTTTTTTTCTTTCTTTCCCTTTCTTTTCCCCACGTTTCAGGTCTCTTCTGATTTGTTTAGTGTATATTTTTCTGGGGTTGTTGTTACCCTGTTAGCATTTTGTTCTCTCATTCATCTGTTCTCTGGACAAAATGACAAGATGGAAAAAATCACCTCAACAAAAAGAACAAGAGGCAGTGCTGACTGCTAGGGACCTAATCAATACAGACATTAGTAAGATGTTGGAACTAGAGTTCAGAATGACAATTTTAAAGATACTAGCTGAGCTTGAAAAAAGCATGGAAGATATTAGAGAAACCCTTTCTGGGGAAATAAAAGAACTAAAATCTAACCAAGTCAAAATCAAAAAGGCTATTAATGAGGTGCAATCAGAAATGGAGGCTCTAACTGCTAGGATAAATGAGGCAGAAGAAAAAATTAGTGATACAGAAGAACAAATGATGGAAAATAAAGAAGCTGAGAAAAAGAGATAAACAACTACTGGATCATGAGGGCAGAATTCGAGAGATAAGTGATACCATAAGACAAAACAATATTAGAATAATTGGGATCCCAGAAGAAGAAGAAAGAGAGGGGCAGAAGGTATATTGGAGCAAATTATAGCAGAGAACTTCCCTAATTTGGGGAAGGAAACAGGCTTCAAAATCCAAGAGGCACAGAGAACCCCCCTCAAAATCAATAAAAATAGGTCAACACCCCGACATCTAATAGGAAAACTTACAAGTCTCAGAGACAAAGAGAAAATCCTGAAAGCAGCACTGGATAAGAGATCTGTAACCTAGAGTGGTAGAAACACTAGATTGGCAACAGACCTATCCACAGAGACCTGGCAGGCCAGAAAGGACTGGCATGATATATTCAGAGCACTAAATGAGAAAAATATGCAGCCAAGAATACTATATCCAGCTAGGCTGTCATTGAAAATAGAAGGAGATAAAAAGCTTCCAGGACAAACAAAAACTAAAGGAATTTGCAAACAGGAAACCAGCCCTACAAGAAATATTGAAAGGGGTCCTCTAAGCAAAGAGAGCCTAAAAGTAACATAGACCAGAAAGGAACACAGACAATACACAGTAACAGTCACCTTACAGGCCTTACAATGGCACTAAATTCATATCTTTCAATAGTTACCCTGAATGTAAATGGGCTAAATGCCTCAATCAAAAGACACAGGCTATCAGATTGGATTAAAAAACAAGACCCATCGATATGCTGTCTGCAAGAGACTCATTTTAGACCCAAAGACACCCCCAGATTGAAAGTGAGGGGGTGAAAAACCATTTACCATGTTAATGGACACCAAAAGAAAGGTAGGGTGGCAATCCTTATATCAGACAAATTAGATTTTAAACCAAAGACTGTAATAAGAGATGAGGAAGGACACTATATCCTACTTAGAGGGTCTATCCAACAAGAAGATATAATAATTGTAAATATCTATGCCCCTAACATGGCAGCAGCCAATTATATAAGCCAATTAATAACAAAAGCAAAGAAACACATTGACAACAATACAGTAATAGTGGGGGACTTTAACGCCCCCCTCACTGAAATGGACAGATCATCTAAGCAAAAGATCAACAAGGAAATAAACACTTTAAATGACACACTGGACCAAATGGACTTCACAGATACATTCAGAACATTGATCCCAAGGCAACAGAATACACATTCTTCTCCAGTGCCCATGGAACATTCTCCAGAATAGATCACATCCTAGGTCACAAATCAGGTCTCAACCCGTACCAAAAGATTGGGATCATTCCCTGCATATTTTCAGACCACAATGCTTTGAATCTAGAACTGAATCACAAGAGGAAAGTTGGAAAGAACTCAAATACATGGAGGCTAAAGAGCATCCTACTAAAGAATGAATGGGTCAACCAGGAAATTAAAGAAGAATTAAAAAAATTCATAGAAACAAATGAAAATGAAAACACAACTGTTCAAAATCTTTGGGATGCAGCAAAGGCGGTCCTGAGAGGAAAGTATATAGCAATACAAGTCTTTCTCAAGAAACAAGAAAGGTGTCAAATACACAACCTAACCCTACACCTAAAGGAGCCAGAGAAAGAACAGCAAATAAAGCCTAAACCCAGCAGGAGAAGAGAAATAATAAAGATCAGAGCAGAAATCAATGAAATAGAAACCAAAAGAACAGTAGAAGAGATCAATGAAACTAGGAGCTGGTTCTTTGAAAGAATTAACAAGATTGATAAACCCCTGGCCAGACTTATCAAAAAGAAAAGAGAAATGACCCAGATAAATAAAATCATGAATGAAAGAGGAGAGATCACAACCAATACCAAAGAAATACAAACAATTATAAGAACATATTATGAGCAACTATATGCCAGCAAATTAGATAATCTGGAAGAAATGGATGCATTCGTAGAGATGTATCAACTACCAAAACTGAACCAGGAAGAAATAGAAAACCTGAACAGACCTATAACCACTAAGGAAGTTGAAGCAGTCATCAAAAATCTCCCAATAAACAAAAGCCCAGGGTCAGATGGCTTCCCAGGGAAATTCTACCAAACATTTCAAGGAGAATTAATACCTATTTTTCTGAAACTGGTCCAAAAAATAGAAATGGAAGGAAAACTTCCAAACTTGTTTTATGAGGCCACCATTACCTTGATTCCAAAACTAGACAAAGACCCCATCAAAAAGGAGAATTACAGACCAATATCCTTGATGAACATGGAGGAAAAAATTCTCACCAAAATACTAGCCAATAGGATCCAACAGTACATTAAAAGGATTATTCACCACGACCAAGTGGGGTTTATCCTTGGGCTGCAAGGTTGGTTCAACATCCGCAAATCAATCAATATGATGCAATACATTAATAAAAGAAAGAACAAGAACCATATGATCCTCTCAAAAGATGCAGAAAAAGCATTTGACAAAGTACAGCATCCTTTCTTGATCAAAGCTCTTCAGAGTATAGGAATAAAGGGTATATACCTCAATCTCATAAAAGCCATCTATGGAAAACCCACAGTGAATATCATTCTCAATGGGGAAAAACTGAGAGCTTTCCCCCTAAGGTCAGGAACATGGCAGGGACGTCCACTATCACCACTGCTATTCAACATAGTTTTGGAAGTCCTAGCCACAGCAATCAGACAACAAAAAGAAATAAAAGTCATCCGAATCGGCAAAGAAGAAGTCAAACTCTCACCCTTTGCAGATGATATGATACTTTATGTGGGAAACCCAAAAGACTCCACCCCAAAACTGCTAGAACTTATACAGGAATTCAGGAAAGTGGAAGGATATAATATCAATGCACAGAAATCAGTGGCATTCCTATACACCAGCAAGACAGAAGAAAGAGAAATTAAGGAGTCACTCCCATTTACAATTGCACCCAAAGCCATAAGATACCTAGGAATAAATCTAACCAAAGAGTCAAAGAATCTATATTCAGAAAACTTCTATATACTCATGAAAGAAAATGAGGAAGACACAAAGAAATGGAAAAACATTCCATACTCATGGATTGGAAGAACAAATATTGTGAAGATGTCCATGCTACCTAGAGCAATCTACACATTCAATGCAATCCCTATCAAAATGCCATCCACTTTTTTCAAAGAAATGGAACAAATAATCCTAAAATTTGTATGGAACCAGAAAAGACCCCAAATAGCCAGAGGAATGTTGAAAAAGAAAAGCAAAGCTGGTGGCATCACAATTCCGGACTTCAAGCTGTATTACAAAGCTGTAATCATCAAGACAGTATGGTCCTGGCACAAAAACAGACACATAGATCAATGGAACAGAACAGAGAGCCCAGAAATGGACTCTCAACTCTATAGTCAACTTATCTTCGACAAAGCAGGAAGGAATGTCCAATGGAAAAAAGACAGTCTCTTCAACAAATGGTGTTGGGAAAATTGGACAGCCACATGCAGAAGAATGAAACTGGACCATTTCCTTACACCACACCCCAAAATAGACTCCAAATGGTTGAAAGACCTAAATGTGAGACAGGAGTCCATCAAAATCCTAGAGGAGAACACAGGCAGCAACCTCTTTGACTTCAGCCACAGCAACTTCTTCCTAGAAACATCGCCAAAGGCAAGGGAAGCAAGGACAAAAATGAACTATTGGGACTGCATCAAGATAAAAAGCTTTTGCACAGCAAAGGAAACAGTCAACAAAACCAAAAGACAACTGACAGCATGGGAGAAGATTTTTGCAAATGACATATCAGATAAAGGGCTAGTATCCAAAATCTATGAAGAACTCATCAAACCCACAGCCAAAGAACAAATGATCCAATCAAGAAATGGGCAGAAGACATGAACAGACATTTTTCCAAAGAAGACATCCAAATGGCCAACAGACACATGAAAAAGTGCTCAACATCCCTCGGTGTCAGGGAAATCCAAATCAAAACCTCAATGAGATACCACCTCACACCAGTCAGAATGGCTAAAATTAACAAGTCAGGAAACGACAGATGTTGGTGGGGATACGGAGAAAGGGGAAACCTCCTACACTGTTGGTGGGAATGCAAGCTGGTGCAACCACTCTGGAAAACAGTATGGAGGTTCCTCAAAAAGTTGAAAATAGAGCTACCATATGACCCAGCAATTGCACTACTGGGTATTTACCCTAAAGATACAAATGTAGGGATCTGAAGGAGTACGTGCACTCTGATGTTTATAGCAGGAATGTCCACATTAGCCAAACTATGGAAAGAGCCAAGATGTCCATCGACAAATGAATGGATAAAGAAGATGTGGTATGGATATACAATGGAATATTATGCAGCCATCAAAAGGAATGAAATCTTGACATTTCCAACGACGTGGATGGAACTGGAGGGTATTATGCTAAGTGAAATAAGTCAATCAGAAAGTCATGTATCATATGATCTCACTGATATGAGATATTCTTAATCTCAAGAAATAAACTGAGGGTTGCTGGAGTGGTGGGGGGTGGGAGGGATGGGGTGGCTGGGTGATAGACATTGGGGAGGGTATGTGCTATGGTGTGCGTTGTGAATTGTGTAAGTCTGTTGAATCACAGACCTGTACCTCTGAAACAAATAATACATTATATGTTAAAAAAAGGAAGATAGCAGGAAGGGAAAAATGAAGGGGGGGAAATCGGAGGGGGAGACGAACCATGAGAGACTATGGACTCTGAGAAACAAACTGAGGGTTCTAGAGGGGATGGGGGTAGGGGGATGGGTTAGCCTGGTGATGGGTATTAAAGAGGGTACGTACTGAATGGAGCACTGGGTATTATACGCAAACATGAATCATGGATCACTACATCAAAAACTAATGATGTAATGTATGGTGATTAACATAACATAATAAAATAAAATAAAAAATTTCTTATTCAATCACTTCGTAAGTACTTATTAACATAATTTCTGGAAAGCTGCACAGAGGACAACTAATCTTGGAGGGGAGGAGTGTGTTAGAAAATAGACCTACCTTTCATTGTATACTATTTCATAATCATTAATATGTTAATTAATGAATATTGTTTCTCTCAACTTTAAGAAATTAATTAATAGATACAAACTCTGTGTAAAATAGTCTACTCATCCAGGATGGTTTTGGTTAACGAGTATAGACTACTTTAAATTGTGAAGATGCTAGGCTGTATCTAACAAGATAAAACAGTGAAGGAAGCTATGTTTTAATCTGAGTGTTCAGGGAAGGCAAAGAGATTTGTTAAAAGATAAACTGAAGCATATTAAAAATTTTAAGTTTATTTGAGCAAAAATTGATTTGAATTGGGCAGCATCCAATCTAACAGAAAGGAGCCCCAAGGAGGTATACAAAATGAGACTTTTATAGGCAGAAAGGAGTGAGAATAAGAAAGTCATACTAGACAAAAAAAAAGCAGGTCAATTATTGAAAAGTTTCTTTCCTTTAGGGGATAGGAGGGGTTTATCAAGTATATTACCGAACTCGTGCAGATTAGGTGATTCCTGATTGACGGAGTCCGTTTCTGGGACAGCTGAAACAGTAATTAAGTCTCAGTTTGGTGATGTGAGGCTTGGCATAAATAACTTTATTTTGGATCTTTTTGTTTGTTTATTTGTTTTTTAACAGATTGAACAACTTGTCTGAAGTTATAGAACTTCTGGAGAGAGTGCCTTAAGATTTGGATGCATATCCTTTCTAAAAGGTACTTAGAACATTTACTGATTAATTTTTTTCTTACCTGGAAGTTTAATACATGCACATGATGAAAACATTTAAGTAGTACATGAAGAATCACAGCGAAAAATAAACCTTCTTGGCACATCTGATCCCCAGGGTGCCATTGTCATCCCAAAGGCAATTTTGCCATTTCCTAGCGTGTTATCCTCAAATTAATCTATAGATGTGCACATATATTTCTTTTCGTATATTGCGTATCTTTTTACAAAAATACCTGCTGTACATGCTGTGGTGCACTTTGCTAAAAATGTGATCTTTACATATATATTTTCATTCAGTTTTGGAAGGTAAAGTGAATTTCTGAGGCGTGTTAATTGCACACACTTCCATGTTGATGTTTAAATTACTTTTCCTCCCCCCCGCCTCCCAAACTGTGTTTATTTCTGCTGAAGCTGCAGAGGGCACTGTACATCTTCCAAAAGCATGGCATAGCCTTGAGTGTTTTGCAGTTCTTGAGTGTGGCGCACATTTTAGGACTCAGAGAAGCTATACTAGAAATATGCATCAATTCAAATTATTCCCCTGTCCTCATTTATTTTATGCATTTCATATAAAATTAATTACAATATATATTTATACCATACTATTATCTTCAACAAGAATACTTTTTTCTTTACTAGATATAATGTTTAATTTCCAAAGCACAAGTCTTATCTTTAATTTTGCCATAACTATTTGTAATGATCACAAACATAGTATCCTTTTCCTTTTAATCATGATTACGTGGGATTTGTGTGGAAGCACCACTGACCTGGGTCAGTCCAACTCCACCATTTATAGGCTATGCCACAACACCAGAAAATCGTTTATCTATGTGATTTACCATTTTCTCATCCACAAAATGAGGAAATTGGCTGAGAGAATTTCTAGGATTCCTGTCAGCTTCAGTAAGTCTATAATGTCTTCATGAAAAGAGGAACTTATTAAAATTGAGTTTGGATGTGTGTCAGATAGAAGAGGAATGAGTGAGGGGGGCGGGCAAAGCCATGCAGCTTGCAGAGGATATCTCAGGTAGTCTCAGTGCTGATGAGACGGATACGGTAGTCCACCAAAATCCATTCTCTTCTTTCTGGCCAGAAAGCAAGCCTTGAACTTAAAGCTGCTACTTCTAGGCCTCAATAATAAAAATTTCATGGGCTGGCTGACTTTTCCTCCCTTGTCCTTGATGAGCATCCTTCCTCTTTCCCTCAGTGACGGTTCCAAACCTCCCTCACCCTCCTCATGCGTGGGTCCCACCCTCATCCTCATTTGTAAAATATGTGCACATGTTATTTTAATAAAAATAAAACAACTTTTAAAAGGAAACTTACAAAACGAAGTTATCAATCTTAAACCTGGCCATTAATTCTTGTGTTATTTCTTATGGGCTAGATGTACACTAACTGAAAGGAAGCTGGATTGGTCCTCCTTGA
Organism: Halichoerus grypus; assembly: GCF_964656455.1. Lineage (NCBI taxonomy): Eukaryota > Metazoa > Chordata > Mammalia > Carnivora > Phocidae > Halichoerus > Halichoerus grypus. The sequence continues at coordinate 84,246,588 of NC_135714.1, forward strand.
GTGGGGCTTCTTCCAAAGACCCTCCTGGAGTGAGGGGACCCCGGAGGAGAGTGAAACATGGGGAATCAGTGGCAGAGGCAGGAGTCAGTTATGACCAAATAACACGGGGGAATCATCACTTATATCAAATGAACCATAGGTAAGAGATTCCTCAAGGACTCCCAAAGAGAAAAGGTTGCTTTCCGATGCAGTCCTCTCCATCCTGCTTCCAAAAACTAGTGTGGTGGACTGATGTTTCCTGTCTAAAAGAGAATGAAACCAGAAAATTAGTAGTTCTGGCATCCTTGGGTATATGGATATGGATCCTTCACTAAATCTGGTCTTGACTTTGTGAGAAGCATGAAAGCAGAATTCACCTGCATCTCTAAATGTGCTTAATCTCCTTTGCTTAGTAATTGAATAAATAGTAAAATAAAATGAAAATATTTCTAGCTTGTCCAAATTGTAATTCTTACCAGTCTTTGTTCTTTTGATCAGATTATGTACTTTGACCTAGCATGATTGATACTGGGGAGAAAGTTAGCTAGAATGACTTCGTGGTTTATGGGGAGAGCTAGGAAAGATGGAGACAAAGATGACATTTCCCCTCCTCTGCCTGCTACCTGAGTATAGCTTACTATGAACACATTGCTTTTGGAGGCATTGAGCTCTGGGCTCACAACAGTGAAATCCATTTGGGTTGCCAGACAACCCAGAGGAGGTCTCCAGGTGAAGTAAAAGGGAAAGGGAAAATAGAATTTTGACTGGTTTCCCTGGATTATGTAAGGAGCAGCCTGTTAAAATAGAAGGCAACTCATGTAGCTAATGACCCTGTTAGAGACGGTGCCTCTAGATGGATCATATCAGCTTTTCCACATGGATGACTATAGTTGGCATTCTTCCTGTCTGTCCCGGAATTAGACTGTCTGAAGCTGCTATTTTATTTTCATTTCAGTTCATATCACTTCAGTTCACTAATAAATGAACATTGAGAAAGATCATGAAATAATGATTAGTTTACCTAATTGTACTTGTTATTCAGTATTATTTCTTTTTTTTAAATTTTATTTTATTATGTTATGTTAATCAGTCTTATTTCTTTAATTGTTCCCTAAGTAACAAGAGCCTTGTTACTTATGTTGATGAAATCAAGATACACTATGTCAACCACATACTATTGATTGATCAACAATTAGTTTTCAGTATCTCTTTGTGCCAGGAACTAGGAATTTAGGATGCATCTTTGAACAAAACAGATAAAAATATTTTGCTCTAATTTTGCATTTTTTGTTTTACTCACATTTAATAATGGCTTAGACCAAAAGATTTGAAATTCCAGCTACATTTCCATTCCCTGTAGACCTGTTTCCTCTCCATACAGACATACAGATAGACACACAAACTCACTCACTCACCTATTTAAAATTTGGAGTATTTAATGGTAAATGTTGAAATACAAATGTACCTTTAATTAGATTTCCTTTCACTCCTACCTTTTTTTCCTGCTACAGACCATCAAGTCTGTCCAAAGATTCTTTCTGAATCTTTGTTATGTTTGGTTATCATTTTTATTTTAACTAAGCTGTTGTGTTTTAGGAGTTGTTTTTAACCACTAGATAACAAGAGTTAAGTGATCATTTACATGTTTTTGATTTTATGTCTCTCAAGCATAATGTTTTTGCTGTTGAAGCATTATGTACATAGTTTTATTTCTTTAAGTATCAATTAAATTAATGAAGTTGGATTTTGTCTCATATAGTAATGAAAATAGTTCCCTTATTCTATAAGAAATATTATTTAATAAATATAAAATAGAAAGAATAGAGATTATAAATTCCCTCTTTTGAGTATTTCATGACCTCACTCTAATCTCTGCATCCAAGCTATTATTAATGCTGGATACAATATAAGAGAAGAAAATTAAAATTAGAATTTCTGTAATTCAGAAATGATATAGCAGTATAAAGGGGTAAAAGTTGAAGCCAAGGATCTGCTGGGTGTTTGGATCCCATGAGGTAAAGGGGTAAGGGCAAAAAACAAAACAAAACAAAACAAAAACAACGAAGTCAGGTTTGGTTTGAATCCAGGGGCGACAACAGGACTTCTCTATTTAGCTGGGGAGACTGGAGGCTTACTACCAGTGACTGCCTGGGGCTGTGGCTTATGCAAAGCTTGAGTCTATGGAGGTTTCTGGATATAGTGTTTGGACCACTCTTGAGACATGCTTCCTTCTGGTGCAGCAAATTGATTTGCAGTATGCTCAGTTTTACTGGCAGGGAGGAACTTGGAGCTGCTGATAGGAGATTTGGTTTTGGACTGTCAAAATATTGGGCTAAAGAGAGGGAAGCAGAGGAAAGAGAGAGTTATCAAGTACTTTATTTTTTTAAAATTAATTTATTTACTTGAGAGAGAGAGAGCAGAACGAGCAAGAACATGAGTAGGGGGAGAAGGAGAAGCAGGATCCCCACTGAGCAGGGAGCCCAAGCAGGGCTCGATTCCAGGACCCTGGGATCATGACCCGAGCCGAAGGCAGACGCTTAACTGACTGAGCCACCCAGGTGCCCTCAAGTACTTTCAAATAGAAAAAAACCCCCAAAACTCCAAATTCCAAAATGTGGAAAATTCATTTTAGGAAACACATCCAACAAAAGCTGTAGATGGAAGATGACTTCCTCCTAGACAGGTCAAAATCAAAGAGAGAATTAGCAAATTGCAAGATAATACTCAGGAATTTGCTCAGAATGCAGCCCAGATAGACAAAATGACTTTGACTGATTAAAAGAAATGAAGGATAGCTAGAGAGGCTCCAACATTTGCCCTTAAATCTAACAGTAATTCCAGAAGAAGTGAATAGAGGAAGTAAGAGGCAATATTCAATATTCAAATGACTGAGGGATTTTCAAAATCTGAGGAATTTTCAAAATTCCTGAGATTGAAAGTGTATTGCAAAGAGCAAGTAGAATAATTAAAAGTAACTTCACACCTAGTCACAGATTTGTGAAATTGGGAACATCAAGAATAAAAAGAAAAATTTTAAAAGCTTCCAGAAAGGAAAAAAAAAAATTACCTAAGAGGATTGACATTAGACAGCAAATTTCCCACCAGTAGAAGCATATAACAGAAGATAAATATACTAATTATCCTCAAAATGCTGGGGTGAAATAACTGTCATCTAGAATTTTATGTCTAGCGAACTTGTTACAAGAGTGAGGGTAGAATTATATTGACATTTGCAAACATAGAAATAATAAGAGGACTTAGATGTTCATTGAGAAAACAATCAAAGCATGTGTTACGGCTGAGTGGGGTGGGGGGTGGGGAAGAAGTGGAATGGAAGAAACAGTGATCAATTCAGGAAGTGGCAAATATTCTGATAAATTTAACCAATTACTGATTGTAAAAAAGAACTTGGTTTTTAGGGTATATTTTTTAAGAAAAGACAAAACCCTAGTAAATAATGAGGGATATGAGAGAGGAGTAGTATTCAAAGGGTAGTTGAAACATGTTAAGGTTCTTGTTTTGGGAGGAGACTGAAGATCCTCAAAACTTTATATTTAGATAAAAAAATTAAAGTTAAAAATGTGTCAGTTAGGCCATACGGACAAACTAATAATATCCTTTATTGTGACATCTAAATATCCTTGTTTTAATTCCACTTTCTGAATTCAGAAATGTACTTGGACAGGCTTTCTTTGGCGAGGTGAATGACATAAAATTATGGAGACATAAAATAGATTGGTGGTTGCCAGGGCTTAGGGATGGGAGGTGGGAGCAGAGTGGGAGTTGTTATAAAGAGGTGGGGGGGAAGCCTTGTGGTGATGCAACAGTTCTGTGTCTTGGTGGTGATGGTCACAGAAATCTACACAGGTGATAAAATAGCATAGAACTGCACACAGCTATGAGTACATAAAAAACCAGTGAAATCTGAGTAAGTTCTGTAGATTGTGCCAATGTGGTTTTCCTGGCTTTGGTATTGTGCTATAAATATGAAAGATGTTATCATTGGGGGAAACTAGATGAAGGGTACCTTCATCTACTTCCCTCTACCTTTTGTTTTTACAATTTATTGTGAGTTTACAATTATTTCAAAATGAAAAGTTAAAAAGTGGTCTAATGTTTAGCAGTTTTGTAATGATTATCCTAATCTTTGTGTTAAAATTTCGAATGCCCTGAATTAATATTTAAGATAGGTTTTCTATGAATGTGGAAGAGGGACTCTTCATGCTCTAGGTAACACAGTTATAAATGTTTTGCTTAGAAAAGGAGAGTTTTTTTATATATATATGTTTAAAGAAAGCCATATAGGGGAGCCTGAGTGGCTCAGTTGGTTAAGTGTCTTCGGTTCTGGTCAAGATCCCCAGGTCCTGGGGTTGAGTCCCCAGGGCTCTCTGCTCAGCTGGGGGTCTGCTTCTCCCTCTCCCTCTGCCCACTGCTCCCCCTGCTTGTGCTCTCTCTCTCTGTCAAATAAATAAATAAAATCTATTTATTTTATTTAATAAAATAATAAAGCCATATAATTTATAAAAAATAATTTGCTTAATTTTTATAGATTGCCAATTATGTAGGACTTCAAGGTGGGACTGTATCTTATTTATCTTTGTTTGCTTCCATAGTCCATAACAAATAAGACACAGTAATCATTTCAGACACCCAACACATTTGCTTATTTCTTAATTTTGCTATGCTATATTCTAGCTATGTTCTTAAATTTGCTGTGCTGTATTACTCTAGATGTGTAGTAACTCCCTCTTTCTTTGCTGTTCATGGAAAAACAATTTGACCAATTTACTCATAAAGGCATTTGCATGAGCAGCACAATTTTCAGGTGGGAGTAAATGGAGATGGTTTACACAGTACAGTTCATGCAGCTTAATATTAAATCTTTAAAATTCCTCTTCTTCAAAGTTCTTTGGTGACTTCTCATATACCAGTTATATCTATAGACTGCAGCCTTCTGCCATGTTGTCTTATCCCTTTATTTCCATAAATTATTTCCTCTTCTCTTATACTTTTTCTTACCTATGCATTTCTTCATTAAAAAAAATGCAGAGTGGTTTTTTTGGTCTCATTGTTTCTCTCCAACTTATACTTCCAGAGTCTTATTACCTTTCATTCCTAGCAGACAATTCCTTAAGTGGGGTTTAAGCTCTAGCTACTAATAATACTTCCAACCTGACTATAGCAATTATTAAGGCTGTCTTTAGTACTTTTTGGACCAGTTTGGGGTATAAGTAAATATATCATAGAAACTTGTGTATATACCACACAAAAATCCGTACATATGTGCACAAAAGACATAAAAATGGTCATAGCGGGGGCGCCTGGGTAGCTCAGTCAGTTAAGCATCCGACTCTTGATTTCGGCTCATGTCATGATCTCATGGGTCTTGAGACGGAGTCCTGTGTTGGGCGCTGTGCTGAGCATGGAGCCTGCTTAAGAATCTCTCTCTCCCTCTCTCTCTCCCCTCCCCCTCAATGTTCATAGCAGCATTATTTGCAATGGCCAAAACATGGAAACAACCAAGGGCTTATCAACAGTAGAATGAATATAGTATTTTCATACAATGACTTACAATACAGACATGCAATGAAGGCAGTACTGCTACCTATAGTGATGTGGATAAAACTCACAGATGCAACACTGAGCAGGAGAAGCTGGACATAAAAGGATATACACTGTCTGATCTACTTTAAATAAAGATAAGAAATAGGCAAAACAAATTCATAGTGTTAGAAATCAGCAATAGTGGTTTCTTTTTGGGAAGAGGAGCATTGTACTTTAGAAGGGGGGATTTTGAGGGTCCTGTGATAGTCTATGTCTTGATATTCATAGAGGTTGTAAATGTGTGTTTACTTTGTGAATGTTCATTGAGCCGACTCTTGTAGTTTGTATATTATGTGTTTTATACTTCAATTACATAGTTTATTTTTTAAAAGGCGAGTTAAATATTCTCATTTCCATTTCGTGATTGAGCTATCTAAACTTAAAAGATTGAGTTATTGGCCATTGAATGAGAAGTGGAGTGCAGCTCCAATGCTTCTTTTCCACCACCACTGTTTTCAAAAAGTATTTACTGAGCATCCCTTTGCGTGATTAAACTTTTTCTGACGCTCTTCATCCTTTACTTTTTCTCTAAAAGGCCATAGCCATACAGTAAATATTTTAGGCTTTGTGGGCCATATGGTCTCTGTTGCAATTACTCAACTCTGCCATTGCCGTGTGAAAGCAGGTATATGCAGTTCATAAATGAATGGGGTGGTGATGTTCTAATAAATAATTATCGACAATGAAACTTAAATTTCAATTAACTTTTACATACCATAAAATATCATTCCTCTTTTGTTTTTATTCAGTCATTCAACATTCAAAAATGTAAAAACTATTCTTAATTCCTGGGCCATACAAAAATGGGTGGCAGGCTGGATTTGGCCTGTGGGCCTGTTTACCAACCCCTGTCTTAGGGGTTCTATTTGTGTGTTTACATTAACTTGCAGTTTATGTCCATAATTTATTTATTTCTTTATATACATGGGCAAGGAAGCAGCCCACCCTATATTGTGAGGATCTTTAAATTGTCAAATTTCTAGCTTATTTAGCACATCACTAATTTCATGGCTCATAGGTTAAGCTAGAAAGTTCTCTGAAGAATAGCTTTGTCCACATTCTCTCTCTCGTGTTTTCTTCCGTTTCTTCCCTTTGCATTTAATGAAAATACACAAAATTTTCTGGGATAAGAACAAAAGGATTTCTCAAATGTTAACAGCTGTTGAACCACCTGTTATTAAAAAAGAGTTTGATTAGCACCCTAGGGCAAAGAAGCCGTTTTAGCTCTGGGTGGACCAGGATAAAGAGGAAATAGAAGGCCTAGCTAACCGTTGATGGCTATCACTATTGACAGCAGAGCATACTTCATTTGGAAAAGGATGTAAATAACAAAGTGTTAATTTGAAGACTTGATAAATTATCATTCTTATGAGCTTTTATATTCATTTTGGTGAAAAATATGAAAGGAAGGCATAGCATATGAAAAGAAAGAACTTGGGGAAGTTACTTGCAAATTTGTAAAATTAAAATTTGATAGTCTGTATATCCTTGATTTTTCTCAACTGGTTTCCTGTGGCATGCATGCTATAAATCCCCCCAACATGTGGTCTGGGGAGTTTGCTCATTGGGTCCTGGCTATTACAGAGAATAGAAACTATTTTAGCAATGTCTGACAGACTGAGCCTAGAGCTGTAAGCGTTATAAGATGTGAGGAGTAAGGCACAAGGAACATACAAGAGGTAGCATATATCACTAAGTTGGCACCAAGGAAAAGTTCATGTTGACTGGAACAAATTAGCCTTTGGCCTGGTGAGTTTATGGGATGGAAATCAAGGCAGTAAACACATCAACTCAAACATTAAGATAGTGCTGAAGGTCATCCAAGAGAATACTGTAATATGTGGATAAAATTGCAATCCTTTAAATATGCAGCCCAAAATTCTAGTATTCAAAGTATGTCATGAACACAATGGTCTAAACATGTGTTTCTCAACATAGCAACTATTGGGAGTTCGGGCAGTAATTTTTTTTTATTTGCAAGGATAGCCTCACATGCTTTCCAGGATGTTTATCATTCATGGTCCCACCCCCTAAATAACAATAGCATCCTTAATTATTGTGACAACCAAAACATCTTCATATTCTTCCAAATGTGGTATGGTACCACCACTCCTGGCTCAAAACCACTGGTTTAAATGATACAATTCTTCTATGTCATTAACCTTACTCACATTAGACTTGTTGGACTTTGTGTTGGACAGGGGGTTTCTAAACAATCAGAGTGCAAAAATAGACATCTTGGCAATAACACATTAAGATATAAAATGTTTCTTTTGCTTTTCAGATAACAAAGCAAAGAAGACACATTAAATAAAAGATGTGCTATCCCTAAAATTAATATACATTTTTCTTTATTCTCTCTTTATATACAAGCTGATACAGTTAAAATTTGTGTATGGCTATTTCTAATAAGCCCAGCTTTTCACTAATTTCAATATATTGATCCTACTCTTTCCTTTTGGATGATACATATTTTATTTGTCCTCTCTTTCACATGACAGCCCTTTATATGATTAATTATGGCCTCTATAGATAAATCACTCTTAGTTATTTAATTCACATGAACTTACACCCCATGTAAAGTAGATTTGTATACCTCATTGTTTTTGTTGTCCTTTCAGTACATTGTTGTCAATGTCCTTCTTAAGGTATGGTGCCCAGAATTAAATCAATTAATGTTGCTGACCATTGTCAGGTTACAGTGGGCATTGAGTACTGTGACTGCCTTTGATCTGGATGTTAACTTCCTGTTAATGCAAATGAAGAAGTCTGTTAGCTATTTTAGATTTCATGAGTTATTGCTACTTAATGTTGTCCTTTTGGGCATGTACTTTTTTGGTCATTTTATTGGAATTGCTGTTAGTCTTTTTCATCTTACACTTAAGTTATTGAGGTTTTATTCTGTTTCAAACTTTATATTTTACTTTTACATTTTTTCTTGTTGGTTTTTAGTTTAATTAAACTTATGAAGAATAGTTTGAATCCTGATTATGTCACTCATTGCATTAGCCATTAGTCAAACAATTTTCAGAAGCATGATTGTTATGTCATTATCTAAATTATCAATAAAAATGTTGAACAGGGCAGAGACAAGGATAGAATTCTACAACAAGTCACTAGAGAACACTCTCTGGATTGATAGTCATTAATCAGCAATCTAGTTACTATTCTCAATAACAGTAACCATACCTAGCTATTTTATCCAATTCACACCTCTGAGTCTTTTGACCTGTCCAGTGACTTGAAATAAAGTATCTATCTGTCTAGGGTACAGTTAAGTACTTTGAATTTATAGTTGAGTAAACTGAAACTTATATTGCAGGATGTTTGTAAAATAGGATTATAATTTGTATCTGTGTACACATATGCATATAATTTTATTATGGCAAATATTGTTCTCAGCTTCCTCCCCACCTTTTGGTGGCTTCTGCTTTCTCACATTTTTTCTTCTCTCTAATGCTCCAACAGCGGTCTAAGCTGTCAGTACTTGTTGTGTTAGTGATGTAGAAGTGGGAGAAGGAATGAGGTAAAATAGAAAAAGAGTGTAATCTGGGAATGAGGGAAGAGATATTTCAGAGGATTTTTCCCAGAAGTTGGATGAAGCCCCTTCATTTGTACTGGAAATTGATGGAAGAAGGGGATTTTGGGGGCGCCTGAGTGGCTCAGTTGGTTCCTTGGCAGACTCTTGGTTTTGGCTCAGGTCTTGATCACATGGATGCTGAGATTGAGCCCAGTGTCTGGCTCCATGCTCAATGGGGAGTCTGCTTGCAGATTCTCTCCCTCTGATCCTCCCCCCACTCTCTGTCTCTCAAATAAATAAATCTTTTAAATAAAGAGGGGAATTTTAAGAAATATTGCTATGAAGCATATGTCCTGTTCACTATATTTGAGAAATAAAAGAACTTGATATTAGGTTTTCGTTACTGAAATTTGTTCCTTTAGGATTCTCTTCCTTGAATTTGGATTGTGTGGGTTCTTGGCTTTAACAAGGAGAGGGAAGGAGAGAGGGAGGGAGGAAGAAGAAAAAGAAGAGGGATGGAGGGGGGAGGAGATAGAAAGCGAGGGGAGGGAGGAAATGGAGGGAGAGAAGAAGGGAGGGAAGGAGGCAGGCAGAGAGAATTTATATGTTATAGACAGTCTGGGGGTATTGACATCAAAGTATTAACAGTGATTTCCTGTGAAGAGTAGGCTTGGGGAGGAGGTAGAAAATTTTAACCATCTATAGCTGTTGGTTTGAAGTTTTTCAATGGATATTTATTTAAAATAAAAAAGTAAGAAATAAAAAACCTAGATACTCTTTTTATTTACAGGTTATTGAAATAAAATTTCTATGTAGTGACATGCAGAAATCTTAGGTGTGCAATCCCATGAATCTTGACAAATTCATGTCACTTGCATACACACAAATCTATCAAGATACAAAGCATTTCCATCACTTCAGAAAATTGCCTCCCCTAAGTGTACTATTTCCTTTTCTGATGGGGCTTCCATTTTTTCTCAGTGGTACTTGTTTTACTCTTCTGATTCATGGCAATCTGTTTCCCTTGGCCATATCAATCTAAGCTAAAAATAGGAGCTCTCAAACATAATAAAACAGTATTTCTTTGGACCTCTTACAGCTATTATAAGGGAATGCTAAACTGACTCAAATACATCTGATATTTAGGAAAACAGTATGTTAAAGAATCAATAGACAAAATCAATAGCATTCATATTTACACATAATAATCTATTAGAATACAACAGGAGTGGAGGATCCTGTTTGTGATAGAAAATGAGATGAACTGAAATAGAGTATCTAGGCATGAACTTAAGAAATATTCAAGCCTAACCAAGGAAAACTGTGAGACATCGCCAAAATGCACAAAATTGGATTGGGACAAATGGAAAGACACACCATGTTATTAACTAGAAAGATTGAATAACATAAAGATGACAACTCTTCCTAAGTTAATTTATAAATTGATTATTATCCAAATGAAAAGTGGAGATATACTAGTTTATTCAATTTTTACTTGAAAGAACACCAAGCAAGAATAGTTAGGGAAGCCCTAAAAAAGAAGAGAAATGATTGGGATGCTAATTTTAGCAGACATTATTGGTGCATTAATTAGACCGACTAATGTAATAGGCAAAATAATGTAATTAGACAGACTAATAGAATAAAAAGCCCAGAAATCCCAAGTGCATACAGAAATTGTTATATTATAAAGATAGCATACCAAAGCAGTGCTGAAAAGATGGATACTTTAATAAATGATACTGGCATAACTGAATAGCTACATGGAAAATGATAAAATTTGATCCTTCCTTGAACCATATACCAGGATAAAGTCCAACTGTATCAGAGAGGTCATGCAACTACTGGAAAAAAATGGGGGAATTCCTTTATAATTTGTAAATGGGAAAATTTTATTGAAAATTCAAAAATCTAGAAGACATGGGGAAATGACAGATAAATTTGACCGTGCTAAGATAAAAAAGAAATTTCACATGGAAAAAAGCTATAAGAAAATTAAAATAAAAAGCAATAAACTAGGAAAACTGTGAATTATATTACAGACAAAGGGTTACTATCTCTAATGCAAAAAGATCTTCTAAAAATACAGTAAAACAAGACCAGTAACACTAAGCAAAATTGGCAGAAGTTAACTAATAAAAGTAATAATAAGTGCTCATGGTCCTAGATGAAATGAAAAGATATTCAACTCATATGTAATGAGAAATGCAAACTAAAATTATGCCAACATACAATTTCTCAATCTTCAGAAAAACAGGAATAAAGAACCCGAAAATATATTTCATTGGCTGATGGGAATGAGGAAAAGTACAACCTGTATGAAGGGGAGTTGGCAATATCTACCAAAGTTATATTTGCATTTTCTCTTTGACCTAACAACCCCACTTCTAGAAGTTCATGCAAATATGTGGACATTGCAAAAGTACAGGGGACATACGCACAACACTATTCATTGTAGAACTGTTTTCAATAGAAAAAGATTCAAGTCTAATATCCATGAATAAGAAGTAGTTGAATAAACTATTATGCATCCACATAATGAAGTAGTATGCCCTTGTAAAAAAAAAAAGAATGAAGAATATATATACTGCTTTGAAATGAGCTCTGGGGTAGATCATTACATAAAAAAAATCAAGGAGAAAACTATGTATTATGCATACTGTTTATCTAAGGAAGTAATTTTTTTCTTTGGCTTGTATTAGAAAAATGAAAGAGTAACCCAAAACTAAAAGGAACAAGTGTTATTTATAGAGCAGGGTTTCTCAACAGCAACAACAGTAAAAGTTTGGACTGAATAATTCTTTGTTGTATGACTATCTCATGCATTGTAGGATGGTTAACAGCATCCCTGGCCTCTACCTACAGATGTATCTACCTAGTTGTGACAACAAGGCATTGCGAAATGTCCCTAGGGGGCACTATTTTGAGAACCTCGATGATTGTGGAAGGAACAGAGTGGAGGGGTAGAAATGGAAGCTGGAGTTCTCAGAATATATCTTTTTAATTTTAATTTTTAGATTTGACTTTGGAACCATGAGAATGTTTTTAGTGGGGATGGGTTAAATAGGTGATGGAGATTAAGAGTATACTTGTGATGAGCACTGGGTCTTGTATGGAAGTATTGAATCACCATATTGTACACCTGAAACTACTATTACAATGTATGTTCACTAATAGGAATTTAAATAAAAACTTAAGAAAAAAGCCTCTTTGTTTACCTTTGAAGAATGTTACAGAACCAACTCATTCTTCTGAATCCTGGTAAGGAAGGGAATGTATCAAACATGTCTTTCCTGTATGAAGAACCTCAGGGCAGCCATATAGGTCATAAGTGGATCTTTATTGAAGTATTCCAGCTAATAAAGAAGAAATAAAGTAATGAGACCATTATCATTTCTAATTTTTAATAAAAATAGATCTAGGCAAAGGCCAACAATAGCTGCTGAAAACATTTTAATGGAAGAATTAGGCCAGCAACACCTAAACTCACAAAAAGAGGGAAAACCAAATATTACATACTTCCTAATAGAGGTACACCACATCAGTATGACTTATTCTTGACAAAATACCAAACTGAATCTCATCAGACCTCTATAGCTAATCATCCATAGGAGATGGAATAATCCATTGACACCATGGATATATAGTCAGCAAAATCTAGAATATGGAAAAGTATAGGAACAACAATCTTGTTGTTTAAAATAAAAAAAAAATTGTGAGGAAAGGAAGAGGGAGAGGGAATGTGTGAATTAAAGAGATTTATGAAACATATTAACCAAATGCAACATATGGACCTGGTTTGGTTCTTGTTTGAGACAAATCAACTCTAAAACATTAATGAAATGATTAGAGATGCTTGAACATTGACTAGGTATTTGATAATATGAAAAAGTTGTTAATTTTAAGAGGTGTGATAATAGTATTTTTTTTAAAAAGAATCTTGTAGACATATATTCTAGAACATTTATGGGTGAAATGAAATGTCTGATATTTGTTCCCCATGGGAAAGGGTTACTTAGTCCCACCTCATTGGCTCTCCAGAAGCTGTTTAGCATTTGCTGTTGGGTATCTTAACAGCTCAGGCAAGCTTAAGAGGCAACACATTAATAAAGATTGTACTCATTGGAGAAGATGAAAATGAAATTGCTTAATGGATCTTTCTGCCTTTCCTTTATTATCCATTAACATTCCATTCTCTATCTCCAGCAGGGAAATAGACATTCCTTGATTATTGTTTCTCTGGAATTAGCTGAAAACATTTCAGTTCTTTTCCTATTTCCCACAATTTCGGCACATCCTGGGCTTAAATCTTTCCAGAGCTATTTTAAGGCTTTATGTCACTTTTGTGATGTTTGTGTTTAAAACTTTGAGATCATCATATTTGTATCTCCTTTTCTCTCTCAATACATTTTATATCTGCAGTTTGATTTTGTTGGACCATTTTCAATATTTCCTCCCTCTGTTATTATTTATTTTAAAATAAAAAGGCCATTCCCTATATAAATTTCTATCATATCTACATTACAAATGAGTCCAAAATAGAATATTAATATTTTTTCAATTTTGTGCATGAGGATATTATCAGAGAGGCAAGAATGCCAGAGAGAGAGAGAGAGAAGAGAGAGGGGATGAATTTCTGAAGCAGAGTACTTTTTTCTAAAGAAGGATGTGACTTCTAGCAGATATCCTGATTAATTGAGACTACAATCTCTTGCCTTTGTGCTGGATTTGTAACCTCTGTCAGGGAAGTGTCACTTCTTTCTTCTATGTGGGGATCTGTAATGATATCATCATTCTCTTTCTCCCTCATCTAAATGCTCTCCACTAGCCTGGCACGGTAGGGCTTACGAATGAACAAACCCTATTTTTGTGCAACATCTATGTAGATGCTGTTCAGTTTTCATTTCCAAAATCATGATCTTCATTCAATAGAGGCAGACGAAGCACCACCTGTGCCCCCTTTGTTACCTAAGTGGGGCTTCAAGATTGCTCAAGTTAAATTCCTGTACCTTCCGACTATGTTGTTTCTCACAGTGAATCAGCAGAAATGAGCTCACATCCAATATTGGTTTTATATTTTACCTGACTCACTCTAGAGCTATTTTAATAGTCTTTACTCCATATACTGTTATAGAGAGGCAGCACATTATTATGATTTTAGGTTTTAAATAATATACATGAACAACGAAAATGTTGAAATTGTGATCATTCAAGAAGCTAGCTAATTAGCTCAGAATGATTGACGTCTAAAAGATTAAATGTGGATTAAAGTTGTAGGGGTGTGTGTGAAGAGAGAGAGTGAGACAGATTAAAAGAGGAATCTTGAAAAGGGTGACTATTCCTGTAAAATGCAAAATGGAAGTAAAACTATGCAATAGTCTATTTTGAATTTTATTATCGAGTTACTTTACTTATTTCACTGAAATTGGAAAATATCCTGATCAAATCTAAAATGATATGAATATCTCCAAATACTTTTAATCAGGTTAATTTTTATTGGTTCAAAATCAGTTTAGGTGAGATGAGATGAATGGGAAGAGGAGAGTGTGAAAATTGTGGGGAGAAAACTGATGCTAGATTCAGAACCACCATTTAATTAGTTCATTCATCTCTCTACCCCACCATCTGTCACACTTGCTGGTCCATAATGGGTGCTCAATAAATCTCTGTTGGATTATATTATGGTGATAAACTTCAACGAAAATAAATTATAGGTCAGCCACTGTTTTAATATGATGTCTATACTCAAATACTTACGTGTCTGTAGTACATGTGGTTACATTTTAGCTTTTTGGTTCACAGTAGTACCATTTAAAGTTTTTAAGGTTTGTCTTGAATGAAGCATATTGTCTTGAGCAGATAGTTGGTATTTTAGTCTCATTCATCTAGTGCTTTAGATAATATACAGGTTAATTTTTATTTTTACTTAAAATATAAAACACTATGGTAAATAACAAAATTAAACAGTAAGGGAAATATTTCTTACAGTGTTTTTAACAGGATAAACACAAACTTCTGTAGCATTTGGTACTCTCCCTAATTCTTGTTACTTGCTTATTTCAACAACGCTTTGATCCACAGACTTTAATTTGCATGTAGTAATACATTTGAGATACTTTACTTGAAGTTGGAAGTCCTTGGATGTCCTCAGCAGTCTGAACTGTCAGTCAGAGTAAATGCTTCTGTATCTTTTCCTGGCTACTATCTGTGGTAGTAATGAGTCTTCTGACTTTATTTTTATCTTCTGTTGAAGTAATTCCTCACAGGTTTCTACTGTGTTTCAGAATTCTTTCATGTTTGTGCATCATAAAAGCAAAATATCGTCTTAAAGTAATTCTCTACTTTTCAAGAAGAGTGGAAGCTAGTAGTCTGTTTTGTCTGCTGACCTTTGCTTGGGAGCACTAAGACAATATTTACATTTAATATAATTGCTCGCTCATATTGCTTACTCATTTTTATGTGTTTAAAAAAATTTCTCTAAATTTAAAATCACATTATTGAGTACAGAGATTGTGTGTCACATGAAGTTTTTATATTCTCAACAGCACTTAGCAATTGCATTTCACTTAGTTTATAACTGATATTTGTTGATTTATAAGTAAAAATGCTTTCAGGGTTCCCTTGCTCCTCTCTCCTTTTGTGAACCTGTCCAGTAGCCTGTAATGAATATTACCATTGGCTTTTGATACTGCTGATTTGATAGATTTAGAGATAGTACATCAGCTCTCATCCACTTTCTCTATGGCTGCAGAAAGGATGGACAAGCAAATTCTTTATACCCTTAGTGACTCATTAAAATTTTTATAAACATAATACCAGAAATAATAAAGTCATGAAAGCACAAGCCTGGCAATTATTTTAAAAAGTTAAACTTTTCTTCCTATACTTGACCATGTCATAATGTCATTCCAGAGAGAAAACATGTATTTCTTTTTTCATAGTTTATAGAGGTTAAGTCTTGTCTACAATAACAATGTTATTATTTTTTTTCTTGTTAGAATACTATTATTGGCAGAGAATGTCCAGTCTTATTTAAGTATATGAGAAAAAACAGTCTTTTAGAAAATTCATGTTTTACCCAACCTGAATTCTACTTAGTTTTCCCTCTATCACATAGTTTACCCAAACATAGCTTCTGGTTTCTTTGAAATATTTGAAAGGCTCAATATTGTATGTGCTTTATGGTAGATATGAGTTAAGAAACTTGGAAGTACAAGAAAAGATCACACTTATTAATTATATATCTTTTTACTTGCTTCAGTATTACTATAAAAACACTGAAAGTTAAGAGTAATTGGAATACTAATATATTTTCATAAGTTTTGGATATCTGTTACAACTTACTAAGTAATTTTGAATAGATACTGACAATAATTCTTATATTATGGATAGTATTTATTCACAATCATTCATATAAACCACTATTAGATACTACTGTGCTCTCCTTATTAGATGCTAGATCTTTAAAAACATGTGGCCTGAAAAATAAAAATAAAAACATGTGGCCTGCTAAGTTTTGAGAGTCTAATTTGAGAAGACCTGATGAGAAAGTTATGCTATGAGGATGATGATGATGATTATCAGGATAAATTGTGCTATCACTGAGTCTCAGATGATTTTTGCTGCCTCAGCTTTTTTAAGGCATTTTTTTTTTCTAGCTTTATTGAGACATAATTAACATATAACATTAAGTTTAAGACATACATGTGATGATTTGATACACATATATATTGCAAAATGATTACCACAATGAGGTTAGTTAACACCCTCATCACCTCACATAATTCCTTTTTTCTTGGTTTTGTTTTATGGTGAGAATATTTAAGATCTACTTTCAGCAACTTTCAAGTATATAATACGGTATTGTTAGCTATAGTCACCATGCTGTACGTTACAACCTCAGAATTTATTCATCTTATAACGTGAAAGTTTGTACTGCTAATCAACATCTCGCATTTTCCCCACCCTCCCCCAGCTTGGGTTTAATTCCTGCCCTGTTACTTACTAACTCTGTAACCTTGAGCAAATTACTTAAACTCTGTCAGTTCTGTATGTGTGTTTTTCTCACTTGGAGAACTCTTAAGTGGATATTAAAAGAATTTTGGGAAAGTTCTTGCTATGCAACAGACACTGAATAAATATATATTTATTTTTCTCTTTCTGGTCTATGCTACTTTTTTTTTTTTTAAATCAAACTATTGTTGTTCCTTGAGTAATGCTGAAAAGTTAATTAATAATTCATCTTGAACACTTACTGTATGTATTACACTGTGTTAGTGCTAAATATTTGATGTGAGAATGAGGCCTTTCTTTAAACTCATCATGGGCTGTTTTCACATATCACAATGCTCTTTGATTTATCTATTTATCTAGATAGGGTTATTGAAAATTCAGCCTTTGAACAAGTTGCGAAGTCATAGAACTTTAAGCCGAGAAGACTTAAAAGCTTAATGAGTCTGTTAACGATTTGTGAATTTAGGACATTTTATTCTGTAGAAATTTTTATCTCAATTATTTGGATTGTAATGAGCAAACATGTTATCTTGGATTAGAGAATGAATTGTTTTCAGGCATTTGAGGACAGTGAATTCCACAGATATATCAGACTCTTCAGAAAACTTAGGTTAATGATAAAGAGAGGAATTGGGTCAAGGTGAAGAAGATCACCGAAGAGTAGAACCCATGGATCTTCTTTTGCAGTTTTCCTACTCCTTTCCATTTTCTCTCACCCTGATCCCTCAGTCCACTATCTTTCATGGACACATATCCTTTTGTTCCATGAGACATGTATCTATGATAGATGTTGCCAGGAGGAGATAAATCATGGTAGGGGAGCATCATTACCAAACAGACACATATATCCAGATAATTTTCTCATTATTCAGGGGAGATATTTTTGAGTAAGGAGCTCCCTAGTGTTTCTAGTCTTCTCCAGATTAAACCTCCAGACTGTAATAGCCTGGTACCAGTTAGTTTTAATTTAGTTTCCCAAGGTGGAGACACACACTACTTATAAAGGAGATAATTTTAGATAGTACACCTGAGGGACATGGTCTTAAATAACATCTAATCACAGATTTTTTTTTTTAACTTTTATAGTTCTTCTCATTAGTAAAGAAAGATCTCAGTTTGATAATAGAATATATTTAACAACTAAAACTTCCTAATGTAACTTTTTATAAAGAGAGAGCAGGTCTCAAACTGAGCCCTGGCTGACAACAGTAACCAACTGAAATGTAATAGTTTTATTTTCACTTTTTCTACTTTTGGGAAGTGGTGCTGGATTTCCATTTATGATAGTGATATAAAGTTCTTAAAAATACATTGAAATTAAATGGCGATTTAGTTGATTTAAACATAAAAGTTAAGGAAATAATTGTATAATTGGTTGAAGTACCAGCTGTGAAGATACTATTGACCGTAATTTAACTTTAACCTAATTTAGTACTTTCCATTACGGTCGGTGTATCTTGTCATCTGATACCTAGACTGGACACAGTGCTTCAGGAAGAGTCTGACCAATGAAAAACACAGTGGTACTGTCAGCAACTCAGTCCTGCACAATATACTTCAATTAATACCATCTAAGATTGCATTAGCTCTTTTGTAAAGCCCATTATGCTTTTGTCTTATATTGAATTGAAGTCAACTTAATCCCTCAGGTGTTTTTCCTAAGAACTTCTGCCAAGTTGGCTTTTCTTCTTGAGACACTAGTACAATTGATTTTGTGAAAATCAGGATAAAAAAAAAAAATCACACTGTTGGAGTGCCTGGCTGGCTCAGTTGGTAGAGCATGTGACTCTTGATCTTGGGGTCGTGAGTTCAAGCCCCACATTGGGTGTAGAGCTCACTGAAAAAAAAAGGAAAAAACCCACACTGTTAAATTTCTTCTTGATTACTACATGCTAATGATTCAGCCTATTCAGACTTTTGGATCTTGATTTTCTTTTTTGATTTATTAGCTATTTTCCCAGTGCTGTCTTTCTGAAAATTTGTTAAGAATGCTTTCTATGTTTTCATACCAAGTAATTGATTTGGAAAAGTTAAGTGGGAAAGAGCCAAGGGTTGAAAATTACTGCATTTCATTAGAGACCCCCTTCAAGTTGATGCCAAACTTTTGATCATGGTAAAATCCCTTTAAACTTATAGTTGAAGAAACTAACAATTCATTGCCTCTGTGTTTAGTTGCACAGGTAGTGCAATGCACAAATCTGTGTGTATATTCACATAGATTTTAATGCACCATTGTGTACATAATTCCAACTCTGGCTGCTATTTTTTTTAAGATTTTATTTATTTATTTGAGAGAGAGAGAGAGCACGCATGAGTGGGGGGTAGGCAGAGGGAGAGGGAGAAGCAGGCTCCCCACTGAGCAGGGAGCCCAATGCAGGGTCCCATCCCAGGACCCCGAGATCATGACCTGAGCCAAAGGCAGACACTTAATTGACTGAGGCACCCAGGTGCCGCAATTTGGCTGCTCTTTTTAAATTATTGGAAATTCATTTCAGTAGTAGTTTCACTTAGGTGACACTTTCTTCTTTTAATCATAAAAATAATATGAACTATTGCATCGAATGTCTTGTTAAAAATCTAAAAAAGCCGACAAAATCAATAAGATTCTCCTGTTTCCCACTTCAGAAGAAAACTTACCAATGAAAAAAATTAGTTTGACATTATTTGCTCTTGACATTTTATTTTTTTAAGTCATCTATTGATCATGTGTAGATAATTTGGTTTTGAATTTTGTTTAGAGTTGACATTAAGCTTTGACACTTTTCCGAAGCCTGTTATTTCAAATAAAAATAGTGTGGAAATGGTCCAGTTTCATTCTTCTCCATGTGGCTGTCCAATTTTTCCAACACCATTTGTTGAAGAGACTGTCTTTTTTCCACTGGACATTCTTTCCTGCTTTGTTGAAGATTAGTTGACCATAGAGTTGAGGGTCCATTTCTGGGCTCTCTATTCTGTTTCATTGATCTATGTGTCTGTTTTTGTGCCAGTACCACCCTGTCTTGATGATGACAGCTTTGTAATAGAGCTGGAAGTCCGGAATTGTGATGCCACCGGCTTTGCTTTTCTTTTTCAGCATTCCTCTGGCTATTCGGGGTCTTTTCTTGTTCCATACAAATCTTAGGATTATTTGTTCATTTCTTTGAAAAAAGTGGATGGTATTTTGATAAGGATTGCATTGAATGTGTAGATTGCTCTAGGTAGCATTGACATCTTCACAATATTTGTTCTTCCAATCCATTAGAATGGCATGTTTTTGCATTTCTTTGTGTCTTCCTCAATTTCTTTCATGAGTATTTTATAGTTTTCTGAGTAAAGATTCTTTGCCTCTTTGGTTAGATTTATTCCTAGGTATCTTACGGTTTTGGGTGCAATTATAAATGGGATCAACTCTTTAATTCTCTTTCTTCTGTCTTGTTTTGGTGTATAGAAATGCCACTGATTTCTGTGCATTGATTTTATATCCTGCCACTTTACTGAATTCCTGTATGAGTTCTAGCAGTTTTGGGGTGGAGTCTTTTGGGTTTTCCACATAAAGTATCATATCATCTGCAAAGAGTGAGAGTTTGACTTCTTTTTTGCCAATTCAGATGCCTTTTATTTCTTTTTGTTGTGTGTAGTGTTGTTGGCTACACTACACCCAAAAATAGACTCAAAATGTTTGAAAGACCTAGATGTGAGACAGGAGTCCATCAAAATCCTAGAGGAGAACACAGGCAGCAACCTCTTCGACCTCAGCTGCAGCAACTTCTTCCTAGAAACATCACCAAAAGCAAGGGAAGCAAGGACAAAAATGAACTACTGGGACTTCATTAAGATAAAAAGCTTCTGCACAGCAAAGAAAACAGTCAACAAAACCAAAGGACAACCGACAGCATGGGAGGAGATATTTGCAAATGACATATCAGATAAAAGGCTAGTATCCAAAATCTATAAAGAACTTATCAAACTCAACACCCAAAGAACAACTAATCCAATCAAGAAATGGGCAGAAGACATGAACAGACATTTTTCCAAAGAAGACATCCAAATGGCCAACAGACACATGAAAAAGTGCTCAACATCGCTCAGCATCAGGGAAATCCAAATCAAAACCTCAATGAGATGGGCACCTGGGTGGCTCAGACAGTTAAGCGTCTGCCTTCAGCTCGGGTGGTGGTCCTGGGGTCTTGGGATCGAGTCCCACATCGGGCTCCCTGCTCTGTGGGGAGCCTGCTTCTCCCTCTGCCTCTCTCTCTCTCTCTCATGAATAAATAAATAAAATCTTTAAAAAAAAAACCAAAAACCTCAATGAGATACCACCTCACACCAGTCAGAATGCCTAAAATTAACAAGTCAGGAAACAACAGATGTTGGCGGGGATGCGGAGAAAGGGGAACTCTCCTACACTGTTGGTAGGAATGCAAGCTGATGCAGCCACTCTGGAAAACAGTATGGAGGTTCCTCAAAAAATTGAAAATAGAGCTGCCCTATGACCCAGCAATTGCACTACTGGGTATTTACCCCAAAGATACAAATGTAGTGATCTGAAGGGGTATGTGCACCCCAATGTTTATAGCAGCAATGTCCACAGCCAAATTATGGAAAGAGCCAAGATGTCCATTGACAGATTAATGGATAAAGAAGAGGTGGTATATATATACAATGGAATATTATGCAGCCATCAAAAACCTGAAATCTTGCCATTTGCAATGACGTGGATGGAACTAGAGGGTATTATGCTAAGCGAAATAAGTCTATCAGAGAAAGACAAGTATCATATGATCTCACTGATATGAGGAATTCTTAATCAGGAAACAAACTGAGGGTTGCTGGAGTGGTGGGGGGTGGGAGGGATGGGGTGGCTGGGTGATGGACATTGGGCCGGGTGTGGGCTATGGTGAGCACTGTGAATTGTGTAGGACTGTTGAATCATAGACCTGTACCTCTGAAACAAATAATACATTATATGTTAAAAAAAAGAAGAAGAAGAAGAAGATAGTACGAAGGGAAAAATGAAGGGGGGGATTCAGAGAGGGAGTCGAACCATGAGAGACTATGGACTCTGAGAAACAAACTGAGGGTTCTAGAGGGGAGGGGGGTGGGGGGATGGGTTAGCCTGGTGATGGGTATTAAAGAGGGCATGTATTGATGGAGCACTGGGTGTTATACGCAAATAATGAATCATGGAACACTACATCAAAAACTAATGATGTAATGTATGGTGATTAACATAACATAATAAAATAAAATAAAAAAAGTGGAATTGATTTTAAAAATTTACCACAGAGAATATAAAATTATACATGGAATTAATTAAAATCTAGAATTTCTACCTTGTTTAATAATTTAGGTAAACTTTTTGCTCTCCTTGACCTCAGAAAAAGTAAGGATTATAAGGATAACAAGTATATGTATTCTATTTTTAAGGAATTGTTTGTACTAGTTTCTGGTATTTGAGTTAGAAAAAAATCTACATATGGCAAAAATAATCAGGTATTGAAAAATACATCTGACATTTGAAATTGTGAAGTTGTTTCTAAGTTTGTATTTTCAAAGTATTAATAGATAACATTTAATGTATGTTTGTTCCCTTCTGGGCATTGTTCTAGGCAGTTTGCTTGTATTACTTCATTTAATCCCCTCAAGAATTTTATGAGCTAGCTCTGTTTCACAAAGAAGAAACTGATGCAGAGTCGTTGAGTTGCCCACGATCATTCTAGAGTCAGTGTTGACCCACATCTATGGTGACTCTAGCATTCATTCTCTTACCTATTGTTACATACTGTAGTAAAGCATATTATCTAAAGACAACTTGCTACCAGCTTTTGCCAATAATTCTTTGAGATGGAATTTTCTACTATTTTGTTAGCAAAGTATCGGGAAAAAAAAGTATACCCCATTTGAGTGTCATATTATAGAGAATATCAAATGAAAGCAAGTAATATTTAGTACAACAGAAGTTCTCTACAGCCAAACACTATTTTTAGAGCTTGTTATTATGAAGTTAATCTCCATAGTAATGAGAGAGACCTGTCCTGAGTTTCTAGTGGGTCAGAGAGTTCACATACATTTTCTTTAACCCTAGCAAATTTCCTATCTTGATTTTATAAATGAGGAAACCAAAGATTGCAGAGGTTCACCCACTTGTCCAGCATCTCACATGTAATCACAGCTGGGATTCACACATAGATGTGTCTGATTCTGACACCCATGCTCTTTTCAGTACATCGGGCTTACTCAAAGCCCACACTGGAGCACAGGGAGGTCTGTCTCTAAGTTTGTTTTTATTCCAAGGATTATGTCATGGTGAGAAGTTATAGGTTTCAGAAAAACAAAACAAAACCAAAATATCTTCTCACATTCTCTAGGAGGTATGTCTTTTTTTTTTCTTTTTTTTAAAGATTTTATTTATTCATAAGAGACAGAGAGAGAGAGAGAGGCAGAGGGAGCAGGCTCCCCGCTGAGCAGGGAGTCCGATGCGGGACTCGATCCCAGGACCCTGGGATCATGACCTGAGCCGAAGGCAGACGCCTAACCATCTGAGCCACCCAGGCTCCCAGGAGGTATGTCTTTTTTTAAATAAAATAAAAAAGAAAAATGGCAATGAGCTAGAAATTTTATATTATGAATTTTCTTAGTGTCTCTTTCCTAGAATATAAAATCAAGGTGATACATGGATTGAATACTGGATTATAGATAATAATTGTTGCTGTTAGATGTTGTGTTTTGCTGTTTGGTCTTTGTACCTGAAGTATGTTTTTTGACTTTCTGCATCTTGATATGACCAAGAATTCTGATATTTCTTTTTGTCATATTTTGCTTTAGTTTATATAATTTCTAATGACTCAAATAAACTCTTTAAAAATCTTTATAGAAAAATATTAGTTTAACTGCAATATAAATAGGGCTTTGAACTTCTTATAAGGAAATATAATTTCCATGTTAAGAGCTAAATCAGTTATGTGCCATGTAGTTTATATACATTACCTTTAATCCTTAATGACATCCATCCAAGGTAAATATTATTTTAATTTTATAGAACAGGAAGCCATAGTTAATACATAGCCTCAGAAGTAGAAAAATATCTGGTATATTAGAAGAACATCAAAGAGGGGCACCTAGGGGGCTCAGCCGTTTAAGTGTCCAACTCTTGATTTCTGTTTGGGTCATGATCTTGGGGTTGTGAGATTGAGCACCTCGTTTGTGTTGGGCTCTGCCCTGAGCATGGAGCCTGCTTGAGATTCTCTCTTTCCCTCTCCCTCTGCCTCTCCCTGCCTCACTCATGCTCTCTCTCTAAGAAAAAAAAAAAAAAGAACATCAAAGAGATCTTTATGGATAGAGCAAAGTGAGCAAAAAGGAGAGGAGACATATTATTAGAAAGGTGTGGTGGGGGAAAGAATGGTGTGTGAGATACAGATCATTTTGATCTTATAAGAGATTGTACAGAATGAAATCTACTCTACTATTTTGATTAGAGGAGTGCCATGGTAAAATTTACGTTTTAACTGGTCACCCTGGCTGCTCTATTGAGAATCCCCTGTGGAAGCAGAGAGACCAACAGGGGGTTCCAGCAGTAATCCAGATGAGAGGTGAGGGTGGCTTGAACCATAGAGGTGGCAGGAGAGATGGTTAGATGTGATTTGGCTCTTGATAAATTTTGAAAGCTGAAACAGTAGAATTTTCAGACACATTGAATGTGCAGTGTAAGAGAAAAAGAGGAATCAAGGAATGGCTCCAAGGTTTATGGTCTGAGCAACTGTAGGGATGAAGTTGCCCCTGATTGAAATGGAGAAGAATGTGGAAGAATCAAGCTGTGGGAGAAAGATCAATATGATAAATTTGAGATGCTGAATAGATAGCAGGAGAGAACTGTGGGCAGGAGACATACATTTGGGTATCATCAACACGTATTTAATACTGAATATCAAGAGGTTGAGAGAGATTACCAAACAAGAAGTATAGATTGTAAAGGGAAGGTTTCTGAGGAATGAAACCTGGGACACCCCAATGTGGAAAGATGGAGAGATGAGGAGGAACTACCAAAAGAAATGGATTTGGAGTCTCCAGTGTAGTAAGAGAAAAACCAGGACAGTGTGATATGTTTGAAGTTGTATTAGTCAGCTTAGCCTACCATAATGGACTGCCACAAACTGGGCAGCATAAACAACAGACATTTATTTTCTCACAGTTCTAGAGGCTAGAAGTCCATGATGAAGGTTCTGGCAAATTCGGTTTCTGGTGAGGACCCTCTTACTGGCTTGTGGATGGCTATGTCCTCCATGACCTTTCCTCTGTGTATGCACAGAGATGAGCTCTGGTGTTTTTATCTCTTATAAGGGCACCAGTCCTGTTGGATTAAGGTCTACCCTTATGACCTCATTTAACCTTAATTATCTTTTTAAAGGCTCTATCTCAGAAAACAGGCACAATGGGAGGTACACTTCAATATATGAATTTTAGGGGGATACAATTCAGTTCATAACAGAAGTCAAGTATAGAAAATGTTTCAAGGAGAGTGATCAGACATGTCAAGTATGGCTTTTATCTATTTATGTTCAGAGCTAAAGCAAATGTTGTCCTCATGCTTGTGCTCTCTCTCTGACAAATAAGTAAATAAAATCTTAAAAAAAAAAGATAGGAAGAACTTTTTGCATGTAAAAAGTCAGTATTTCCCAACTTCTTATCCATAGTTTGATGAGGCACTCACTTCCCCTCCTTCTCCCCCTGCCCCCCTTCTCCCAATCTTGTTAACAATGAATTTAGCTTTGCTAATCTTTCCCTCCTGGTTTTCTCTCCTTCGTCTTGGATCTATAATAGAGAAAGTTTCCTCACCTGTTTTATAATTTGGATTGGCAAACCTCTCAGTGGAAAAGGAGAGGGTAGGTGATGGGAGTGGTAAAGAAGCAGAATTTGAAGGCTGTTTTT
Source organism: Halichoerus grypus (assembly GCF_964656455.1). Taxonomy (NCBI): domain Eukaryota; kingdom Metazoa; phylum Chordata; class Mammalia; order Carnivora; family Phocidae; genus Halichoerus; species Halichoerus grypus. Next base: position 84,272,608 of record NC_135714.1, read on the forward strand.
GGCAGCATACTTTAGAGCCATGTAGTGAGTACTGTGATCTCCAGTGTCTGCCAAGTTTTTCAATGTTAGCAGAGAAACTCTTGGAAAGTGTGTAGAAAGTAGATCAATAATTAAGATATAAGATTTATTCCAATTCTGAAATTCTGTGTTTCAGTGGCCATCCTCATCAGAGAGCTTAGAATTATGGGGAAAATTAAAATATATTAGAATTAAGAACAATATGAGCCACTGTGATATATGATATATATATATATATCATATTAGGATAATGCTAATTATAGCATTATGATCTCTGAGAGGATTATATGCTTAGAGAATTAGAAAATTTAATATCTCATGATAATGTATAGACTACAGTTTTAAAAATACTTAATTTAAAGCAGAAATAGCTAATAATAATTTGACCTAATAATTCAATAATCTTAAAACCTGGTGTTCTTTACTGCATGTATGGTAATATTTGTTATCACTTCACAGATTTGTGTTTCCAAAGCTGGTAAAACAGAAGCTATTTTCTCCTAAACATAATGTTTTTATTTAAGAGGTACTCAGTGATAAATGAACTCAGTAATTATTGACTATTCAGTAAAATTCAATAATAGGTAAATGGTGGGAATTTGAGTTTCACTATAGTGGACTATTTTTCATTTTCTTCTATAAAAATGCTAAGGAAGTTTCACTTGAGGGAGAATGGTATAAATGTAATTTTTCCTAGTTCCTCCTTTCAATTAAATTAAACTCTGGACAATTAACTCAGAACAATTAAAAACTCTGGACTTAAATATAACACAAACATAGGAAGACCCTGAAAGGTAGAGAAAACAAGACAAACTGGCTAGGTATCCTGGGACCAAGGAATGACGTGGGGAATTCCTTGGGTTTTGTTTTTGCCTTGTATATCCCAAACTGCGTCCTGGAGAAGCTTTACACCTGAGAATGCCAAGAGACCAGACCAAAACCAAAACCAAAACCAAAACAAACCAAAGAAGCTCCCCCGCTCCGCCAACCCAAACAAACCCAAAGAAACTAAAAACCAAAAAAAAAACCCAACAAAACCAACCAAAACAAAACCGAAACAAACCCCAAAACAACAAAGCAAAACAAAACTCAAGAAAAGCCTGTTCTCACTAGCTAAAGGATGAAGGAAGGGGCAGCCTAGAAAGGCAGAAAACATGTGTACAATAAATGATCTACTCCAGCCAAACACCACAGAAGAAAGCTGCAGCTCTGTGCCCACTCCTTCCAGTGAAGACTGGGTAGAGTACCTGGACTTCCACTCTTGCCAGACTGTAGGAGTTGCCCCAGTCTTCATGCTGGGGTGTCAGAGAAGGCTGAGTGAGAAACTGAGACACTCATCCCTGCGGGGCACAATGAATCCCCCCTCCCTTGCTTGCGGTATCAGTAGAGCGGTGACATGGCACCCCTTAACCTCCCAGCCAGGATGTCATCAGTGGAGACCTAGTGGGAGCCTGAATTCTCACTCTGCCCAGCAGTATCAAGGAACCCTTAACCCTCTCAGGTTCCAACAGAGGCTGAGTGGAGAACTTGGGTATCCACCGCCATCTGGCAATACTGAAGTGATGCCACCTTTCATTCAATGGACTAGTATCAGAGGGAAATTGCTGGGGCTCCTGGGTGACTCAGTCGGTTAAGCATCCAACTCTTGATTTCGACTCAGGTCATGATCTCAGGTGCTCCTGGAATTGAGCACCACTTTGGGTTCCTGCTCAGCTGGAGTCTGCTTGTCTCCCTCTCCCTCTGCCCCTCCCCGGCTCATGCACACACACTCTCTCCCTCTGGTAATTAAATAAATAAATCTAAAAAAAAGTTGCTAAAAAAGATTTAAATAAGATTCAGAGTCTCATAAAACCCCAAATGTCCAGGTTTCAATAAAAAATCACTCATCATACCAAGAACCAGGAGGAACTCAAACTGAATGAGAAAAGACAATCGACACCAACAGCAAGATGATATATATGTTAGAATTATTTGACAATGAATTTAAGGCAGACATCATAAAAATGCTTCAGTGAACAATTACAGATATGCCTGAAACCATTGAAAAATAGAAAGTCTGGGCAAAAAATGGAAATTCTCAGCAAAGTAATAGAAGATATAAAGAAGAGCCGAATGGAAATTTTAGAACCAAAAAAAAAAAAAAAAGAAAGATAAAGCAAAATAAAAACTTAATAGATAGGCTTAATAGAAGAATGGAGAAGACAGAGGGAAAAAAATAAGTGAATTTGAACATAGAACAACAGAAATGATCCAATCTGAACAACAGAGAAAAAAAAATAGATGGAAAAAAAGTAAACAGAGGCTCAGGGACAGATTGGGACAAAACAATTCAAGTCTTTGCTTCCAGAAGGAGGTAGGAGAGAGGGTTCCCGCTGCTATTACATAGAAATACAATTGATTTTGTATGTTAATCTTGTATCCTGCGACATTGCTGAACTCACTCACTAGTTCTAGGAGTTGTTTGGCTTTTTTTTTTTTTAATAGATTCCTTGGAATTTTCTCATAAACCATCATGTCATCTGCAAATAAGGACAGTTTTATTTCTTCCTTTCTGATCTGCATGCCTTTTGTTTCTCTTTCTTGCTTATTGTACTGGCTAAAACCTCCCATACTATGGCTGAGTAACAGTGGTTAAAGTATTCTTTGCCTTGCCCTCAATCTTAGGGGAAAGCATTCAGTCTTTGACCATTAAGTGTGATGTTAGCTGTGGGTTTTTTGTAGATGTTCTTTGAAGTTGGGGAACTTTCCTTCTATTCCTAGTTTTCTGAGAGTTTTTATCATGAATGAGTGTTGACACCAAAACTAAAAATACAATGCCATTTACAATTACTCAAAAAGAGAAAGAAATACTTAGGTGTAAGTTTAACAAAACACCTGCAGGCCTTTATTTTGAAAACTACACAATGCTGATGAAAGAAATCAAAGAAGGTTTAAATAAATGGAGAGATGTGCCAATTTCATGGATTAGAAGAAACAGTATAGTAAAAATGTCAGTTCTTCTCTAACTGATACACAAGTATTCAAAATCCCAACAGGATTTCTTTGTAGATACACTCAAGATTATTCTAAAATTTATATGGAAAGATAGAGGAACTAAAACAGCTAAAACAATTTTGAAAAAGAAAAATAAAGTGGGAGAAAAAGTCTACTTAATTTCAAGATTTATTATCTAGTTACAGTAATCAAGACTGTGTGGTATTGGCAGAGAGACAGACACACAGATCAGTGGAATGGATAGAGAACCCAGAAATAGACTCACAAAGTATGGCCAGCTGACTCTTGACAAAAGTGCAAAAGCAGTTCAATAGAGGAAGGATAATCTTTTCAACAGATGGTGCTGAAGCAACTTTCTATTCACAGACAAAAACAAAAGCAAAAAAAACTTGAACTAAATCTCACATCTTATGCAAAAATTAAGCCAAAATGCATCCTAAATATAAATGTGAAAGATAATACATATAACTTTTAGTAGATTGCATAGGAGAAGAATCTTTGGGATGTAGGGCTTGGTGAAAAGTTCTTAGACATGACACAAAAAAACACAATCCATAAAATACAGAAAGCAATAAATTGCATGTCACCAAAATTAAAGACTTTTTTTCTGTAAAAGACATCATTAAGAGGTTGAAAAGATTAGCTTTAAACCAGGGGAAAATATTTGCAAACTTTATGTCTGAAAAAGGACCAATTTTTAGAATATATAAAGAACTCTGAAAACTCACATTAGAAAGCAAGCAATCCAAGTAGAAAATAGGCAAAAGACACGAAGAGACATTTCACTAAGAGGATGTATGCATGACAAATAAGCACATGAAAAGATGTTCAGGATCACTAGCCATTAGGGAATTGCAAATTCAGACTACAATGAGATATCACTGCATACCTATAAGAACAGTTACATTTGAAAATGTGACAATACCAAATGCTGGCCAGGATGCTGAGAAACTGAATCTGTCATACATTGCTGGTGGGAGCGTAAAATGGTACATCCACCTTTGAAAATAGTATGGCAGTTTCTTAAAAATCTAGACATACACTTACTGTATGACACAGAAATTGTAGTCCAGGGCTTTTATCCCAGAGAAATGAAAACTCTATTTGCACAAAAATCTGTACGTAATTGTTTATAATACCTTTATAGCCAAAAACTAGAAGCAGTCCAAATATCCTTCAGTAGGTGAGTGATTAGACAAACTTGTATATTCATACCGTGGAATACTGCTCAGCAAAGAACCAAAACCAAAACCAAACCAACCACAACCATAAAAACAAAAGTGAATGAGCTACTGATACATGCAGTAATTTGGATAGGTATTATGGTCAGTGACTAAAAGTCAATTTCAAGAGGTTACATATTGTATGGTCCCATTTTTGTAACATTCCTGAAATGTCAAAATTATGAAGATGGAAAACATTTTTGGTTGCTAGGGGGTTAGGTATGTTGGAGGGGGGAGAAAAGAGGTGGATGTGACCATGAGAGAATAGCATGGGGAGGTCTTTGTGTTGATGGAATAGTTCTGTATCGTGATTGTGTTGTTAGTAACACAAATCTACGCATGTTGTAAAATGACACAGAACTAAACTCACTCATGTATAAATGTCAAATTCCTAGTTTTGATACTGGACTATAATTATGTAAGATGTAGCCATTGGGGGAAGCTGAGTGAAAGGTACAGACCTCTCCTCTGTACTGTTTTTGCAAGTTCATGTGAAATAAGATGTTAAAAAATTTAATCTTCAGAGGCAGCCGTGCATTCATGCGGTTTCTATTCTGGTGAGAGACATGGAAAACAAGTAACTAAGTAAGTAAATAAGTAAGTAAGTAAAGTAAGTAAGTAAATAAAGTCTTACCTTTCCTTGGAATGGATAACCAAGATTGCACATGACTCCTAAAGCAAAGCTTTCCCCCTAAAAATACCTCTTTAAAAGTACTTAAAAATTTTTTATTATAGTAAAGTGACACATGCATTAGACATTTAATGATTTTTAGAAAATACAGCCACCTATTTGTAAATGTAAATCTTTGTCCTTAAACCATTACCTGTCACTTTGAGAGAAAGAAAGAGCATGCACATGCGTGCACATGCATGTATGAGTTGGGAGGGGGGCAGAGAGAGAGGGAAAAGGAGAATCCTCAAGCAGAGGTCTGAGCTCAATGTGGAGCCCGATGCTGGGCTTGATGTGGGTCTGGATGTGGGGCTTGATGTGGGGCTTGATCCCAGGGCTGCGAGATCATGACCTGAGCCAAAATCAAGAGTCAGATGCTTAACCAACTGAGCCACCCAGGCACCTCTATTCCCTGTCACTTTTAATCCTGCTTTTCTGCAGGAATCTCTTCTTTTGTAGCTGTCCAGCTGTCTCTTTGCTTGAGGTGGGACATCTATCTTCTGCCCTCAGACATCAGTGTTCCCAGACTCTGACTAAGACTTACACCATTGTCTTCCTGATGAGGGAGCAGAAGGCAAGCTAAGGACAAAACACACGCTGACACCCCACAAAAGCCCCCACCCTCAGGATATGTGTGACATTCCTCAAGCACTCCTGGCTGCCCTAAAACTAAGTAAGAGAAGGAAAAGACAAATATTTAACTAATAGAGATCACAGTCCTGCCAAACATGAGTCTCCATCAGTTTACAAATGTCTTAGTGATTTACAAGGAAAAAGCATTCTTATCAATAACCTGACTCCCAGAATTCCATACCTCAATTTCCTGGAGCCCTAACATCACCCTCCCTTCCATGAGTGATGTGGGAAACAGAGGCAGAAGGATATGTAAACAAAGTTAAGTTTCTTTACTACCTGCGGCCTACTGACAAAGACTTGTAACACAAAGAGTGTAACATTTCTCCAGCAAACATCCCAACAGTCTTTTTTTTTTTTTTTAAGATTTTTATTTATTTATTTGACAGAGAGAGACACAGCGAGAGAGGGAACACAAGCAGGGGGAGTGGGAGAGGGAGAAGCAGGCTCCCCGCAGAGCAGGGAGCCCGATGCGGGGCTCGATCCCAGGACCCTGGGATCATGACCTGAGCTGAAGGCAGATGCTTAAGGACTGAGCCACCCAGGCGCCCCAATATCCCAACACTCTTAATGTTAATGCCTTACTAGAAAGAAAAACAACCTTACCTTGACAATAGCAAGGCCTCCAATATCCTGAGAGTCTTCTTTAGCATATCAAAGTCCTTTTGAAAACCTCCCTTTTTCCTTACCTCCCTCACTCCCAAGTGTATAATCAGCCATTCCTCACAACCTCAATGCAGCAGCTCCTTCTGCCCACGGGATCACCTGTTTTGCACCAAAAACATCTCAAGAATTCTTCCTTGGTTGTTGGCTCTGGACCTCACCAACATTCCAAAACTACATCATTCCCATTCTCAGGCCTTTGGACTCAGACTGAATTACACCACTGGCTTTCCTGGTTCTCTAGCTTGCAGACAGCAGGTTGTGGAACTTCACAGCCTCCAGAATTGCATGAGCCAATTTTTATAATAAATCTCCTCTTGTATGTATTCTGTTGGTTCTCTTCTCTGGAGAACTGTAACTAACACAGGTGGGAAGGAATTAGAATGTTGGCAGAAGAGCAAGGCAGCCAATGTGGCTGGAGTGGAGTAAGAGAGAGTGGTAAAACAGACCAGAGAAGTGGTGTCCTACATAACTTGTCCACCCTCAGCTCCACCACCACTATGGATCCCTCTCTTCTCTTGGATCATCTTCTCTGGATATTGCAATAGTGGTGGATCATTTCAACAGTCGGTCATGGTGGGTCTTGCGATTTTTACTATGAATGGGATGAAAAGCTGTTGAAATGATGGGCAGAAAGTGATATCTTTCTTATGTTTAAAAGGAGCACTGGGTGTTATACAAAAACAATGAAGCGTGGATCACTACATCAAAAACTAATGAAGGGGAGACGAACCATGAGAGACTATGGACACTGAGAAACAAACTGAGGGTTCTAGAGGGGAGGGGGGTGAGGGGATGGGTTAGCCCGGTGATGGGTATTAAAGAGGGCACGTTCTGCATGGAGCACTGTGTGTTATATGCAAACAATGAGTCATGGAACACTACATCAAAAACTAATGATGTAATGTATGGGGTTAACATAACATAATAAAATAAAAAAAATTATTAAAAAAAAACATAATGAAGTATTGTATGGTGACTAACATAACATAACATAATAAAATAAAATAAAAAGAAAAAGGGAGGTGGTTGCCTGAGTGCCATGCTTTGAGGAGTGCAGTGTAGCTCAGTGCATAGTACTTGAGGAAGGCTGAAAAATGGAAGTACTTGATCGGAATGTAATGGGATTCTCTTACTCTAAAAGGATTCCCTTCTATATACATCTTTAGGCTGCATATTGCTGATTTATAACTACTTTCTCAAAGCTACTCTGCATGGTTCTTAAAACTCCATAGGTGGGGCCCCTGGGTGGCTCAGTCGTTAAGTGTCTGCCTTTGGCTCAGGTCATGATCCTGGGGTCCTGCGATCGAGCCCTGCATCGGGCTCCCTGCTGGGCAGGAGGCCTGCTTCTCCCTTTCCCACTCCCCCTGCTTGTGTTCCCTCTCTCGCTGTCTCTCTCTCTGTCAAACAAATAAATAAAATATTAAAAAAAGAAAACAACAAAAAAACTCCATAGGTGGCCTAGGTCCTCACTTCCTGAAAGCAAAACAAACAAACAAACAAACCAAAAACAAAAAACACCAAGCAAACCAAGACCGGGAAGAATTAAACAGAATATTGTAGTGGGCATATGCTTTGAAATCAGATGTTCTGAGGGAGAATTCTAGGTTTACCTCTTAATTTGGTGTGTAATCCTGGGCAGATTACTTAATTGCTCTGTGCTACAGTTGTCTCATCAACAAAACGGAGTTTTTAATAGTGTCTGCTTCATAGGGCCATTGTGAAGAATAAATGCTATAAAGCATGTAAAGTGCTTAGCACATTATGTGCCTCAATAAATGTTAGCTTAAATTGATAAGGTAATTAATTGACTCACTAACACATATCATTCCACTTCTACAAAAGAAAAACAAAACCATCTCTGGCATTTAATAGGCATTGATAGGTATTATTTATCTCCAAATTATTTTAAAATAAAAATAACTGCTTTTTTAATGTGGTAATTTACCTAGTGGTAAGGGCTTAAAATTTTTTGGTCTCAAATATTCAAACTATTATACATTTTTATGGGGAAAATTTTCATTTTTTTAAGGAGGAAATCTATTTCTTTTTAGAGATTTTTATTTATTGATTGATTGATTTAACAGAGAGAGAGAGACAGCGAGAGAGGGAACACAAGCAGGGGGAGTGGGAGAGGGAGAAGCAGGCTTCCCACCGAGCAGGGAGCCCAATGCGGGGCTCGACCCAGGATCCCAGGATCCTGGGATCATGACCTGAGCCTAAGGCAGACGCTTAACGACTGAGCCACCCAGGCGCCCCAAGGAGGAAATCTATTTCTGAATGGTTTATGGTATATATGTTAAAAATATTCTGGAATAAACTATCTTTCAAGGTGAACCTTAACACTAAAAATTAACAATAAATACTTCACACGAAATGGAAAAAGGCAGGAACAACCATCTCTTGGTGTTGGAGATCTCATCAGTCACAGGAGTGGAAATGCATGCGCATGTTGATGACTGGCCACTGGCGCTTGTATGGTTCCTTCCTTCTCCTTCCTCTAAAGTGGATGCGGGTTTCTAGTTGCTTTCCTGGCAGGCTTGTGCTGGAAAGCAGCAGGTTTGATTTCTGCTGGCAGCCCTGCCGTTCGTGCTCCCTGAGATGTAACCTTAAATTGATTATGTTGCCCCTTCACCTCTGTGATCAGCTGGAAAACAAAGGAAAGTGGCTCAGGGAACTCAGAGTCAGAAATTCACACGCAAAAGACAGCACTTTTCTTTGAATTTCTCTATCAGTTTGTCTTTTTTAAGACACAATACACTCTGCAGTGGAATTTATTTTGCTTGTATCATTTCTCTTACTAGTGAAGTGTAGGTGTTTGAGACATATAGTTCAACCCTCACCAGAATATTTTCTTACACCCTTAACAGCTGATTATCTAGCCCCTGCTCCAACACTTCCAGCCATGAGCCATCTTACCTCACAACTTGTTTTGGGGGAGACAGGTTTCTCCCCTTTTATTCAGCAGAAACTCCTTTATTGACACAAATCATGTAATATTGTAGTTCAAAAAGAATACATTTTTTTCTAGTTCATTTCATTTTTGCATGGACATTTTCTTCACTTTAAAAAAAAATCCTGATCAGGGGCGCCTGGGTGGCTCAGTCGTTAAGCATCTGCCTTCGGCTTGGGTCATGATACCAGGGTCCTGGGATCGGGCCCCGCATCGGGCTCCCTGCTCAGCGGGAAGCCTGCTTCTCCCTCTGCCTGCTCTGCCTGCTTGTGTTTCCTCTCTCGCTGTGTCTCTCTCTGTCAAATAAATAAATAAAATCTTTAAAAAAAAAATCCTGATCAATATGAATATTTTCAATATTGATATATATTCAATACTTCCAATATCAATATCAATATTTTCTTGAGTATTAGATTGGAGAAATATTTAAGCATATTCAACTTGCTCATTAAGTTATTTTTTCACAATTATTTTACTATAGTTTTGTAATTAAAAAAATTTTTTTTTAATGTAAACTCTTCCCCCAACGTGGGGCTTGAACTGACGACCCCAAGATCAAGAGTTGCATGCTCTACTGACTGAGCCACCCAGGTGCCTCTATTTAACTATAATTCCGAATCAAAGATGTTCAAGGTTTATTTCCTTAGTCTCTTACTTTTCTTTGTGAAATTTTGAAATGTTACATAATCATTTAATTATGTATTATTTATTATTTGGTTGCAAAGATAATGACCATACCTCTTATACCAATCACTGCAGATTTGGGTAAACTGCTTGTGGAACTCTCAGAACTAGTCAAGCAAATTTTTCATGCATATCTTTTGAGAGTTTTTGATACTACACACAGGGAATCTGAATTGTAGGTCTGGGATAGAAAAGGTCCATGAATTCCCTATTATTAAATGTAGCATTGTGGTTTTTGTGAGATTCCAGAGACTTTTATCAGGCTTTTAGAGAGTTCTGCAAATTCTCCTCCCCCAAATGTTAAGAACCTTGTTACTAGAAAGTTATGAGAGTATGTATGGCTTTGTTAGGGCTGCCAGAACAAATATCACAGACTGGGTGGCTTAAATAACAAAAATGGGTTTTCTCACAATTCTGGAGGCTCAGAGTCTGGGATCAAGGTGTCAGCAGGGTCAGTCCCTTCTCCTTGGTTTATAGATGGCTATCTTCTCCCAATGTCTTCACATGTTCTTCCCTCTGTACATGTCTGTGTCCCAGTCTCCTTTTCTTATAAGGACACCAGTCTTTTGTGCCTGGGTGGCTCAGTTGGTTAAGTGTCTGCCTTCAGCTCAGGTCATGATCCCAGGGTCCTCGGATGGAGTCCCACATCGGGCTCCCTGCTTGGCAGGGAGTCTCCTTCTCCCTCTCTCTCTCCCTCTCCCTGCTGCTCCCCCTGCTTGTGCATGCGTGCGCGCTCTCTCTCTGTCAAATAAATTAATTAAATCTTAAAGAAAAAAAAAGACATCAGTCATACTGGACTAGGGTCCACACTAATGACCTCGTACTAACTTATTACCTTTTAAAGACTCTATCTCTAAAGACAGTGACCTTCTAGGTATTGGGGGTTAGGACTTCAACATATAAATTTTGGAGGATTACAGTTCAGCTCACAACAGAGTACTTGTTTGAAAATTAAAAATCAAAAAGTGAAAACTGCATTCAGTTCACTCTAGAATAAGTTTTCCCTAGTGGGATTCTGCTCTTACAGTAGCTGTCAGCCCACAACTCACGCACAGTTTCTTTTTCAAACTGGTTGCTTCTGTGTGAGTTTTCTGGCTCACTGGAGCCTGACTCAATCAGCCAGCAATATTTATTGAGCACCCACTGTGTGCAAAAACTGTCCCAAGATCTCTCAAGTCTGCAGTGTTGATTGTGCCTGCCAGCCAGGGTCAGGTTGCCTTGTGAAACAACTTTGACATTTGCTTTGTGCTGTATTTTAAGCCCTGAAATTTAAAGATCCTTATCATGGAAAGGAAGTTTCCAAAGGTGTATTTCCTCCATCTTTTCTGTAACCTTATGGTACGGACACTGATGGTGTCTGTAAGCTGGAAGTGATTAGATTTTGGAAAGTTTTCTTAAAATATGCACATAAAGTGTGTTCACAGTTGTGGTAGAGAGAAACTCTATTACTTTCTAAGCAGTTGCAGAGGATTTATCTCAAGGAGAGAACTACATTAATAGAGATATTTGATTACTTACATACATTAATAGAGATATTAATGTAAGTAGATATTAGAGATAATAGAGATATCTCTAATAATAGAGATATTAATGTAATAAAGATATTAATGTAAAGCCTCATCTTGGTAATGAGGCTTTCTGGGGTAGAGTGAAACATAGATTCCTAAACTTCTCTGGCTAAGAAATAAACAAATTTGGAAGGTTCAGAGCTGAGCAATCTAGGGAGGGGAGAGGAGTGGAGAAAAGGGGTGGGAGGAGGGTGGAGACTGCAGACTGATGGGAAGCTGGAGCCTGGAAAGACACAATCATTGAAAATTCCTCTAAGTTGGAAATGGCAGAGGGAGGTTTAATCCTTAATTGTAAATTGTTGGCAGTGCTGTGCAGTGATGTGAGCCTTGTCTGCTCTCTCCAAATTCTGTGGAATCTCTTGCAGGCACAGCTTTGAGTCTTTGGTTGCTGAGAGACAAGGGTGAGACCAGATGGAGTGAGAAAAAGGAGAGAAATATAATAAGGAAATAAACACATGGATCTGCCTAAGCTAAGGAATAGTATTACTAATAATGTTGAGTCTCTGCCTTTGCAACATTTTACTAAAGCAGGCAGCAGATTCCCCCAAATTGAGAAGTCTACTTTATTTCATTTTTATTACCAAAGTCATAAGCTTTTGCTTGGTCTTTGGAGGTTTCGCCTGGGGCAGTTAGCAGCCAGGAGCCATCGGATATGGGTGGTGGCAATAGCCGTGGCAGGGTTAACGTGATCATACTTCTTAGGCATGGGTGAGTTAAGATTCCTAATTTGTCTTTAGCTTGGTCCAGTCGTGCAAAGTTAAGAGCTGTTTATTTTATTGAGTTAGTGCATTTCACATCTGTCCTTTTGATTCCAAATATGCATACACAAAGTTACTAATGATGTTGGAAAGGACAAGACCTTGTGCCTCTTTCTGCCAATTGCCTAAACTCATCTCCTTTCTAAGAGTCCTTTTAGAGTCAGATTGGGGTCTTAAATCCCTAATATCTCATTCTTCATAAGTGGACTCCTATTTTAAGGCTTGATAAGAGTCTTCAGCTTAGCAATATGAATATGAGATCCAAAAGCTCACTGTATGTGCCAGGGTCTTGGCAGGAAAGAGATGCCACACTCAAACTGGGTAACTGAGCAGAGTTTAATAAAAGGACACTATGTAAAGCTGTGGGCAGGTCTTAGTGAAGACTATAAGGGATAGATAGTGCAGGTCCTTAGGGCTGGTATCATCTGGGGGTCTGTGCCCTCCTAGGCTGAAAGGGGCAAGGAGAGAGTGGTCATGAACTTGCTGAGAGGGCTGTATAAAGAGGGTCCTCTGACAGGAGCTGGCTTTTGAGAGACAGACACACATAATCTGGGTGGCCGGCAGGGAGGAATCAGACCAAGAGAGACTCTGACCTCATACTTCTCTTGCTTTCTGCTGTCCTTGCTGGTGCCTCAGGTTTACTGAACCCAGCTGGAAGCTTGCTGTGGTCCACACGGGCCAGTCTCCCAGGGAAAAGACCAGGCTGGAAGAGGATCTGAAGGGCAAACAGAAGAGATCAAGCTATGCATACAGGTATCTGTATTTTGAGGGGTTCAACCATTATCCAAGTAGAGCTGTGTTGTATTTGGGGAAGGCCCATGCTACTAACTTTAACTTGGCTAAATCCCATTTCCTCCAAGAAAACTTCCTCATAAACCCAGCCAGAAGGAGCTTGCTATCTTTTGAATGTGTCTAGTACTGTGTTAGTCCTACTCATTGAACACAACAGATACAGTCTTGGATTAAATGTGCATGAAAACCTACGTGTATCTTGCTTATATTTGTTTCTTCCAGAATGCCTCGCACAATGCCTTGCACTCAACTTTTTCCATTAAAAGTTTTCTGTTTTTGTTTGAAGTGGCCAACCCCACAGGGCAGCAAGGAGAATTATTCATGCCTCCTCAAGTATGACAGGTGTTTACCTCATGTTTTCACTGTTACTAAGATGGTCTCCACTCTGCCTGGATGGCAATGACAGTATTTTCAGGATGATTCATGCCACTATCCTTCCATGTAGTCTGTAAGCCATGGAACAGCAAAAGAATCATAAACTTCAGATAACATTAGGATGATGGTTTCTTCATTCTGAAGTCTCTTGCTGTGTATCTGCTTCCTGCCCTAACAGTTACTCCCAGACTATTAGCATCAGTTCCTTCCTCTGGTGTAGCTCCTTTTTCTTTGTTTTTCTTTACCTTAGGCTCCTTGCCCTGGTTAACCAAAGTTGTTTGCTGGCTTCTCAGCATGAAGAGCATAATTTGCTTCTGGTCCTTCGCATGCATCTTGTTCAAGGTCTAGAGCACTGTCTTTTTACCTCCCTGGGTTATTAGGAAGTTAGCGTTGCCCTGAGATTGCTGGCAAGAATCTTAGCAGATAGTTAGTTAAGGCATGTTTCCCTAGTTTTGCATCTGGGTACTTGAATTTTGGAATCTGTAGGTAGTATTTTAGATTTTTCCTTTAAAAATTTTTTATCTTCCTAATGGGTTTCTTAGTATAGGCTGTTGCATATTTTGGATTTGCATTATGCTGTCAAGCATATTATTGCTCTAATTTCTGTTTATTTACAAATTTTATAAACAGTCAAATTTTCCTTCCACATGTTAGTGAAAGCATCAAAATATATAATTTGTTAATAGGTTGAATTTGATCTATTAACCAGCACTCTATGGTTCTCATTCATTTAGGTATTAAATCACTCACTTATAATATCCAGATCACATTTCTCCATCTAATTAGTAAGTATATCATTAAAAACTTCAAATGCCCTGCTGTAACCCAAATATAACATTCTGTGCCAGTCTGGCTATGAGAAAAAGATTTTAGGTTAACTTGCATGATTTATTCTTCAAAGGCCAGGCTGGCTCCTAGTCATTAACATTTATAAATGTTTACATACCTTGTTAATAATTTGTTCAAGTTTTGTTTTTGTTTTTATTTTGTTTTCTTTTTTTTGCCAGTGGTTGAAATAAATTTTAGAAGTCTGTAGTTTTCATTTGCTTGCTCATCCTCCGTCTTCTGTCATCTCTTTTATTCCTTATAATGTCTCAAATGCTGACATTTATCCTGCATTGAATTTGCAAATCCTTTTAGTATTCAGGGATAAAATTCATCCTGGTGAGCCTCCTATGAACTTAAAACCAGCAAAAAACAAACCAACTAACCTGAAAGGAGTTCTTCAACTCTCAATGTCATCAATTTTGGATTTTAATCCTTTTAAAAAAACTATATAAGGATTGAAATTTCTCCCTGTTAGGTTCAACAGTAGTCTACAAGTTAAGAAGAAAAAGTGGACACTATCTAACATCCACAGTGAGGGAAGAGTAGCTACAAATTTATGCACTATATTTAAATCCAGCTCTGAATTTGAAATTCTAATTATTTAAGGACCCTTTTGTTTACAAGGATGAAAACAGAAATAAATTCATTTTCAGGAGGAATTCCTTATTAAAATCCACATTTCAAGGACATGATGTCTTTAGATTTGTTGAAGAGCTAAAGGAGCTATGTGGTGAGCTATTCCTTCTCTTATCTCAGACACGAGAAAGCCATGAGTGACAGGAGTGCAGGTCGAAACCCATTACCTGATATCAACTGGCTCTCTGCTAGAGTGTGACCTTACGTGAGGGATTAATAAATGGACAAAAATGTAATAAGCTAAATGTCACATATCTCTTATGTTCCGCAAACAGGTTTGAAATAAACTTTGGAACTCTTGTACTTTTTTAATCATTAAATTATTTATTTATTGATCTATTTGTTTATTTAAACTTTTCACCCTTTCACCCATTTCTCCCACCCCATACTCCCTGCTTCTGGTAACTACCAATCTGTTTTCTCTATCTATGAGCTTTTTTTTTTTTTTTTTTAAGATTCCATATATACAGTTTTTGTGGAATAAGAGACATCATACCATATTTGTCCTTCTCCGTCTGACTTATTTCATTTAGCATAATGCCCTCCAGGTCCAGCCATGTTGTTGCAAATGGCAAGATTTCATTCCTTTTTTATAGTTGCATAATATTCCACTGTAGGTATATACCACATCTTCTTTATCCATTCATCTACCGATGGGCACTTAGGTTTTTTCCTATCTTGGTTATTGTAAATAATGCTGCAATGAACATAGAAGGCGCATATATCTTTCTGAGTTGGTGATTTTTTTTTTTAACTTTGGATAAATACCCAGAAGTGGAATTTCTAGATCATATGGTAGTGCTGTTTTTAATTTTGGGGGGAAACTTCATATTGTTTTCCATAGTGGCTGCACCAATTTAAATTCCTGCCAACAGTGCACAGGGTTTCTTTTTCCCCACATCCTCACCAACACTTGTTTGTCTTTTTGATAATAGTCTATCTGACAGGTGTGAAGTGATATTTCATGGTGGTTTTAATTTGTACTTGTCAAATGATTAATGATATTGAACATACTTTCATGTACTTGTTAGCTATCTCTGTTTCTTCTTTGGCAAAATATCTATGCAGATCTGCCATTTTTTAATCTGATTTTTTGTTTTTTGCTATTGAGTGGTATGACTTCTTTATACATTTTGAATATTAAGCCCTTATATGACTTGCAAATATTTTCTCTCATTCAGTAGGTTGTTGTTTATTTTGTTGATGGTTTTCTTTGGTGTGCAGAAGGTTTTTAGTTTGATGTAGTCTCACTTGCTTATTTTTGTTTTCATTGCTTTTGCTTTTGGTGTCAGATTCAGAAAATCATGGCCAAGACCTATGTCAAGGAGCTTACTGCCTGTGTTTTCTTCTAAAAGTTTTATGGTTTCAGGTCTTAAATACATTCAAGTATTTAATCCATTTTGAGTTAATTTGTGTATATGCTGTAAGATAATGGTCCAGTTTGACTCTTTTACATGTTGTTGTCCAATTTTCCCAGTACCATTTACTGACGAGACTGACCTTCCCCACTGTATATTCTTGAGTCCTTTGTCATAAATTAATTTTGTCCATATATGTGTGGATTTATTTCTGGGCTCTCTGTTCTGTTCCATTGATCTGTGTCTGTTTTTATGCCAACATCATACTGTTTTAATTGCCATAGCTCTGTAATAGAGTTTGTAATCAGGGAGCATGTTGCCTCCAGCTTTGTTCTTCTTTCTCAAGATTGCTTTTGCTATTTGGGGTCTTTCGTGTGTTTTTAAAAATATATTCTATCCATTTTTGTGTGAAGGCTTTCTCTTTAAAGCAAAGATGGATGCAAAACGGGAGACTTAATTTTCTCTGTTATTTGTTAGCAATGTATTGTAGATGATAGATGGTCCCAAGTAGTGAGCTTCTTGCTTCTTTGTTTTGTTCTGATTATATTATTTTCTCTCTACCCCCCAAACAACAACAACAAACCAAAAATTCCCAAAACAAACCTAGCCAAAATCAAAATTAATAAACAAAACCAAATTAAAAACAATCTCCTTCAGTTGGAGTGTTTGGTCCTACGTGGTGAAGAACCCAGGAGCAGGGCTGCTTATAACATGACTTTTGTGGTTCCCATGCATTTAGCTATTCTTGCCATGTTTATTCTGCTCTTTTTGTGTTTATGCAGCTTTAAAATGCATTCAGATTATTTTTAAGTGTACTAATAACATTATTCTTTTGTGGGTTAAGAATAAAACTGTAATTGTCCCAGGAGCCTGGACCTGTAGAGATAATAGCAAACATTAGCAGAGAGGTGTTCTCTCAGGTCTATTTATCCAGTATCAGTTTGATTTGATAATCTCACCATAGTATCATTACTGGTCATAAAATTAACTACTTCTTTTTAAATTTTACCCTTTAATATTCATCTTTCTTGTTTTCCTCCTAGCTCAACACAATAAAATTTTTAAGTCTTAAAGTCTTTCAACTATAACACCTAAGGCATTTAGCACAAAGAAAAAAAAAAGATGTGCATAGAAATGTTGTATTATGCTGCTTCATTTCTGTGTTGTTGTTTTGGGTGTTCTAAGTTTGGATCTTTGATCCAATTAGTTGATTTTTTTGTTAAGTCATGACCCTGATAGGGTAAGCTAGTAGAGCTGGGAATTCATTACAGATAGTAAAATGCAGGTGCTGAATAGCTGGCTTTGGTCAATGATTTCACCTCATGATATATACAGCTACTAGAAACTTCACTTTTTCTTATCAAGTGGAAGACTGAGAAACAATTTAATAATGTTTTCAACTGTAAGAAAATCTTGCAAGCACTTGAAGGTGATGTTTATTTATTGTCCATTTCTGCTGAAGAAAATAAAAAGGAATTGATATTTAACTGCAATGAGGGTTATTAGATATTAGAAGGAAATTCTGCCTACCTTTGGGGAAGTCAGGTGGGGAGAAAGAAGGTAGAAATGGGGTCACTAAAAGATGGTATTTGGGGTGGGAAATTATATTCTATAATTTTCGTGGGGGCTTTCCCAATAGGATAGATTGAAAGAAGTTTAGATTATATACTCTCTGGGAATTCAAAGAGGATATTGGAGAAAGACTAGACAACAAACAGCATTTTAAAATCTTGATTAATATTACAGTTTTATGATTGAGTAATCTAACAACCATTCAGTTGCAAATCTGTTTTACAAAAATTACATTTTTTTTGTTATTAAACCAAAGCATCACATATATATATTGAACACTAATATGCAGAAGGTTTCTTGGTTTGGATATAATTTGTATATTGCTAAATTCAGGCATTGGTGGTTAACAAATAAACACTGATTTGAATGTGCTTTTTCTAAGGTTGAAGGTGATTCAGCCTTTTTGTTTCTTTTTCATATTTATTGTATCTGTCCCTTATGTAAATTCTGTAGATGGCTAGGGATAAAGATGATTACTCTGAATACACAGGGTGAGTTTTCATGACTCATGGAACTCCTTTCATCCCAAACTGCCAACTTTCTACTGCCCCATTATTTTGTAGAAATTTGAGATTACTACATGAGGTCTAGGTTCCCTGTATAGTGTCTGAGGCAGTCTTACACAAGGTGGCTGTTGATCATGCACGATCTGAAATTCTCCAGGTTATATAGTAATCTCTAGTACCACTCTTAAGCCCAGACCAAAGGGGCCCCTTCTTTGGGTATTGTTATGGGCTGAAATGTGTCCTCCCAACTCCTAAATTCATATGTTGATATCCTGACCCCCAGTACCTCAGAATATGACTATATTTGGAGGCAGGGACTTTAAAAAGGTAATGAAAGTGAAATAGGATTAGAGTTGACTCTAATCTAACCTGACTGGTGCCCTTATAAAAAGAGTAGAGTAGGGCACAGAAAACAGAGAGAGAGGGACAACCGTGTGAGAAAACAGTGAGAGGGTGGCCATCTGCAAGCCAAGAAGAGAGATTTCAGAAGAAACCAACCCTGTGATGTCTTGGTTTTGGACTTCTGGCCTTCAGAATTATGAGAAAATAAATTTCTGTTGTTTAAACCACCCAGTATGTAGTATTTTGTTATGGTAACCTCAGCAAACTAATATAGATATTATGACTCATAATGCCCCCTTTTGGCCCTCCTCCTGCCCTCTGTCCCCATAAGGAATAGGAGTCTGTAGGACCACAGAGATATGCCCGCTTGGGAAGTGGGCCCATCTGGTACCTATGCCTGCCTCTGAACCATACTCTGTGGACCCAGACCCTGAAATTCTGTAACTAAATGGTCTGAGTCCACTTTCAGGGCTTGAGAAAACTCTGACTTTGGTCATTCCTCATGAAGGGAGCTCTGTCCACCTGTGGATACCTGTACCCATAGACCTGGGCTATAGCTATGTGGAAGGAGTGTAGGGGAGCAAGAGTAGGCTAGGCATGGAAAAGAGGAGGGGTAAGCCATGGGTGGGATGGAGACAGAGAAGGGGGAATCATTTTGTCAGTGCCTCTATGTACTGATGTGGAACTTTGAGGAATCTGAGAGAAGTTTGAACCTACCTTTCCAGGGTTTGGTCAAGGTATATTTTTCAAGGTAGTAGGATAGGACATATTTATTTACAGTTTTGTTAGCTGGATGTGTCATTTTTAGTATTGTCTGTTCTGTGGATCTCCATTTGTATTCTTATCCAGGTTCCACAATATGTTAGGGGTAGATCTGATATCATCAATTCTTTTATTGTAATTTCCCTTTTTCCATATTAGAAGCAGTATTTGGAAGCTGGATTTGTGGTTGACATCAATGGTATAGTAAAAGAATTTATTTGATCTTGGTTTATTCCTATTTTGAGGACAGATAAGACTTTAGACACTGAAGTCAGAGATAGGGGCAGGAAGGAATCCAGAGAAAGGAGGGAGGAGGGAAAGGAGGCACTGTTTACATGTCCAGATCTCTGGGTTCAGATCACCTTTGATGAATTTTAACTTCAGCAGTTTTAGATTATGATTGCATCAGCTCAGGTCCAAGATGAAGTTGGGAGTGTAAGAGCTTTTTTGGAAGTCTAGCCTGAGGAAGAAAAGTGGAAGAATAAGCAGGAGCAGGTGGGGAAAGCCTTCAGAAGATGGTGCTGCTCTGAGACTATGCAGGGAGACTGGGAAGAGAGGGGAGGGTAGGAAGGTCCCAGATTACAGAGCAGTTCTGAGAAATCTCAGCCAACCCTATGGGGAGCTTGTTCACAGATGACCCGTAGAGGAGTCCTGAATTGGGAAGAAAGGGCCAGGCCCCAGTGCCCCCACCAGGCTCAGTCATTAGTGGGGACTTCTGGGGAGAGCATGGCCTCAACTCAGATGCTGCAATGGATCCTGGAAGTGTTACAGCTGGAGGCTATTAGCAGAATGCACTCCTCATGGCGAGTTCTTGGAGGGAGATCTGAGGGGTGTACTACATAGCTGCTACATTTATTTATTTTTTTCTGATTGCAGTTACAACTCCTGTTTATCATGAAAACTTTCTCAAATCAAAATGAAAACTAAAAAAAAAAAAAAAATCAGAGAAAATGAAAATGTCTCATAATCCCATCTTCTATGGATAAGCATTAAGAGTTGGTAAATGTATTCATTAGTGTTCTCCACAGAAACAGAAATAACAGATTGTGTGTGTGTGTGTGTGTGTGTGTGTGTGTTATAGGTATGCTTATTTTAAGGAACTGGTTCACTTGATTGTAGAGGCTGAGGAGTCCCACAATGTACCATCTGCAGGCTGGAAGCCCAGAAAAGCTGGTGGTATAGTTCCAGTCCTGTCCAAAGGCCTGAGAACCAGGGGAGCCAGTGGTGTAACCCCTGTCTGAATCTGAATACAGGAGAAGAATGATGTCCCAGTTCATGCAGTCAGGCAGAGAGAGAGTTCCCTCTTCCTCCACCTTTTTGTTCTATTTTGGCCCTCATTGGATTGGATGATGCTGACCCAGGTTAGGGAGGGCAATTTACTTTACTCAGAAAACTGATTCAAATGTTCATCTCATCCAGAAAGTCCTCACAGATAGACCCAGAAATAAAATTTAATTTAATATGAGCATCCCATGTTCCAACTGACATATAAAATTAACCATCATAGTAAATATCTTTAATTATAGGCATGCTTAAAAAATTAAATTCATATCATATATGTTTGCAATCAAAACTTCTTATTTAGGCTTTTTATATTTTACATGTTTTCACATGTCATTAAATATTATTTTCCAGCACAATTTAATTATTGCACTGTAAGACATTTTATGATAATGCCATACTTTATTAACCAATTTAGTTCTTATTTCTGAATATTTAGTTTTCTAGTTATTTCCTATTACTATTAACTATTAGATATTAATAGTATTTCCCATACTATTAACAATAACATGATGAGCATCATAGTCCATAAAAAATAATCTTTTTTTAAAAAAATATTTTATTTATTTATTTGAGAGAGAGAGAGCACACACATGAGCATGGGAGCAGGGAGCCTGACTTGGGGCTTGATCCTAGGACCCTGGAATCATGACCTGAACCTAAATCAGGAGTCCAACCCTTAACTGACCAAGCCACCCAGGTGCCCTAGAAAATGATTTTGAATTTGATTTCAAAGTCTTTATTTTTCCAAGTATAAAGTACTCCCCCACTTATCTGTGGTTTTGCTTTCCCTGGTTTCAGTTTTCCTCAGTCAACTGTGGTCTGAAAACAGATGATCTTCCTTCTGATGTGCCATCAGAAGGTCAATAGCAGCCTTATTATGCTAAGTTACGGTGCCTATATCATTCACCTCACTTCACCTCATCACATAGGCATTTTATCATCTCACATTATCACAACAAGAAGACAAGTTGAGTACAGTACAGTAAGATATTTTGAGAGAGAGACCACATTTCACGTAATTTTCATCACAGCATAATTGTTTTATATTTTGTTATTGTTAATCTCTTATTGTGACTAATTTATAAGTTAAACTTTATATAGGTATGTATGTATAGGAAAAACAGTATATATAGGATTTGGTACTATCTGCAGTTTCAGGCGTCTACTGGGGGTCTTGGAAGTTATCCCCTGTGGATAAGGGGGGACTACTTACACAGAATCAATAGTTTTATCTTTCCCCTAATTACTCTTTATAAATTGATTGGAAATGTTAGCATTAGTTATTGTGTTTATATATAATTATATATACATATAAATAATTTATATGATTTATAAGGTGCTGATAATATTCTTATTTAGTAAGGTGTTTCCTTGTAATTAGTGTTAATTATGTGGTCAAAAGCACAATAAACTGACCTGTGGTTTTATATATATGTCTCTTATGTTTTGCTTTCTATGGTAATTCCTGTTTGTGGTGTTGAATTTACTTTTGAGTGCCAATTCAAGTAATTGTTTCTTGGACTTCCCTGAGTTAGCAACTTTATTTTTTTTTAAAGATTTTATTTGCTTGACAGAGAGAGAGAGAGAGATCACCAGTAGGCAGTCAGGCAGGCAGGCAGAGAGAGAGGGAGAAGCAGGCTCCCTGCTGAGCAGGAGACCAATGAGGGGCTTGATCCCAGGACAGTGGGATCATGACCTGAGCCGAAGGCAGATGCTTAACCGACTGAGCCACCCAGGTGCCCTGAGTTAACAACTTTAAAGATATTTTTGACATATTGACAATAATACTTTTATAAAGAAGGTAATATACAAATCAAGATGAAATAATACCAGTCATTAACAAAAATATGTGGAAACTGTAGTCTTGAGAAATCTATTTGGGGACAGGAACATGCTTTGAAAACAAAACAGGCTACCATATATTTACATGTTACCAGTGAGTGAAATAGAGAAATCAATTTGAATCTTTGGGTGTCAAGTTGATAGGCTGTATCAGCCAATCAACTTGTTTTCTAATGGATTGTTTTCTAATGGATTTCTAGTTTTCTAATGGATTATAAAATAATTTTTTTCTAATGGATTGTAGTTTTTTCTAATGGATTTGTTTTCTAATGGATTATAAATAATTTTTTTCCAGAAAGAAATACTGTTCAGATTTTTCAGAAAGAAATCCGAGAAAGATTCTCTTTTGTTTTCATTTTTGCTGTGAGTTTAAAATAGTTGGGAGGTGACAAAGTGACAAAAGAGTGCCTTAGGATTTACAAAAAATTTAATAGATGCTTGACCCATAAGTCCATGGTGTGGTAAACCTGGGTCTACCTCAGAATACAATATTTGAGCTAACATTCTAGTGTGTATTACACAGAACTATTTCTTTTTTTATGCTCTCCCTAGTTGGGAGAGCACACACATAAGAATTATAATTTCTACTTTCCCTGTGGGGGAATTGAGGCTGAGAGAGGTTGAAGTAACTTGCTAAGGATCACAAATATATATGGTTATGCCTGGAATATTACCCACCTTCTGATAGTTGTTTCCAATGATATTGAGTATGAAAATGTCTTGTGCAAGTCACTGTAAAAATGTTACATGATGCAAAAAGTCAACTTGTATATAAATGTGAAGTGTGTATTAATTTACTTAGCAAATATTTGTTGAGTGCCTCCTATATGTCAGGCAAGGTTCTGATGCTGCATATACGTCAGTTAAATACTACTGACAAAAATTCCTATTTTTGTGAAGCTTACATTGTAACTGCAGGAGGTAGATCCTAAACCATGTAATAGTAAATAAATTATGTGCTTGGAGTGATAACATTTTTGGAAAAAATAAAATAAACTAAGGGGGATTGGGAATGCAAAGGCAATTGGGGGGGTGACAACTTAAATGGGTTGGTCAGGTGTCATCTCATTGATGAATTGACATTTGAGCCAAGATTTAAGAGAAATGCAAAGATGAGTCTTGTGGTATCAAAAAGAGCAGAGATACAGCTAAAACATCTGAGAAGGTAGATGCTAGTGGCAAATGCAGTAGGAACTGTAAAGAGGAGTGGATGAGAGGGGAAGAGAAATTAAGATAGAGGAGTGGCAGCAGGAATGAAGGGGAAGGTGCTGGACAACCCTGGGGGTTCTTACAGTGACCAAGACTTTTTTTTTTTTAAGGTTTTATTTATTTATTTGAGAGCAAGAGCGAGTGAATGAATGAGCAGGGGGGAGGGGCAGAGGGAGAGGCAAAAGCAGACTCCCCACTGAGCATGGAGCCAGATGGGGGGCTCAATCCCAGGACCCTGGGATCATGACTTGAGCTGAAGGCAGATGCTTTTTTTTTTTTTTTTAAAGATTTTATTTATTTATTTGACACAGAGAGAGAGACAGCGAGAGAGGGAACACAAGCAGGGGGAGTGGGAGAGGGAGAAGCAGACTTCCCGCCCAACAGGGAGCCCAGTGTGGGGCTCGATTCCATGACCCTGGGATAATGACCTGAGCCGAAGGCAGACGCTTAACGACTGAGCCATCCAGGCGCCCCTGAAGGCAGATGCTTACCCGACTGAGCCACCCAGGTGCCCCTGACCAAGACTTTTTATTCTGAGAACAACATGGACCCATTGGAGGGTTTGAGCAGGAAAGTAGTATGTTCTGCCTTAGGATTTAAAAGGAGTACTCTGGTTACTTATGCTGAGAATAGACTGTAAGGAGCATGGGTGGAAGCAGGAGTGGTTAAACAATTACTGCTAAAATCCAGGTGAGAGATGCCAGTGACCTGAACCAGGGCAGTAACAGATAAGGTGGTGAGAAGTGTCTGGATGGAGTATACCAGGTGTTCTATGAGACAGCCAGCAGGATTTCTGGATAGGTGAGATGTGGGATGTAAGAGAAAATGAGGTGTCAAGCATGATTCTGAACTCTGGGAAATGTGGAACTGCCATTAACTGAAATGGGGAAGATGCAAGTCAAACAGGTTTCAGGGGAAAGATCAGGAATTTCAACTTGAGGTGCCCGATTAGACATTGGATGGGGATAGTGAGATATGAAGTTGGCATTGTATTTAAAGCCATGACACTGGCTGAGATCATGTGGGGGAATAAGTGTAGATTGAGCAGAGAATAAGACCAAGGACAGCCCTGAGCATTTCAATCTTTGGAAGTGGATTGAAGAGGTTGAAGAGGAGGAACAAACAAAGGAGACTGAGTTGGAGTTGGCCAAGGAGGGAGAAGGAAAACCAAGGAAGGGTGGTGTCTAGAAAGTCAAGTGAAAAAAGTGTTTCCAGGAGGAGGGTGTGGCCTAAGACAGATGTTGCTGACAGGTCAGGTTGCATGAGTACTGAACATTGACTGCTGGAGTTAGTAACGGGCAGGTCATTTGTAACTGGACAAAAGCAGTTTTGGTGGAGTGGTGTGGGCACTACCCTGATTGCAGTGGATTTAACAGAACAGTGGAAGAGGTTAATTTGAAACAGTAAGTAAGTATGGTCAACCTGGAGGAGATTTGCTATAAAGGGATATAGAGAAATGCAGAGTTGCTGAAGGGACAAGAGAGCACACAAGAGTTTTTTTAATGTTTGTTTTTAAGGTAGGAGAAATAAGAACATTTTGTATGTTGATAAGAATGATCCAGGATAGACAGTAAAATTAGTGATTTAGGAGAAAGAAGAGAAATTTTATGCGTTTGAATAAGTGAGAGGGGATGGGGGCCAGTGCACAGGTAGCAGGATTACTGATGGAAGGAGCAGAGATGGTTCATGTACATTAACAGGAAGAAAGGCAGACATAAGGATGTGGGTGCTTGTAGGTCATAGTGGTAAAAAGGAAAGCCCTCAGATCCCAACTTTCCAAAGCCCTATTCCTGTAACCTATTTGTTATGTATTATTCTGTCTGTGAGGGGATTGATATTTTCACACTATAACTCAGATGTGCAAAGAAAATGAAGAGTATTTATTTTAAAATGAATATTCATGAGCTTGCACCAGGCTGGAAGTGGGGGGAATACCTCAAGCACAACCTCTGTCTATGGTCCTGCAATCCTGTGATCTGCACTGTGTGGTCTTTTTCTATCAATACCAAATGGCTTTTTGTGTGCCTATTCCTGCCATGTTCTCAGTAACTCTGCATTCCAATTTCTGGTTCCCCATTTACCCTAAGTGCAGACTACTGGGTATCTGGAGCTCCAACTCAGGCTAAATCCTGTGCCCTGGGTAGCCTGCATCATACTATTAGGATGAGCTGCTGAACTGACTGCAGGACTTTTCCTAGCAGGGTGGATATGTATATCCAGTAGAACTGCATAATTTGAAGCCAATGGTCAAATGATACTGGGCAGATGCTAGGGGTAGGCCAGAACATCACAATTTTTAAAATCTCTTTAGACATTTCCAAAGTACTACCATAATTGAGAAACACTGTCTTCAAGACCTGGAGAATCTCTACGCCTTAGCCTAAGAACAGTTTATTAATTCCTGCTGTTTTAAAGGGCACCCATACCTACATGTTTCCATGCTCCCTACTCTAAGGTGTGGCCCTGAGGGTGAGTGTAAGCAGGTACTCAAGCAACCGACTTTTTATTTCAACCTTTCATCTCTTGGACTGGGAGGGTGGGATTTTTATTTACTCTTCATGGAGAGGATCCTTTTTATGTTGTGTTTGTGATCTGGGGTCATAAAGCTTTCATGGTTCAGCTATAATGACAGAAGTAATAAGCCCTCTGCACTGGAGATTTAAGTGTCCTGTGCATGCACATGCACAATGCATGCACACACGTGTATAGATACACATGCACATATGTGCACACATACACGTGTGCAGACACATGGACGCATTTGCACACACACATGCACGTACACACACAGGCCTAGACTCCTTTCTGGTTTCAAATATAGGCTTCATTGCCACTAGTTGCATAATCTTGGTCAAATTAACTTAACCTTTGTACTTTAGTGAGATAAACTCAGGGTTGTGGTGAAGATTAATGCGAAAATTCAGTAAAACTATTTGAATAATGCTTGGAACCTTAGAATAGTCCCTGATGTAGTAAGTATTGACTAAATTTTAGCAATTTTATTTTTACATTTGCATATAAATATTCATGTAACTATCTAAGGAAGGTAGATACTAAGAACAGACTTATGCTTTCCTAAGTGGGAGTTAAATGAATGAGGTTCTAGGAGTGAAATGCAATGTTGGAGAGCCTGATCGATTCTCCTTAAGCAAAAGGTGGTACATAGAGAAATTAGGAAAGACAGAAAATGGGAAAATCTTGAAACTACATAAAAATGAGAACTGGCATGAGATGATGTTTGAAAGGAAGATGAAATGGAAAGTATTCAAAGAGTCATATTAGTTAGGGATTTTGTTTCACTATTGATAAGAAAAAAGCTGCATCCAGCTCAAAGTCCACAATTTTCTCCACTGGATCTAAATGTGGCTTTAACATTTATAGGATGTTTGATATCCTATAACCCAAAAGGCAAATTATCTGGCCCCAGCACACTCAAATTTTATTGGTGAGAAGAAACAAAATAACCACAATAAAACTATTTATAACAGGGGAGAATGGGAAATATAGAGTAGTTACTGCTCATAACAGTGGCCAAATGATGTTGGGCAGGAATATTAAGAATTTGCTGCCTTGGCTGAAGGTTAAGGTCCTTGATTAGGCCCTCTGGCAGACCCTGGTTCGGCTATCTGGGAGAAATTCTCTGGTTCACTGAACTCCCTTGCCCTCTGATGGATTTTAACCTTTTTCTTGAATTATACTATTACAAAGAATATTTGATGGACATCTGTGTATACTAGTTCAAGCACATATATCCAAGGAATTCATTCCTAGAAGTGAAAATTTTGAAAATTAATTGTATTGACAACTAAGTACATATTTCTGAATTATCCTCTAAAATAAAGTGCCTATAACCATAAAATAAAATAGAGTTCCTGTTTTGAAGTCTCTTCAAATAAATAAGGAATTGCATATGCCCATATATCATACTGTTGTATTTACAGTTTTTGCTGCTTGAAAAGATACCTAATGACATCACTGTATTTAAAAAATATATTTTTAGTTCTCACAATAGCAACATTCTATAGCTGAAAAAATGTGTGTATATGTATAAGGTGACTCAGTTGTTTGTTTTGCTTTGGTGTCAACAGCCATTGGGAAATAAGAAAAGAGGGAAAAAATCTTCCACTTTCTGGCTTTCCAGTTAATTGACATTGGGATCTGGAGTAGCAGTGGGTTTAAAAGGGCAAGGACAAGGGTCACTAATAGGAAGAACAGGAAGTGTAAGGGCCTGGGGTGAATTACATGCAGGTTGTCATGTGAAAATGTAAACCCATTTTGCCGTATCTTTCAGTTATTCCTGAGTAGTAATAAATCTGGACTTGGTGTTCCATCATATTAAAACTAACTAAAAATAAAATATGACATGGGTAGAACAAAACAAGTTTGTGGGCTATATTTGGTTGCAGTTTACAGGTTTATACCTTCTGGGCAAAGAGATCTTTAGTCTCAAGCTTATATTTAAGGTCATATTGTAAATAGCGATTCAAATCAAGGCTTATTCCTGAGAACTAGACTCTATGTTCTATTAGGGAAGGGACTGAGACTTCTTGGCTTCTTACTGTGTCTGGTCCTAGCATGGGCAGTACTCAATTAATATATTAAGACCAGGCAGAAAATTTGATTTTTAAATTTATTAGGTAAATATTGAGATGGATAGCAATCATGTCTAGTAGCAAGTACCATACAAAATATACAATCTTCCAGAAAAAGTTGATAATGTTTCTTCATTTTATGCACTGTTTGCATTTCTTCATTTCTTCTTTTTCCTCTAATATTTTACTATGTGTTTCTTTATTTCTTTTTGTTTTTGCTAGAAGAGGAAAAATATTGGATATAGGTTGCTTAGGACCTTTTAGAACAAGGAATTGCTTTGCCTTTTTTTTTTTTTTTGAAGATTTTCTTTGTGGCCATGGAATATAGGTGTCTTTAAAAAATTACGGAGATTTCAAATGTTCTGCTTTATAATAAACTAGCTAAATGTCTTGGTGGTTCTAATATTTTGATATCTGGTTTGCCTCTTTTCTCAGAAATCACACAAAAGAAATCTTTGGTCAAATTATCACCCATGTTGGTTCTGAAAATGGGGTCACCATCTGTTTTTCCTACCAAATCATGCCACCTTTAATGCTTTCTCATTTTTCTTTCTTAAAATCCAGTTTAACTATTTGGTTGAAGACACTCATTATAAAACTTAATCTTATTATCATTCTTCTTCCCATAAAGTGACTCTTCAAGCATGGTCTGAGCCCCTTTCAGGAGGTTCTGTGTGGTCAAAACAATTTTCATAATAATAGTAAGTCTTTGCCTTTTTATTGTGTTAACATTAGCTCCAATACTGCAAAAGCAAGGGTAGATGAAACAATTAGAGTTTAGCAGGAATTAAGGTAACACATGCTTGTAGTAAGACATCACTAAAATAAAAACAGGCTCAGTTAAGAATGTCCTACTGCAAGACTGCCTGGGTGGCTATGGGTTGAGCCTCTGACTCTTAATTTCTGCTTAGGTCATGATCTTGGTGTCCCGGTATTGAGCCCCGAGTTGGGCTGTGCCCTTGGCATTGAGTCTGCTTGGGATTCTTGCTCTCCCTCTGCTTCTGCCCTTCCCGCCTCCCCCCCCCCCCGGTAACTCGCTCTCTCTCAAAATAAATAAATAAAATCTTAAAAAAGAAAAGTCCTATTGCATATCAAAGTGCAATGGCTGTCTCAAGGAAAAACCTTTTTTTTTTAACTTGCAAATTGAGCCTTCCAAAATGATTTGAAATTGCCTTTTAGCTACGGTGGGAGAGGGAGTTTACTAGAGCAATAGTAGAATAGACAGGAAATGCTTGGTGCAAAGGCTCACTAAGATTAGGACTTAGTGTAGGAAAAACAATGCACATTTAAATGATTTTCAGTAAATTCATAGAGTTGCGTAAACATCAATTTATTTTTATTTATTCCTTTTAAATTTTAATTCCAGTATAGTTAATATACAGTGTTATATTAGTTTCAGGTGTACAATATAGTGATTCAACACTTCCATACAACACCTGATGCTCATCACAAGTGTAATCCTTAATCCCCATCATCTATTTCACCCATTCCCCCCCACCTCCCCTCTAGTAACCATCCGTTTGTTCTCTATAGTTAAGAGTCTGTTTCTTGTTTTGTCTTTCTCTTTTTTTCTTTGCTCATTTGTTTTGTTTCTTAAATACCATATATGAGTGAAATCATATGATATTCGTCTTTCTCTGACTTATTACACTTACCATTATACTTTCTAGCTCCATTCATGTTGTTACAAATGGCAAGATTGCATTCTTTTTTATGGCTGAGCAATATTCCATTGTATACATATACTACATCTTGTTTATCCATTCATCCATCAACAGACACTTGGGCTGCTTCCATAATTTGGCTATTGTAAATAAGGCTGATATAAACATAAGTGTGTATATATCTTTTCAAATTAGTGTTTTCATATTCCTTCTGTGAATACCCAGTAGTGGAATTACTGGATCTTATGGTAATTCTATTTTTAATTTTTTGAGGAACCATCATACTGTTTTCCACATTGGCTGCACTAGTTTGCATTCCCACCAGAAGTAAAGAGGGTACTTTTTTCTCTCCACATCACTTGTTGTGATGTTGGTCTCTCACCAACACTTGTTTTTTGTGTTACTGATTTTAGTCATTCTGGCAGGTATGAAGTAATAGCTCATTGAAGTTTTGATTTGTATTTCCCTGATGATGAATGATGTTGAGCATCTTTTCATATGTCTGTTGGTCATTGCTATGTCTTTTTGGAGAAATGTCTGTTCATGTCTCCTGCCCATTTTTAAAACTGGATTTTTGTTTTTTGGTGTTGAGTTGTAGAAGTTCTTTATATATTTTGGATACTAACCCTTTATTGGATATGTCATTTGCAAATTTCTTCTCCCATTCAGTAGATTGTATTTTAGTTTTGTTGATTGTTTCCTTCCGTGTGCAGAAATTTTTGATTTTGATGTAGTCCCATTAGTTTGTTTTTGCTTTTGTTTCCCTTACCTCAGGAGACATATCTAGAAAAATGTTGCTATGGCTGATGTCAGAGAAATTACTGCCTGTGCTCTCCTCTAAGATTTTTATGGTTTTAGGTCTAACATTTAAGTCCTTAATCCATTTTGAGTTTGTTTTTGTGTATGGTGTAGGAAAGTGGTCCAGTTTCATTCTTTTGCTTGTAGCTGTCCAGTTTTCCTAACACCATTTATTGAAGAGACTGTCTCTTTCTCATTTTATGTTCTTGTCTCCTTCATTGAAGATTAATTGACCATGTAATTGGGGTTTATTTCTGGGCTTTCTATTCTGTTTCATTGATCTATATGTTTGTTTTCGTGCTGGTACCATACCGTTTTGATTACTACAGCTTTGTACTGTATCTTAAAATCTGGGAATGTAATACCTCCAGTTTTGTTCTTCTTTTTCAAGATTACTTTGGCTATTCAGGGTCTTTTGTGGCTTCATACAAATTTTAAGATTATTTGTTCTAGTTCTGTGAAAAATGCTGTTGGTATTGATAGGGATTGCTTTAAATGTTTAGATTGCTTTGGGTATTATAGACATTTTAACAATATTTGTTCTTCCAATCCATGACATTGGAATATTTTTCCATTTTTTTTGTGTCACCTTCAATTTCTTTCATTGGTGTTATATAGTTTTCAGAGTACAGGTCTTTCACTTCCTTGGTTAAGTTTATTTCTAGGTATTTTATTATTTTTGCTGCAGTTTTAAATGGGATTATTTTCTTAATTTCTCTTTCTGCTACTTCATTATTAGTGTATAGAAATGCAATGGATTTCTGTATATTGATTTTGTATCCTGCACACCACAAATGATTTTTCCTTAAATTTCTTTCAACCTCATTTGCAACTTAGCACAATTTCAACTCCTTCAGTCACAACCACTGATCTGCTTTTTACTTCTTTAAATTTATCTTTTCATAATATTTTATAATATGAATGAAATCATATGACATGAAGTCTTGTGCATCTGGTTTAGCATGTTTTTGAAGTTTATCTGTGTTATAGCATGTATTGGTATTTAATTCCTTTTTATTGTAGAATAATAGTCCTTTCTGTGGATATACGACCTTTTGTTTGTCCATTCATCAATCAAGGGATATTTGTATTGGTTCCAGATTTTTTCTTATAAGTAAGAATGCTATGAATACTCACACAATACTATTTAATTCCTCTGTTGATTTTTAAAATTATATTTGTGTTATTTTCTTTTAGTTATTTTACTTTCCATCTCTAGAATTTCCATTTAATTTCTAGTTCTGTATAATCTTTAGCTTTTTGTTGAAATTCTTTATTCATTATTCAAACCATCCTGAGATAGGGTCAGGATACAGGCCTCTTTGAAGGGAAATGCTGTCTTGTAATGGACAGAAAAAGTAAAGGTTAGGCAAATTCTGATTTTCCTATTCCTTCTGTCCAAAGATTCTTTATTTAGTGTTTTAAGGATTTTTATTTTTTCAAAGTTTGTTATTGTATCACGAATGTTATGTCCCAATCCATCACAGTTTTGGATTTTGACATCCAAAAGTTTCATTTTTGAAAGTCAAAAAACCTTTGCTGTTAAAACTATTTTTCTATGAGTTTTAGAAAGTTATTTTGAGACTCCAAAGCTATGATTCCATTTCTTTTTATTATTTTCTGTGATAAAATTCTTTCCCTGAAGTAATAGAAATTCTGCTTGAGTGAGAGGAAGGAACATGGGGTAAAATGAATAACCAGAACTGAAAAGTACATCAATTAAATAGAAAACTTTATTTCACCATGTATATGTTCCAAAATTCCAAAGAAGTCATGATTAAAAAACATGGGGGGCCCCTGTTCTGTGACATGGAACATGGATAACAGTAAAAAAATTATGAAATTGTTGAAATATTCCAACTATAAGAATACTTGTTCTCTAACCTATGTACCTGCTTATAACTCTCTTTATCCAATTTTTGGTACCAAACCTACTTCTCTCCACCTCTGTCCAGCACACTGGGTAGATTGAATATAGTTTCCTTGCTTGATACCTTATATTTTCTTTTCCTTTTTTTTTTAAATTGGTGAACCTACATTGACACATCATAATCACCCATATTCCATACTTTACATTATTATTCACTCTTAGTATTATACACTCTATGGATATGGATAACTGTATAATCATATGTACCCACCATTATAATATCATATTATTTTCTTTTTCTTTTCTTTTTTCTTTTATTTTTTTATTATGTTCAGTTAGCTAATATATAGTACATCATTAGTTTCTGATGTAGTGTTCAGCAATATCATATTATTTTCACTGCCCTAAAAATCCTCTGTGCTCTGCCTATTCATCCATTCCTTGCCACTTCCCCTGGTAACTGCTATTTTTTTTTTTTAATTATGTCCATAGTTTTGCCTTTTCCAGAATGGCATATAATTGGAATCATATTGTATGTAGCCTTTTCATATTGGCTTCTTTCACTTAGTAATCTGCACTTAAAATTTTTCCATTAAAAACCCTTTTAGTTTTTTAAAAAACTACAAAAAAGGTAGGCTTAATTTCTTTTTAATGATGAATAATATTCAATTTTCTGGATGGACCACAGTTTACTTATCCATTCACCTACTGAAGGGACATCTTGATTGCTTCCAAGTTTTGGCAAATATAAATAAAGCTGCTATAAACATCCATGTTTGGTTTTTGTGTGGACATAAGTTTTCATCTCCTTTGGGTAAATACCAAGAAGGGCAATTGTTGGATCAATGGTAAGAGTATGTTTAGTTTTATAAGAAACTGCCAGGCAGTCTTCCAAAGTGGCCAAATCATTTTGGGCAGTGCGGGCCACCCTGCTCTGGGTGTAGGGCTCAGGCACCAGGAATGTCCCAGGCCCAGCTATCTGAGACCTGTGAGCTAGGCTCTGCCAGCTTTGTTAGTGTCTGCATGGCCTGAGGGCTTGCTGTGTTTAGAAATGGCCAAATAGTGGGACCAGACCATCAAGTACTACATCCTGGAAGAGATCCAGAAGCACAACCACAGCAAGAGCACCTGGTTGATCCTGCACCACAAGGTGTACAATTTGACCAAGTTTGTGGAGGAATATCCTGGGGGGTTGGGGGGAAGCAGTGTTGAGGCAACAAGCTGGAGGGATGCTACTGAAAACTTTGAGGGTCAGGCACTCTACAGATGCTAGAGAATTGTCTAAAACATATATCATTGGGGATCTTCATCCAGATGAAAGATCAAAGATAACCAAGCCTTTGGAAACTCTCATTACTACCGTTGATTCTAATTCCAGCTGGTGACCAACTGGGTGATCCCAGCCATCTTAGCACTGAGGGTAGCCTGATGTATCACCTCTACACAGTGGAAGATTAAACACATTCTCAGAAGTCAATGAGAGAAAAGACTGCTTTGGACCAGGGAGAAAGAAGCCAGTGTTAACTGCTTCAACTAACAGAAGCCCTCACCTGAAAAATAATTTCAATATACCTGTTTCCCTTTTCTCCTACCTTAGAACCAAACCAAAAAGAATTCTAATTTTTCTACTCCTGAGCTCTTAGAATGTGCCTCTTTGTTCATCAACTTTTTTTTTTTTTTTTGATGTTCAATCACTACATAATTTACTTACTGTAGGCATGATCTTTTAAAAAATATATCTGGCTTTTAAAATATTAAAAAAAAGCGACCATACCATTTTGCATTCCTACTAGTGATGAATGAGAATTCCTGTTGCTCCACAACCTCACCAGGATTTGGTGTCAGTATTCTGGATTTTGGCCATTCTAATAGGTGTGTAGTGGTATCTCATTGTTTTTTAAATTTATATTTCCCTGATGACATATGATGTGGGGCATCTTTTCATATGCTTACTTGCCATCTGCTTATCTTCTTTGGTGAGGTGTCTGTTAAGACCTGAGGCTCATTTTTAAATTAGGTTGTATATTTTCTTATTGTTGAGTTTTCAGAGTTCTTTGTATATTTTGGATAGCAGTGCTTTATTAGATGTCTCTTTTGGAAATATTTTCTTTCAGTCTGTGGTTTGTCTTCTCATTCTCTTGACATTGTCTTTCACAGAGCAAAAGTTTTTAATTTTAATCAAGTCTAGCCTGTCCATTTTTTCTTTCATGGATTATGCCTATGATGTTGTGACAGAAAAGTTATCACCATACCCAAGGTCATTTATGTTTTCTCCTATGTTATCTTCTAGGAATTTTATAGTTTTGTGTTTTACATTTAACTCTGTGATCAACTTTAAGTTAAATTTTGTGAAACTAATGTAATGTTGTGTGTCAGCTATATTAAAATTAAATTATTATTTTTTAGTGAAGGGTGTAATGTCTGTGTCTAGATTAATTTTTTTTTGCATATGGATGTCTTGCTCCAGCATTATTTGTTGAAAAGACTATCTTTGCTCCATTGTATTGCCTTTGCTTTTTTTATTGAAGATTGGTTAACAATATTTTGATTTTGTTTTTTTTTTTAGATTTTTTTTTATTATGTTATGTTAATCACCATACATCATATCATTAGTTTTTGATGTAGTGTTCCATGATTCATTGTTTGCATATAACATACAGTGCTCCATGCAGAACGTGCCCTCTTTAACACCCATCACCAGGCTAACCCATCCTCCCACCCCCTCCCCTCTAGAACCCTCAGTTTGTTTTTCAGAGTCCATCGTCTTTCATGGTTCATCTCCCCCTCCGATTCCCCCCCTTCATTCTTCCCCTCCTGCTATCTTCTTCTTCTTCTTTTTTTTAACAT
Source organism: Halichoerus grypus (assembly GCF_964656455.1). Lineage (NCBI taxonomy): Eukaryota > Metazoa > Chordata > Mammalia > Carnivora > Phocidae > Halichoerus > Halichoerus grypus. The sequence goes on from NC_135714.1 coordinate 84,308,049, forward strand.
ATAATGTATTATTTGCTTCAGAGGTACAGATCTGTGATTCAACAGTCTTGCACACTTCACAGCGCTCACCATAGCACATACCCTCCCCAACGTCTATCACCCAGCCACCCCATCCCTCCCACCCGCCACCACTCCAGCAACCCTCAGTTTGTTTCCTGAGATTAAGAATTCCTCATATCAGTGAGGTCATATGATTCATGTCTTTCTCTGATTGACTTATTTCGCTCAGCATAATACCCTCCAGTTCCATCCACATCATTGCAAATGGCAAGATTTCATTCTTTTTGATGGTTTATGTGGTTCTATTTTTGGGCTCTCTATTCTATTCCATTGATCTATTTGTCTTTCTTTTGCTAATACCACACTATCTTGATTACTGTAGATTTTTAGTGATTCTTGAGGTTGGGTAGCATCAGTCTTCAAACTTTTCTCTTCTCCTTCAATAGTATATTGGCTACTCTGAGTCTTTAGCCTCTCCATATAAATTTTAGAATCCGTTTGTTATCAACAAACAAAATAACTTGAGATTTGGATTAGGATTGTATTGAATCTATAGATCAAGTTGAGAAGAAGTGACATCTTTACAATATTGAGTCTTCCTATCCATGAACATGGAATACCTCACCATTTATTTAGTTCTTCGAATTTGTTCATCAGAGATTTGATTATCCTCATAGAGATCTTGTACATATTTTGAAAGATTTATACTATGTATTTAATATTTTTGAGTGTAAATGTAAATGGAATTGTTATTAGTTTCAAATTCCACTTGTTCAGTGCTCTTATATAGGAAAGCAATTAATTGTCTTTTGTATATTAACCTTGAATCTTCAAACTTTGCTATAATTACTATTAATTCCAAGAGGTTTTTTGGTTAATTCTTTCAGATTTTCTACATAGAGAAACATGTCTTTTGTAAACAAAGAGTTATATTACTTCCTTCCCAGTATGTATATTTTATTACCTTTTCTTGCCTTATTGCATTAATAAGGACTAAGAAGTGGTGAGAGGGAATATCCTTACCTTATATCTGATCTTAGTGAGAAAGATTAGTGGAAAAGATTCTCATAATTAAGTATGATGTTAGTTGAGGGTTTTTGTGAACATTTTTTATCAAGTTGAAAAAGTTCCCATACTCCTAATTTACTGAGAATTTTTATCATGAATAGGTATTGATTTTTGTTAAATGGTTTCCTCCATCTAATGATTTTTCTATTTTAGTCTGTTGATGTAATGAATTATAATTAATTGATGATGAGTTGATGAAACAATCTTGAATACCTGACATAAATCCCACTTTGTCTTTGCATATAATTCTTTTTATACCTTGTTGGATTTGATTTGGTAATTTTTGTTGAAGATTTTTGCATCTGTGTTCATGAGAGATATTGGTATGTAGTTTCCTTTTCTTGTAATGTCTTTCTCTTGTTTTTGGTATTAGGGTAATGCTGGCTCCAAAGATTGAGTTATAAAATATTTCCTCTGTGTCTATGTTCTGAAAAAGATTGTAGAGAAATGATACCTCATATTTTCAACCTTCATTTTTTTTTCCCTTGTTTTAGATTTCCAGGGTATCAAAGATAAATTTATGCTAGTTAGTTAATATATGTTGATAAGTGAAAGTGTGCTGGATGTCTATCCCTCCAAGATAATTTGTACAGATTACCAAAAGTCTATTTTATACAATGCTGCACATAAAAAAGACAATTTTACTTCAGGTTTGGGTTTAAGGGGGATCAGGAACAGAGGGGGGAGAATTATGGCAGCCAGCAGAAGTTTTGGTATATGACTCCTTTTCTGATATAATCCACATCTTATTTCAGCCTGTTGCTTAACTTATTCTGCTAGTTTTGGGCCCACTGACATACATCACTGGAGCCTCTTGAATCTGTTATGACTGAATATACCTTTTAATCTGTGTTTCAAAGGTATTTATGTATGTTTCTTTCTTTAGAATCTTCATTTAAAAATTGATGGTATCCTTTTTCCTGTTTTAGCCTGTAATCAAAACTATTGGTGGAAAAGATTGAAAAACTGTCAATCTAAAAGCCATAATTCCTATTTACAGAAATAGAGTGAGACTTTTGCAGTTTTGTGATTTCTTTGTGGAAGTAAATAGAGTGCTCTGTGAAGATTATTCATATTGTACCACAAAAATGCAAAAAATAAAACCTCTACTAATCTGAAGGAATGACAGTTATTAGCAAATATTTACATTTAATACTAAAAAAAGAATTATCCCCATATAGATAATCTGTACCTTCTATATAATTTACCCTATTGTTGAATATTTTCAGGAGAGCTTGGCATTTTAGCTTCATTAAATGCATCCATTGTTAGGAATTTCCTGAGTACATGTATAAAAATATACCTGACATATAGTTTATAAAATAAATGAACACTATTATTTCTAATTCATATAAATAAAAGAACTTATTTTGTTCATGATTTTACAAAGACTCCAACTTGTTTAGAAATCATTTCTTATAGAAATATTTGTAATTACTTTTCAACTTTCAGAGCAAAGCATTTTCCAAAAACTTAAATCTTTATTTTCAATATCTTGTAAAATATAATAGTAACTTCATGGAAATAGGCTTGTTTCCTTTCTTTTTTGGGTATGGTCTTATTATTTCTTACAGGATTGATAATACAATCATTTGGATAATATAGATCTTTTCAAACTTGATTTCTGAATATGCTCGTTGATTGAAATAAAGACTTTCCCCATCAGTTTATCTACACAACAGCATTAGTTCTATTTTATAGGATACTTGTGTCTGACATGAAGCAAGTATTCAACACACTTGCTGAATCAATAAATAGATGCCTGTGCTTGCCATGAACTCTCTCCTCAGATCCAGTGGCCCAGTATTTTCTTTGACTTAGTAGAGAAATTGAAGAATAACATTTTAAAAATCTCTGGATTTGAGCCCTACTAGTGCAAGATTTGGAAGGTCAACCCCACATACATCTTCTTGCAGTGAAGCTCTGCTCTGTCAGGTGGCCCAGGGATACAAGTGCTCCTATCTTATTGCTTCCCCATCCCTTAAAGCAGTACCATTGACCCTTGAACAATGGGTTTGAACTGCCTGAGTCTACTTATACTTGGAATCTTACAGTACAGTACTATAAATGTATTTTCTCTTTCTTATGATTTTCTTAATAAACACTTTCTCTTCCCTAGCTTAATTTATTGTAAGAATACAGCATATAATACATTCAACATACAAAATATGCGTTAATCAACTGTTGATGATATCAACATCAGAACATACAGGTGCCTGTAATCCTTCACATTGTTTAAGGGTCAACTGTACTTCTCAAATTTCAGTGTGTATATAAATCACTTAGGAGTCATGTTAAAATGCAAATTCTGGGGATGGGAAAAGATGGTGGAGGCATATGAGACCCTATTTCAACCGGTCCCCTGAATTGAGCTGGATATCTACCAGACCACTCTGAACACCCATGAAATCAGCCTGAGATGTAAGAAGACACACCTGGATCTCTACAAACAGAATATCCCCAGTGGTTGGTTTCGAGGTATGAAGGGGGGAACCATGATTCTGTGGCCAGATATCAGAAGATAAACATAAGGGGGAGGGAGCCTCTGGGATCCTGCATCGCGGGAACGCAAAAGCCTCCCACGCTGCAGACGGAGCATAGACTCGCAGACCAGTAGCAGTGGGGAAAGGACATTAGGGCAGCCCCCTGGACGAAACCTGGAGCTGTGTGGGCATGTGTGCAATTTGGGGGAAGCTGGCAGTTTTAGAAGCACAAAGGGCAGAGACATGCCCCGACCTGGAAGTGAGGACTGGGAGTGCTGCTGTGGGACACACAACCCAGGATGCTGCAGTTTTAGCAGCACAGACAAAAACGGAGACAGTGTGGCCTGGAGAGCTCACCAAAGAACAGACTGAGATCTCTCTGTTCTGAGGCAGAGGTTTGGAAATGGTCACTTCTGCTCTTACTCCTGGAAGAGACACAATAAGCCATCAGGGAAAGCTGCCAGAGAACAAAAGCCCCCCAAACCAGATTTCACTGAGCCCACCCCCCCTCCCCCAGAGGGAGCAGGACAACTCTGCCCAAACAAGGTTGCCTTTGAGTAACAGCACAGCAGGCCCCTCCCCCAGAAGACAGGCTGGGAGAACAAGAGGCCGGCAACCCTAAGGTCCCTATAAAATAGGTGCATTTTGCTTGGGTTGTGGTCAATAATTTGGACTCCGTACATTCCCTCAACCACCCCTCAACAGAATGACTAAGAGGAGGAACCCCCAAAATAGGAAAGACTCACAGACTGTGACTTCTGCCACAGATTTACAAATGGATACAGATATAACCAAGATGTCAGAAATGGAATTCAAGATAGTAGTTGTAAAGACAATAGCTAGAATGGAGAAATTGATTAATGGCAACATAGAGTCTCTAAGGCCCTCTAAAGGCATAAATGAGAGCTGATCTGGCAGAACTTAAAAATGCTATCAATGAGATCCAATCTAATCTAGATCCTCTAACAGCTAGGGTAAACCAGGCAGAAGAACAAATTAGTGATCTAGAAGACAAACTGATAGAAAAGAAGGAACAGGGGGAGGCCTGGAACAAACAGCTTAAAATCCGTGAGAACAGAATTAGAGAAATAAGTGATGCCATGAAACGTTCCAATGTCAGAATTATTGGGATCCCTGAGGGAATGGAGAGAGAGAGAGGACTAGAAGATATATTTGAGCAAATTGTTGCTGAGAACTTCCCTAACCTGGGGAATGAAACAAACACTCATGTCCTAGAGGCAGAGAGGACCCCTCCCACGATCAAGGAAAACAGAACAATGCCCTGGCATATAATAGTAAAACTCACAAATCTTAGAACCAAGGAAACCATCTTAAGGGCAGGTAGGGGGAAAAGATTCCTTACGTACAGAGGGAGGAACATCAGAATAACATCAGACCTATCCACAGAGACCTGGCAAGGCAGAAAGGGCTGGCAAGACATATTCAGGGTACTAAATGAGAAGAACATGCAGCCAAGAATACTTTATCTGGCAAGGCTGTCATTTAGAATGGATGGGGAGATGCAGAGATTCCAAGACCAGCAGAAATGGAAAGAATATGTGACCGCTAAGCTGGCCCTGCAAGAAATATTAAGGGGAGTTCTATAAAAGGAGAAAGACCCCAAGAGAGATATGGAACAGAAATTTACAGAGACAATCTATAGAAACAAGGACTTCACAGGCAACATGATGACAATAAAATCTTAGCTTTCAATAATCACTCTCAATGTGAACGGCCTAAATGCTCCCATAAAATGGCACAGGGTTGCAGATTGGATAAAAGACAGGACCCATCCATATGTTGTCTACAAGAGACTCATTTTGAACCTAAAGATATATCTGGACTGAAAGTGAAGGGATGGAGAACCATCTTTTATGCCAATGGACCTCAAAAGAAAGGTGGGGTAGCAATTCTCATATCAGACAAATTAGATTTTAAGCTAAAGACTGTAGTTAGAGACACAGAAGGACACTATATCATTCTTAAAGGGACTATCCAACAAGAAGATCTAACAATTGTAAATATCTATGCTCCCAACATGGGAGCAGCCAACTACATAAGCCAACTGTTAACCAAAATAAAGAAACATATTGATAATAATATGTTAATTGTAGAACACCTCAATACTCCACTCTCAGCAATGGACAGATCATCTAAGCAGAAAATGAACAAAGAAACAAGAGCTTTGAATGACACACTAGACCAGATGGACCTCATAGATATATACAGAACATTCCACCCTAAAACAACAAAATACTTATTCTTCTTGAGTGCACACAGAACTTTCTCCAGAATAGACCACATACTGGTTCACAAATCAGGTCTTAACTGATACCAAAAGATTGAGATTATTCTCTGCATATTCTCAGACCATAATGCTTTAAAACTGGAACTCAATCACAAGAAAAAATTTGGAAGAAATTCAAACACTTGGAAGCTAAAGACCACTCTGCTTAAGAATGTTTGGGTCAACCAGGAAATCAAAGAAGAACTTAAACAATTCATGGAAACCAATGAGAATGAAAACACATTGGTCCAAAACCTATGGGATACTGCAAGGCGGTCCTAAGGGGAAAATACGTAGCCATCCAAGCCTCACTAAAAAAAATAGAAAAATCCCAAATTCACCAACTAACTCTACACCTTAAAGAACTGGAGAAAAAACAACAAATGTTGCCTAAGCCATGCATTAGAAGAGAAATAATTAAGATTAGAGCAGAGATCAATGAATTAAAAACCAGAAATACAGTAGAGCAGATCAATGAAACTAGAAGCTGGTTCTTTGAAAGAATTAATAAGATTGATAAACCACTGGCCAGACTTATCCAAAAGAAAAGAGAAAAGACCCAAATTAATAAAATTATGAATGAAAGGGGAGAGATCATGACTAACACCCAGGAAATAGAAACAATTATTAGAAATTATCAACAACTATATGCCAGTAAATTAAACAACCTGGACGAAATCGATACCTTCCTGGAAACCTATAAACTACTAAGACTGAAACAGCAAGAAATTGACAACCTGAATAGGCCAATAACCAGTAACGAGATTGAAGCAGTGAGCAAAAACCTCCCAAAAAAACAAGAGTCCAGGCCTGTTGGATTCCCTGGGGAATTCTACCAAACATTCAAAGAAGAAATAATACCTATTCTCCTGAAGCTGTTTCAAAAAAATAGAAACAGAAGGAAAGCTTCCAGACTCATTCTATGAGGCCAGCACTACCTTAATCCCCAAACCAGGTAAAGACCCCATCAAAAAGAAGAATTTCAGACTAATATCCCTGATGAATATGGATTCCAAAATTCTCAACAAAATCCTAGCTAATAGGATCCAACAGTACATTCAAAGGACCACTACATCAAACACTAATGATGTATTGTATGGTGACTAACATAACGTAATAAAATAAAATTAAATTAAAAAAATAAAGGGATCATGCACCATGACCTAGTGGAATTTATCCCTGGGATGCAAGGGTGGTTCAACATTCACAAATCAATGTGATAGAACACCTTAATAAGAGGAGAGAGAAGAACAATATGGTCCTCTCAATTGATGCAGAAAAAGCATTTGGCAAAACACAGCATCCTTTCCTGATTAAAACTCTTCAGAGTATAGGGATAGAGGGAATATTCCTCAAGTTCATAAAATCCATCTATGAAAAACCCATAGTGAATATCATTCTCAATGGGGAAATGCTGAGAGCCTTTCCCTTAAGATCAGGAACATGACAGGGATGCCCACTCCCACCACTATTGTTCAACTTAGTACTGGAAGTCCTAGCAACAGCAATCAGACAACAAAAAGAAGTAAAAGGTGTTCAAATTGGCAAAGAAGAAGTCAAATTCTCTCTCTTCACAGATGACATGCTACTTTATGTGGAAAACCCAAAAGAATCCACCCCCAATTACTAGAACTCATCCAGCAATTCAGTAATGTGGCAGGATACAAAATCAATGCACAGAAATCAGTTGCTTTCTTAAACACTAACAATGTAACTGTAGAAAGAGAAATTAGAGAATTGATTCCATTTACAATAGCACCAAAAACCATAAGGTACCTTGGAATAAACCTAACCAAGACTTAAAGGATCTATACTCTAGGAACTACAGAACACTCATGAAACAAATTGAAGAAGACACAAAAAGATGGAAAAACATTCCATGCTCATGGATCGGAAGAATAAACATTGTTAAAATGTCTATGCTACCCAGAGCAATCTATACTTTCAACGCCATCCTGATCAAAATACCAATGGCATTTTTCAAAGTGCTGGAACAAACAATCCTAAAATTTGTATGGAATCAGAAAAGACCCTGAATTGCCAAGGAAATGTTGAAAAAGAAAAAAAGCTGGTAGCATCACGTTGCCTGATTCCAAGCTATATTACAAAGCTGTGATCACCAAGACAGCATGGTACTGGCACAAAAACAGACACATTGACCAGTAGAACAGAATAGAGAGCCCAGATATGACCGTCAACACTATGGTCAAATAATCTTCGACAAAGCAGGAAAAAATATGCAATGGAAAAAAGACAGTCTCTTCAATAAATGGTGCTGGGAAAATTGGACAGCTATATACAGAAGAATGAAACTTGACCATTCTCTTACACCATACACAAAGATAAACTCAAAATGGATGAAAGACCTCAATGTGAGACAGGAATCCATCAAAATCCTAGAGGAGAACATAGGCAGTAACCTCTTCGACATTGACCACAGCAACTCCTTTCAAGACATGTCTCCAAAGGCAAGGGAAACAAAAGTGAAAGTGAACTTTTGGGACTTCATCAAGATAAAAAGCTTCTGCACAGCAAAGGAAACAGTTAACAAAACAAAGAGGCAACCCGCAGAATGGGAGAAGATATTTGCAAATGACACTACAGACAAAGCGCTGATTTCCAAGATCTATAGAGAACTTCTCAAACTCAACACCCAAAAAACAAATAATCAAGTCAAAAAATGGGCAGAAGACAGGAACAGACACTTCTGCAAAGAAGATGTACAAATGGCTAACAGACACATGAAAAAATGTTCATCATCATTAGCCATCAGGGAAATTCAAATCAAAACCACACTGAGATACCACCTTACACCAGTTAGAATGGCAAAAATTGACAAGGCAAGAAACAACAAATGTTGGAGAGGTTGTGAAGAAAGGGGAACCCTCTTACACTGTTGATGGGAATGCAAGTTGGTACAGCCACTTTGGAAAACAGTGTGGAGCTTCCTCAAAAAATTAAAAATAGAACTGCCCTATGACCCAGCAATTGCACTACTGGGTATTTACCCCAAAGACACAGATGTAGTGAAAAGAAGAGCCATATGTACCCCAATGTTCATAGCAGCAATGTCCACAATAGCCAAACCGTGGAAAGAGCTGAGATGCCTTTCAACAGATGAATGGATAAAGAAGACGTGGTCCATATATACAATGGAATACTACTCAGCCATCAGAAAGGATGAATACCCAACTTTTACATCAATGTGGATGGGACTGGAGGAAATCACGCTAAGTGAAATAAGTCAAGCAGAGAAAGTCAATTATCACATGCTTTCACTTATTTGTGGAACACAATGAATAGCATGGAGGACATTAGGAGAAGGAAGGGAAAAATGAAGGGGGGGAAATTGGAGGAGGGGATGAACCATGAGAGACTATGGACTCTGAGAAACAAACTGAGGGTTTTAGAGGGAAGGGGGTGGGGGGGATGGTTTAGCCCGGTGATGGGAATTAAGGACGGCATGTACTGCACGGAGCACTGGGTGTTATACACAAACAATGAATCATGGAACAGTACATAAAAAACTAATGATGTACTGTATGGTGACTAACATAACATAATAAAAAAAATAAAATGCAAATTCTGTTGTTTGTTTACCAGTTGTATGCCTATCACCTTTTGTTTTGTCAGATACTTTATGTTTTTGTCTTAATGCAGGATGAGAGCCTGCTGGAGCTTGTTATTTCAATTTACTTACTTAAAATATGAACAATCAATAAAGCATAAATAGCTACATTTATTTCCCTTGGTGCACAGTTCAATCCTTGATTGATAATGAAACATTAAATTGTCTCATTTGGTTGTCGTGAGTATAATTGAATGTCATTAATGGTTAGTGAATCTGGTCTGTGTGCCGTCCTTCAGGGCCTGTTAGAATAGGCTTATTATATACTATTTCAAATCCCCCTTTGTGCTTTACTTATTAAACTGAACTGTATTCTTCCGTTCTTCAAGGCTTTGGTATTTTGTGAGTATCTTTGCCTCTATAATAATCCTTTCTTCCATATTCTGAGCTGACTGCTAAGTTTATTATTTTATTTCCATTGCCTTTTAAATTGTTCTCTGCTAGATTTTATAACTTCCCAGAGAAGAAAAGGAAATTAAACATGAACCATAGTGCACTTGAACAAAATATGTGATACTGTTATAGATTGAGTGAATAAATTCATACTGAAAAGTCTCTGTTAGAGTCTGGTTTACAATGAGATATCAACTCACTCTGGTCAGAATGGCTAAAATTAACATTTCAAGAAACAACAAGTATTGGCAAAGATGTGGACACTGTTGGTGGGAATGCAAACTGATGCAGCCACTCTGGAGAATAGCATGGAGGTTCCTCAAAAGGTTTAAAATAGAACTACCCTATGACTCAGCAATTACGCTACTAGGTATTTATTCAGGGGACACAAAAATAGTGATTCAAAGGGGCACATGCACCCCAACGTTTATAGCAGCAATGTCCACAATAACCAAAATATGGAAAGAGCCCAGATGTTCATTTACAGATGAATGGATAAAGAAGATGTGGGATGTGGTATATATATATATATATATATATATATAAATAATGAAATATGACTCAGCCATCAAAAAGAATGAAATCTTGCCATTTGCAACGACATGGATGGAATTTGAGGGTATTATGCTAAGGGAAATAAGTCAGTCAGAGAAAGACAAATAGCATATAATTTCACTCATATGTTGAATTTAAGAAAGAAAACAGATGAACATGGAGAAAGGGAAGGAAAAATACAATAAGATAAAACCAGAGAGGGAGACAAACCGTAAGAGACTCTTAACTGTAGGAAACAAACAGGGTTGCTGGAGGGGAGGTTGGTGGGGGGAAGGGGTAATTGGGTGATGGGCATTAAGGAAGGCACTTGTTGTAATGAGCACTGGGTGTTATATGCAACTGATAAATCACTAAATTCTACCCCTGAAACTGATAATACACTATATGTTAACTAAATTGAATTTAAATTAAAAATTTAAAAAAGAGTCTGGTTTATTTGATTCCACATATTCTTACTATACGAACTCAGATTTAAAAAATTTTTTTTTTTTTATTTACTTGAGAGAGGGAGAGACAAAGATAGCTAGAGAGAGGAACAAGCTGGCAGGAGAGGGAGAAGCAGGCTCCCCGTTGAGCAGGGAGCCCGATGTGGGGCTCAATCCCAGGACCCTGGGATCATGACCTGAGCCAAAGGCAGACGCTTAACCGCCTGAGCCACCCAGGTGCCCCAAAGTCAGATTTTTAAAAAAGGTATAATTTCTATTATCATAGGCAGTTTTACTCAGATGAATATTGTGTAGTAGGAAAGTGGCTTCTTGCACAGAGATTGTTACAGTTGGCCATGTAGATAACAGGGTGACAACTGTCTGTAAACAAACAACTGACCATAAAGCAGTAGACTTACTTGTAGAGGTGAACTTATAATCAGTCTCTATTGTGGGAACTCAATTACTGCATGTATGCAGGTGTCCTTTAGGCCTCTGTTACATTTCTTCCCCTCTGAAATGGACTTCATGATAGTTTATTACCTGAATTTCCAACACTGGAACTGAAATGAGGCCATTCTAGGAATATGATGAAATTCATAGAACTTCTTCAATAGAAATGTGCACATACAGTTACACTCAAATTTTTAAATTTAATTTTAGGCTATTTGTAGAACTCTAAGAATAACGAGGAAAAGAAAGGGATGTAAAGATCAGGTTGAGTTAGAGAGGCGAAGATATCACTGGTGAGATAAAAGAAAATAAAGAAAAATAATAAATAAGTTTAGTGTATAGACTGTGTTCTTCAGATTATTAGCTTCTAGCTATGCATAGTTATAGATAAATGATTTCCTTGGGAGCTCTAAAAAAATGATTTACCTCTTAAAGATCAGTGGCAAAGATGAAAAAAATGAAGGGAAGTTGGTGATATGTGCCAAGATAAATGTCAATATGCAGATGCAGCAGTCACACTATAAAATTGTATCTTAAAGAAATAAAAAAGTGTAGATTAAAAAATATATATGTATATGAATGTTCATTTCAGTGTTACAATGGAAAAATGCGAACACTCTGAATTCAACAATAAAACATAGATCAACTAAATATGGCATGTTTTTGTCAATTACACTACTATGCAATCATGACAAATAATGTAGATCAATGCCTCTCAGATTTAATGTACATGTGAGTCAGTGGTGTCCTAGTAAATATTTAGCAACTAGCTTTCTGGAAAAAATTTTGTGTGAAGTATTTGATGATTTCTGTGATACAAATATTCCACCACGGCTGATCTGATGCTACCAAAGTGATGCCACTGAATGCAGAGTTGGGAGGAGATGTGCACAACTGGCTCTCTTAAAATGCAAGCCCCCTCTAGCACACCACTGAATTATATATCACTTGTGGCCTTGTTTAGGTGCAGATTCTGATTCAGAAATTGTGGGAAAAAGCCTGAGACTTTTCATATCTAAAAAGCTCTTCGGTCACGATGCAGCTGCTGTCCTGGGGACAACTGGAGCAGTGAGGTTGTGGAATAATACCTGTTGACAGAGAAAAAAATATTTCCAATATATTACTATACGAAACTAAAACCTGAGACAAAGTTGTGTAGATTGTTGTATTATATTTCCAGGATATACATAGTATGGACACATTGTGTCATATGATATATTTATATATGTATATATAATGTTGATAAGCCCAGTAAGTTGACAGTAAGTTGATAACTTATAGGAATGGAATAAAAAAGAAATTTTATTTTTTTTCTCCTATGGACCCTTTAAAATTAATTTAGTAGAGAAAGTTTCTCCCCCTGAATGTAAACTTAAAAACCAACTGTCTAAATTATAAAGTACAGTATTCATTTAGAAAATAGGATGTGAAGTTTTAATAATAAAAATTCTAAACTTTATTTAAAATTAAATATTCTCCCCTCTTTCAGATAAGACAGTTGTCAGGTGGCCTACCTGCTTTTGGGAAGGGTACGTGGATGGTGTCTTCTCCTCCTTTTCTTGATCTGCAGTATGTCCAACCTTGAATTCATGCCCTTCCATGATGGGTGTATATGGGAGAAAGGAGAGAAAGAGGGATAAGAAAGTTCTCACTGGAACTCCTAATGCTGTAAGCTGGCTATGCCTCTAAGGGCCGGCAGATGTCTGGTGCATGACTCCTTTAAAGGAGCACATTGGTGGATTTCTCAGATCCTCATGTCTGGGGACTTCTTTACCTGCCATACCTCACATGTGGATTACTATTCTGTGTATTCTTCTGGGAAGCTCTCTGCAACCCCTAGGAATCCTGAGTCCATCTCTAATTTCCTGTTACTGGGATCCATTTATCCTTTGAAAGACACAAGACAATCCCAGTACTTTTTCACGTGGGGAATTTTCACTTATCTTTTGACTTGAGCAACTCAGAAATTTCGGGCCATGTCCCAGGCAGCAGTGGTTCACCGGGCTTCACCATCAGAGAAGTTGGCCTTTGTATTCCCTAGATTTATCCAGGGGAATGTCAGACTCCAGTCCATCACACCCCCATTAGGGGTCACATATTAAACTCTCTCAGTAGTTCTATTGAAGCTTGTACCTCCTACTCCTTCACTGCTAAGCTTTAAGTATGGTCAGACATTCCTAATGCTTCTCCCTTGGGTGTCAGTTGAACACCCAGAATTTCAATAGCTCTCTCCTCAAATCTTCTCTTGAAATCTTCTTTCTCCAGTTAGGGTTTCCTTCTGCATCCCTGATGTGGGTTGAGAGTTCTAAGAGCCTTGGAAGAATCCCACCCTTTCCCCTTTTTGTTTAAATTGATAAATTATACATTTGAGTATGACCCTTCCCTCTGATATAAAAGATCAATCCTGTTTTGGTCTTGATTGAAATTCACCTTTAGCAAACATATCACAAAAACAAAAGGATATGCCTCAAAAATACTGATACTGGTTGTGGTGAGGATATGGGTGTTTTCCTTGGAATTTGAATTTATTTTCATGTTTTTCTGTGATTACAGCACTTTTATTACCCAAAATATATTATTAAAAAGCACATATTTTTACATTTTTGGCTTTTAAAATCTGGCAATTAGTAAGTTTTTATAACTAGCTTTGTTTTTATTTCTTGTTCAATTTCTTGAATGCTGACCTAATTTTTGCCACAGGTAGGAAATTACATATTATGTTTTTAAAGAGCCTATGTGATATCTGAAAGAGACAGTGGAAGCTTAGAATTTTATATATTTGATATTTCTTGTTGGAAGCAAATATTGCCTGATTTGCTAAAAGCGCTAAAAGCTCTATGTATCCTTTTGCTTGTCTGTTACCTTTGTTTTTTTGTGTACTACCTTCTCCAATTTATAAAAAAATGCAAAAAAAAATTATACTTTCCCCCCTAGTTAATAGTGCAATGCCAAATTTCCACATGGTTAGGGGAGATGATAGGGAACAGGGCCAGATATAAGGTATAGCTGTGTACAGAATGAATGAATGAATGAATGGATGATGACATCTTGGCTGACAGGTGGAGCATAGCTTGGTAATCCAGAAGGAAGTGATACTTGGAAAAACAGGCAAGGAGATATTTGGTGTCAAAATTCATTTTGTACCATGGATTTTAACCCTTGGGCTAGAGGTCAGGATCAGAACTCTAGTCCATAGGTATGGCTTTGGAAAGAAAAAAGTATCCAGGACCCTGGTTTTGCAGATGTTGTTCTGGGTATTTTATGGAATAAAGGATTCCAATTCACTTAATGTATAGAACTTAGAATAAAGCAAGTCTTTTCAATGTTTAATATCTGTGAAAAGACTGATATGAAGCAGTTCTGGGGACAAAAAAGGGAACAATGGAATATTCTAACTATTTGACTTCATATGCAAGATCAGGGCTGGGCCAGCAGTGAGGGTGATGGATGCTGAATCCTGAGTGTTGGATTGGTGTTTCTTAAATTCTACCTGGTGGAGGTTGGAATTAGTTTTAGAATTTCCTGCTTGGGGCGAGGATGGTAGTGAGAGTTTGAGCTTGCAGGAGGAGGATGTGTGAAGATAGATGCTGGTGCTGAAAATGAATTAGGTTTGTGTTTCTCAGTATAATCCTGAAATTACCCGCATTTCAATCATTTTGGAGGCTTATTGAAAATGTAGATTATCAGTACCATATTGTCTTGATGATTATTGTAATAGAGCTTGAAGTCCAGAATTGTGATGCCACCAGCTTTGCTTTTCTTTTTCAACGTTCCTCTGGCTACTCGGGGTCTTTTCTGGTTCCATACAAATTTTAGGATTATTTGTTCCATTTCTTTGAAAAAAGTGGATGGTATTTTGATAGGGATTGCATTAAAAGTGTAGATTGCTCTAGGTAGCATGGACATCTTCACAATATTTGTTCTTCCAATCCATGAGCATGGAATGTTTTCCCATTTCTTTGTGTCTTCCTCAATTTCTGTCATGAGTATTTTATAGTTTTCTGAGTACAGATTCTTTGCGTCTTTGGTTAGATTTATTCCTAGGTATCTTATGGTTTTGGGTGCAATTGTAAATGGGATCGACTCCTTAATTTCTCTTTCTTCTGTTTTGTTGTTGGTATATAGGAATGCCACTGATTTCTGTGCATTGATTTTCTATCCTGCCACTTTACTGAATTCCTGTGTGAGTTCTAGCAGTTTTGGTGTGGAGTCTTTTGGGTTTTCCACATAAAGTATCATATCATCTGCAAATCAAAACCTCAATGAGATACTACCTCACACCAGTCAGAATGGCTAAAATTAACAAGTCAGGAAATGACAGATGTTGGTGGGGATGCAGAGAAAGGGGAACCCTCCTACACTGTTGGTGGGAATGCAAGCTGGTGCAACCACTCTGGAAAACAGTATGGAGGTTCCTCAAAAAGTTGAAAATAGAGCTGCCCTATGACCCAGCAATTGCACTACTGGGTATTTACCCCAAAGATACAAATGTAGTGATCCAAAGGGGTACGTGCACCCTGATGTTTATAGCAATAGCCAAACTATGGAAAGAGCCAAGATGTCCATCCACAGCTGAATGGATAAAGAAGATGTGGTATATATATGCAATGGAATATTATGCAGCCATCAAAAGGAATGAAATCTTGCCATTTGCAATGATGTGGATGAAACTGGAGGGTATTATGCTAAGCGAAATAAGTCAATCAGAGAAAGACATGTGTCATATGATCTCACTGATATGAGGAATTCTTAATTTCAGGAAATAAACTGAGGGTTGCTGGAGTGGTGGGGGATGGGAGGGATGGGGTGGCTGGGTGATAGACATTGGGGAGGGTATGTGCTATGGTGAGCGCTGTGAACTGTGTAAGACTGTTGAATCACAGACCTGTACCTCTGAAACAAATAATACATTATATGTTAAAAAAAAAGAAGATAGTAGGAAGGGAGAAAGAAGGGGGGAATCGGAAGGGGAGACGAACCATGAGAGACTATGGACTCTGACAAACAAACTGAGGGTTTTAGAGGGGAGGGGGGTAGGGGGATGGGTTAGCCTGGTGATGGGTATTAAAGAGGGCACGTACTGAATGGATCACTAGGTGTTCTACACAAACAATGAATCATGGAACACTACATCAAAAACTAATGATGTAATGTGTGTGATTAACATAACATAAAATAAAATAAAATAAAATAAAATAAAACAAAAGAAAAAAAAAAGAAAATGTAGATTATCATACTCTCTGAACTAATAGCCTGAGTGTATATCAAGGAATTTGCATGGCTCAGAAGCATCTTAAGTGGGATTCTTAATGCACCTTGGAGTCCAAGAACCACAAAAAGAGAATGTGGCAAAGATCCAAGATGAGCATTTGGCTTGGAATGCCATTTGCCTTTGTCTCTGCTGATAGTCTCAGACTTTAATATTCAGTTCAAATATTATCTCTTTTATTAAGCTCTTTTCAGTTTTCCTAGAGGAAATGAATCACACAGTCTTTGATGCTTTCATGGCATGTTCCTTTATTGTGTTTTGGGTACTTAAATACCCTTAGAACGTAGTTTTTTATATATATGGGTCTACCTCTCTTTGGGTAGGGCAGTGTGCAGAGTGGTGAATACCAATCAGCCTGGATTTAAAACTCACCTCTACCTCTCACCAGCTGTGTAACTTTAGCCAATCTCTTACATTTAAAAAAAAATGCTTCACTTTCCTTATCTGTAAAATGGAGGTAGTTGCGAGAATTAAATGAGTTAGCACTTATAATGCTAAATAGTAAAACACTTAATAGTGTGGCATACCCTTATGCTCAAGGAATCTTTGCTATTATTAGTTGCTGGGGAAGATTGCATGTTGTATTAATCTCTGTCAAGGACCCCAATGCAGAAGTAGGCACTCCAGGAAATTGTTGAAATTGAATTGAATTCATCTTCCAAGGCAGTTATCAGGTTAGACAGGGCAGTGTTCAGGTGGGAAAACTCACATGGCTCTCTGGAAAAAATACAAGAAAACATGCAATGTAATATTTATGAATTTTGGGTTTGAGAGTGTGAAGGGATTTAATTAAACATTATATAAAGAGAAATCAGGGTGAGAGAATTTCCAGTTTTCAAAACAACTCTGAAGTATATTCGATATGGCTGTAGTGTGTGTCTTGTAGAATGCAACTGCTACATGCTAAATGATCCATGCCCTTTCTTATTTTTTAAAAGCAGAATGCTTGTTTAGAAATGCACCACATAAATGAATTCAGAACTATCAGGCAATGCCCCATTTCCCATTTGGGTTTTTTTTTTTTTTTTAAATTTAAAGATTTTATTTATTTATTTGAGAGAGAATGAGATCGAGAGAGAGCATGAGAGGGGGGAGGGTCAGAGGGAGAAGCAGACTCCCTGCTGAGCAAGGAGCCCGATGCGGGACTCGATCCCGGGACTCCAGGATCATGACCTGAGCCGAAGGCAGTCGCTTAACCAACTGAGCCACCCAGGCGCCCCCATTTGGTTTTTAGGATTCTTATGGATGGGACCTTAATTTTCAAGTAACAGATATTTACTGAATAGTAATAAAAATATGAAAAAGTAAATAATCTGTAAGATAGTTGGGCTATGCCTGATAATCAGATCTATGAGTATATGAATACTAAGGAAGGTTTTTCTTTTCTTTTTATTTACTTATTTATACTTCTGGCTCTTCCCATAAAGGATCTGTGGTCACTATATACATATTTTGATAAAAGGCAGGCTTTTCCAAGCTTTTAAAAATCCAGCTTCAAAAAATATTTTTATAAGTAAATCCACTTATATTTTTATAACCCAATTACTGAAAACTTAAAATCAAACTCTTTATTTTTAATATTATGTTTATTGTGCCTTGTCAGAAAGCTCAATATGAAATAAATTTAATATAATTACACATATATAATTGCATATTATATATGAACATATTTTTATTTTATTTTTTTGAACACAAAGAAAAAAATAAGGCTATTATTTTTAACAATAAAAATACATATGACTTTTGATCAAGAATTATTGAGTGATCAGTTTTTAGGGGATTAGTGGATAATTCTGGCTTGATAGAGTATTTAGTTGGCAGAAACTTCATTCCAAAATTTGTAAAAAATTTCTATATTATTTAAAATTTTCTCTTTGTGTCATGTATAATACACATAGTTTGACAAGAATTGCGAGTAAAGGCACTTGAATTCTTATATTAAGATATTCTTTTAAGATGAAATTTTAAGACTTCAGGACATGAATCTATTAAAATGTGCTAAAGAAACTATATTAAAGTTTTAGCCTGTGCTGTGGTATGCAGGTGCAGGTGGCTCTGGTTTGTAGCAGAGGCTCTACCTTCTCAGAACAGTTCTATTTTCCAACAGTAATCCTCAAAGATAATTGATCCTCTCCACAGAAATCTCAAAACCGTGTCTCAATATAAAGTACCAATATTCTCATTTCTAGCTTCCAATCATGATGGAGTCACAGGGACCAGATTTAATCTCCTGTCTCTAACAATTTTAAAAATGGATAAATCATAGAATAACAATTTTTACATTGCATAACAGGCAGCAAAACACTAATCTCTGAGGGAAAGTAAACAAATTAGATGAGCCTTTGATTCTTCATATTACTGCCTGGAGAGCATTTATGGGCTACCAAACAGGAAAGGTAAACCCAAACAGAACCTGAAGATGTCTCTGAGTTGATGAAACAGAGTTGAGAGATTGCAGGATTTCAAGGTAGCTAGAATTCACATGATAGAGTATCATGGAAGAGAGGGTCTCATAGAGATATATTCTAGATATCTTCAAAAGATTTATTCTCCCTGTGTTCAGCTGAGTATCAGCGTTGCATATGTGTGAGGAAATTACCTAACATTAGAAAAGAACCACTGGAAAAGAGCTAGTGGAACAATACTTGGAGGTCACAGAGAGGTGGATAGTTATGTTCCCACCAGGCAAAAATACATAGCCATTAGTTAGAGTACTCAGAAGGGTAATGCCTCAGTGGTAGGGCAAAATTAGCCCTGCACCAAGGGCTGTACTGTTTCTGATTAATAAAGCCTAAAATTGAGCCTCAAAGGGATAAAATTTTCCAAATAACTCAACTTTTCATTGATTAAAACTCAAGAATATTTAAAGAGTATCTAGTAACCAACAAGGTAAAATTCATAATATCTGGCTTGCAAAGAAGCAGAAAAATATGACCCATAATGAAGAGAAAAATCAATCAGTAGAAACAGACCCAGAAATGATTTACATGGTAAAATTAATGGACAATAATTTTAAAACCATATTACAATTCTGTTCTATACATTCAAGAAGGTAAAGGAAAGCATGAGCATGTTAAGGAAACAAAAATAATATGTAAAAAGACCCCAATTAAACTTCTAAGAGATAAAAAATACATGGTTTGGGATATATACATTGGGTTGGATTGACAGGAGGTTAGACACTACAGAAGAAAAGATTAATGAATGTGAAGACATCGCAACAGAAACTACTCAACACAGAGAAAAAAGACTAAAAAAAAAAAATGGACAAAACATCAGCGAGCTGCAGAATAACTTAAGTTGGCCTAATATATGGGAAATTAGAATTCACAAGGGGGAGGAGAAAGAGGACAAGACAGAAAAAATATTTGTAGAAATAATGACTTAAAATTTTATTTTGAAACTGACAATTGATAAAAGCTATAAGCCTATAGATCCAGTAAGTTTAACAAACCCCAAGCACAAGAAATGTAAAGAAAATTGCCCCAGACACATTATAATCAAAATGCTTAAAAGTAGTGATAGAGTGAAAATCTAAAAAGTAGACAGAGGAAAACACATTATGTAAAGAGAAATAGTGTAAAGAATGATAGTGACTGTCAAAAATAATGCAAGGTAGAAGATAGTGGAGTGACATCTTTAAACTATTGAAAGGAAAAAAGACTCCTATCAACCTAGATTGATATACTCATCAAAAATATCTTTGAAAGCAAAGGCAAAATAGACATCTTCAGATATATAAAAACTGAAAGAATTTAACTCAGAATTGCACTATAAGAAATGCATCAGATTTGCACTATAAGAAATACTAAACTATTGTGCTTTGTAGGTAGAAGGAAAAAGGCACCAGAGGGAAGTCTGAATTTTTACAAATAAATGAAGAATATTCAAAATAGTAAATATATATAGATATAAACGATGCAAAGGGAACCAGCTATCAAACACTGCTGCTGGGAATATAAAATGATGTAATAATTTTGGTATACAGTTGGAAGGTTCTTTTATAAGTTACATTTCACTTACTATCTGACCTACACATTCTATTCCTAGGTATTTATCCAAGAGAAAATAAAACACAATAAGACTTGTATATAAATGTTTATAGCATTTTTATTCAAAATAACTGAAACCTGAAAAGAACTCACATATCTATCAACAGGTGAGGGGGTAAATAAATTGTGATGTATCCATGTAATGGATTTGAATAACAGTAAAATATAAATATCAAATAGTACTATAGTAATAAGAAGGAATGAATTATTGATAAATGCAACACAATAGATGAATCTCAAGATTCATTTTTGCCTATCATAGGTTAAGTAGAGTACATGCTTTGTGATTTTATTTATATAAAATCCTATAAAATGCAAACTAATTTATATTGGCAGACCTCAGAGATATTGCAAGTTCAGTTCTAGACTACAACAATAAAGTGAATATTACAATAACGTGAGTCAAATGATTTTTCTGATTTCCTAGTGCATAAAAAAAGTATGTTTACATCATACTGTAGTCTATTAAATGTGCAATGGCATATGTCTAAAAAACCAATGTACATAACTTAATTTAAAAATAATTTGTTGCTAAAAAGTGCTAACCATCATCTGAGTGCTAATGGAGATGTACAGTGAGATTAATATTGTTTTTGTGCCTGCTAACACAACATCCATTCTGCAGCCCACGGATCAAGGAGTCATTTTGACTTTGAAGTCTTATTATTTAAGAAATACATTTGGTAAGGCTATAGCTGCCATAGATAGTGATTCCTCTGATGGATTTGGGCAAAGTAAAATGAAAACCTTGTGAAAAGGATTCACCATTCTAGATGCCAGTTAAAGCATTCATGATTCTTGGGAAGAAGTCAAAATGTCAACAGTAACAAGTGTTTGGAAGAGGTTGATTTTAACCCTCATGGATGATATTGAGGGGTTCAAGTCTTCAGTGAAGTAACTGCAGATATGGTGGAAGTAGCAAGAGAACTAGAAACAGAAATGGAGCCTGAAAAATTGCTACAATCTCATGATAAAATTTGAAGAGATGAAGAATTGCTTCTAGTGGGTGAGCAGAGATATTTCTTGAAATGGAATCCATTGGTGAAGATGCTGTAAAGATACTGAAATAACAACAAAGGATTTGGAATCTTACATAAACTTAGTTGATAAAGCAGTGGCAGGATTTGGGAGGATCGACTCTAAAAGATGTTCATGCTATTAAACAGGATTGCATGCTACAGAGAAATCATTCATGAAAGAAAGAGCCAATTAATATGGCAAAGTTCATCCCCTCCATCCCTCCCTCTTTCCTTCCCTTCCTTCCTTCCTTCCTTCTTTCCTTTTCTCACTTCATTACCAATTTAGATTGAGGGAACAATATATATGGACACTCTTCTAGGTGCTAAGGATAAAGAAGTGAGTAAGTTAAGGTCTTTAGTTCCACTACATTTGCAGTGAAGAAGGACAACAAAGAAATAACAAGGAAATAAGTGTCTTATAGTAAATCTGGTAAGGATAAATGCTAGGAAGAAAAATGAAGTAGAATAAAGGAGTAGAGGTGATGGGACAGAGCAATGTTGATATATAGGACAGGAAAAATGAGTAAATGACTCTCCTCTACTGATCTTTGAGTAGAGCTCTCATAAAGGGAGTGAACCAGGCCAAAGGGTATTTCAGATATAGACTAGTAAGTACAGAGGTACTGAGGGTAGAGCTTTATTTGTGTGTTCAAAGAACAGCACCCGGTGACTTAAATGGAGAGAACAAATTGGAAAGTGCTTAGAAAGAAGTTTGGAGACATTATAAGGGTCAGATATAGGGAATATTAAGGATTTTGGATTTGGCTCAAATTACTACTGGAAGCCATCAGGGTGTTCTGAGTAGAGAATGACCTACTATGAGTTACATTTTCATTTAATCTTTTGTAAAGAACCAGCCATATGGTAGCAAAAATGGAAGCAACCAGATCATTTCAGAATAAAGTAATTTTAAGGCAAGAGATGATGGTGGATTGCACTATATGGAAGTCATGGATATGGTAATAATTGGTAAGATTTTGAACATATTTTGATGGTAGAACCACAAGTCTTGATAATGGATTGGATGTAAGCAAGAAAAATTGATAGTGGCTTCTTGTTTTTGTCCTGAGCTACTGGGTGAATTGTGGTATCATTTACAGAGGTGGGAAGATTAGAGGAGGAGCAGGTTTTAGGAGAAAAATCAAAGTTCTGTTTGGGAGCTGCTAAATTTTTGATGTTTATTAGCCATTAAAGTAGGCAGTTGAATATATGAATCTGGAGCTCAAGAGAGGTAAAGAACCTGGAGATATAGTGTGTAGATGCTATTTAAAGTGATAAAACTTGATGGTATCGCTATCGTTAAGGATCTCATTAGGAAAACAGAAACTAGGTATTTCAACGAGGAGATATAATTTAGGCAACTAATTATACACATGTTGGGGCTGACATAGCAAAAATGGGAACATAAAGAAACCCTAAAGTAGATCACTGCAGGAAGCAGCTGATCACTGAAAGCACTGGGAGAACAATAGGGGAGAGGTAGAGGCTTGGCGGAGAAATCTCTCAAATGAGAAGCTCAAACCACTGAGTAGTAGACTGCTAAATGGGCACAGTGAAGCTAGTTGAGGGAGTCCTGAAAAAATCAGGCACTCCAACATTTTGAAGTTGGGAAGAGGAGAGAAATCTGCAAGATGATTGAGGATAATTAGCTTATGAGGTAAGAGGAAACTAGGAGAGGGTAGAATCCCAGAAGACAAGTGAAAAAAAAATTTCAAAAAGGAGAGAGTATCTAACCATGTTAAATGCTCTTTATAGGGGAAGTTGAAGACTGACAGTTGCTATTGGATTTGATCGGATGGAGGTTGTTGATGCCTTGACAAGAGTGGATGTACTGGGGTTATGGCAATAAAGTCTGGAGTTCAAGTAGGAATAAGAAGCATGACACAAATGTTTTTCAAGGATTTTTGTAACAAATTGGAGAAAGGAAATAGAGCAGTCGTGGAAAGTTATTTTTGTTTGTTTGTTTTTTTTTACTATCAGATATGACAAATTTATTTGTTGATGGAGAAGATATAAATGAGAGGAAAACAACTTGATTGCAGGAGAAAGGGAAAATTGTAAGAGCAAAATCCTTGAGTAAGTGAGAGGGGAAGGATACAGTATGTAACTTAAGGAATTGGACATTCATTTATTTTAAAAATAAAGAAATTAGAGACTATGAGCACTGATAATGGAGGGTTGATTGATTTTATAGTAGGAAGATGAAGTACTCTTATGCTTGCTTCTGTTTTCTCAGGTGATTACAATGTATCACAATCAGGTAAAAGGAGAAAAATGGGGCAATGGAGGTTTGGGAAGAAAGCAAATGTGTAAAATAGACATTTTGACTAACTTGAAGTTAAGTTAGTGGTCATCAATAGTGGGCAAGGGTGAGGATAGTGAGAACTGTTCACTCTGGGTGCAGGTGGTAAGCCATGAATTTTCTGTAGAAAATTTTAAAATAATTTTAAATTATTATTATTATTTTAAATAATTTTAAATCTTAAATTCAAATAAAAATTTAATCAATAATTAAGTTTAAATACAAATAAATTAAAAATTTAAATAAAAATTTAAAATTTGTATTAAAATTTTAAATTAAAATTGGTCTGTTATTTATTATCATCACATGTAGGCAATTCTAAACAATGTCAGTGATAATGTACTCCCTGAAAAAAATGTTTTATTAGTCTAATTTTAATCTAAACAATTGCTATGATTATTCTTGAATTTTAATAGCTTCAGTTTAGCACATAAAAATGTGCTAGATTGCTAATGTCCTTATTCTTTAATAAATATTATATTCTGTTGAGTTATTTTAGGGAACTACTACTTAAAATATTGGCCTCTGAGCTCCAAAACAGACTTAACTTCAATGGTTCCTTTTGTAATTTAAAATGGTTTATAATCACTTGAGCTTGCTTCAGGTGAATTCGCCTTTCTATATATTCCCAAGGTTAACAGTAGATTCAAAATAAACAATGACAGCTCAGTGATTGTAAAGACAACAGAACTTAAGTTATTTCAATACTGCCATTCTATGTGAGCACTTGGAGTTTTTAACTTTAAAAATTGCAACAGTGGGGCAGAGCGCAAATTGTGAGTTGTTACAGGTTTTTTGTTTTTTCTTTTTGAGAATTCAGTTTTTAGGGTTCTTCCATAAAATATATTTGTTCTCTGCCATAATTATTACCGGGATGTAATTTTGTTTTTGTGGAAGAAGAGAGGATGTTAAAATATGACCTGTTTCTGGTGTCAGTGTGTCACGTTCAACACTGGTGGTCATGAATGTTAAATGAGATCAGCTAGCAGCTAGCATGTTTGTATGTCTCCCCCCACCCCAGCATATTCAACTGTACAGTCACAGGCAGCCCCCCTGCCCCAAGCATTCAGCGACAGTGTCAGTTAATGGCTTTGAGATAGAGGACAACACTATGCAAAAGGCAGAGCAGAATATAAGATATTCGTTCATAAATGTGTGAGAGCTTTGGGGATTTAAAGGAAGTAGGGGCTAAGGTTATTTACATAATAGAGTTGTGAGAATGAGCAAATAAAATCCAAGTTACCACTATTAATTTGGTTTTGCTTATACCCACAGGCTGCTCAAGGTTGAAGAACTTGGGTTATACTTACTTGTGCTATAACATCTTTATGAAAAAATAAACAGAGGCAGATATTTGTCCCATTTATTTTTGAGGCATACAAGGGGACAGGTAAAATGCTTAATATATACAATTAGTAAAATTGATAAGTAGGATTTAACTCAAGCCTTCTGGTTTCCTTTTAGTGGCTCATATATTATAATAGGTCAAAATATATGGTGTAGAAACTATGAGATAAACTTTTTTATTGAAGTCAATATCAAGTGATATGCCTTTAAATAATGCATCCACTTCTGTTTTTCACAGCTAGTGATGTGTAGAATTCAGGGAAAATCTAGAGAGAGCAATCAAGATGCTACTAGAATGGGAAAATAATTTTTCATTGGAAGCATGGTGCATCTTTCTTCTAGCAAAATTTGTAGGCTATATTCCAAAGTCAATTCAGGGATTTTCTTTGTAAAGCAATTATTTTGTTCATTTAAATTATTTTATTTCAAAGTTGATTTACACTTTAAGGAATTATTTACAGTAAATATTTTTTTTTTGTGGATCTACTATATGCTAAGAAAACATCTGTGGTGTAAAATCAAGGAATACTTACTTATGAGGCAGTTATGAATTGCGGTTTAAAAATTCATTTACAGAGAAACATACTCTCTCTTTTTCTATGGCTCCACTTTCTATTTAGTATCTCTGGGTAGTCAGAAAATTTTAAACTTAGTCTCTTGTATTTCCTGCTTCCTACCCCCAGATTAGTTTCAGAAACGTGTTATATCAAGACACTGGGAAATATGGGATGTCATTATTAAATAAATATCTTAGTTTGAAGGTTACAGTTGATCTGTCATGGTTTGAGTGAGCATGGCCATTCTGATTTTGTGTCTTTAAGCTAATTTAGTGTAATGCTTGGGGAATCTTTCTAGAAGGCTGATCATGTTATGATGAGCCTGGATGTACCATATTGGCAAAACTCTTCCAGGTCTTTGCTATATTTTTCATAGAACTGCTGGAGAGTTCGGGGAGGAAATTTCCCCCCTTTCCCTTCTTCCCCATCCCAGGCCCCCAGTCAGGGATTTTTACTTTCTTATTTGGTGTGGGATTGGGTATAGGGGGCTAAGTGATCTCTCTGTGTTTTGCCCAAAATATTTTGTTGATAGCTTGTGTTAGTTTTTCCTGTTGCTGCTGTAACAAATGACCACAACATTAATGTCTTAAAACAGCACACATTTATTATTTACAGTTCTGGGCTAAAATCAAGGTGTTGGCAGGTCTGTGTTCATTCTGGGGCCTCTCAGGGAGAATTCATTTCCTTTCCTTTTCCAGTTTCCAGAGGCTGTCTTTAGCTGGTGTCTCCCCAGCCAGCAATCACATTATTTTAACTCTACTTCCATCCTCACATCTTTTTCTGACTCTTAGCCTCCTGTATCCCTCTTTTACTTCTAAGGACCCTCGTGATTACCTTGAGCCCACCTGGATAATCCAGAGTAATCTCCTCATCTCAAGATCCTTAATGTAATAGTATTTGCAAAGTCCCTTTTGCCACATAAGGGAACATATTCACAGGTTCTGGTGATTAGGACGTGGACATATTTGGGTGGTCATTATTCTGTCTATGACACAACTCAAAATTCCTGATCTATCTGAGACTTAGGCTTTTTGGAAAAGCCTGCGAGAAAAATCACGTTTTTATTTATTTATTTATTTATTTATTTATTTATTTATTTAGTTGTTGTTTTGCTGTATATCATTCTGTTTGAATCTAATTCTTCGCTTGAATGAGAGGAAAGTAAAATACTGAGAGGAAAAACCCAACAGTAACAAGTCAGTATGGAAATTTTTTTTTTAGTCACACAAGACATGCATATTAAAAAAACTTGATTAGATAAATGGAATGTTTAGTGGAAGCATAAGTATTTATTATCAAGTATCCTGTTATTTTCTGAAAGGGCACACTTCTGTTCTTTTTCTTCATTGAAGACAATACTGATGATATGAGCCTCATACAAATTAATACACGTTAAATAAGAGGAATAAAGTGAGGTCTTATGGTTTCCTTTCCCGAATGTTGCATGAGTTATTTTGCACCCCTGGGTTAAGGGAAAGTACTCATCTCCACTGGGATTTCATTGTCCTGATGCAAGATGGACCTGTTGAAATGCTTGGAATGGAAAACACACTATTGAAGGGGGAAAAGGTAGGAGTTGTCATCTGGCATATCCCACCCCCAGTCCATCTCCTACGACAATATTGCCTCCCCCAATCGACATGTATTTTATGCACAACTAGGTCAAGTTCCTAAAGCTGCCAACCTCCCTCTCTTCAAGGTTAGGTAGGCATGTTCTGTTTTCCACTGGTGCAATCATTTGGCTGCCATTTTTGTTCCCTCCTTTGGCCTGGAGGACAGTATAACACACAGGGAAGCCCTTACTAAATTCACTTAACAAGCCTCAAATGATAGCCAACAAAGCCTGTCCTTACTGAAAACTGAAATGTCTCTGAGAAAAGCTGTCTTCCAAATTAGAATGTCCTTGGACATTATTACTGCCTCAAAAGGAGGCACTTGTGCCATTATCCAAACAGAATGTGTGTTCATACCTGATAAATCTGCTAATGTATCATCTTTACTAAATCACCCAAGAACACAAGTGAACATCCTGAATGATCCAACCCCAAGCCTAGGGACTTAATAAATTAATGGTTAGTTAGGATCATGGGGCTCCTGGTGGAAAAAATAGTTATTTTGGAATCATTATCTTGATCTATGTTTTCTCTTGCCTGTGCCCCTATTTTTGCTATATTATCTGCCTCATTTGGCAGATAGATGCCAAATGAGCTACCTCCATCGTAGTGTAACTCCTTGCTGACCACTCAGGGCACACTGCAGAAGAAGGGAGAATGTAAGATTATAAGAGCCAACAGGAGGGTTGTAGTGTTGGAGGAGGTTATTGAGAGTACATGACTGCCAGTTGACCTGTAAGCTGGACCTGGGCGATCCAAGGTTTGTTAACTCCTCCCTTGTCCTCAGAATGTACGTCTGCCCACCATTCCCACGCTAGGGACTGTTTTAAGGACACAGCCTTGAGAGAGTAATGTGTTGTTGGACTGAATACATGACTGAACTCAGTTAAGGTCTCTACATAAACTTTTAAGATTCTGGTGGGCGGATGTGGAGACCTATTGGTTTGTGTCTTGTGGCTGTCCAAGATAAGCCTCTTCTGTAAGTTTATTAAAACTGTCACCTACCAATCTGGAGTGGACTGGCTCTTTCTTCAGTCCTTCCTTGCCCTCTGTGTATGAGGGCCAGTTTGTAAACCAACATTTGCATTTCCCTGACGATTAGTGATGTTGAGCACATTTTCATCCACCTGTTGGCCATCTCTAGGTCTTTTTTTTTTTTTTGCCATCTGTATGTCTTTAGAAAAATGTCTAGTCATATCTCCTGGCTAGCTTTTAACTGTTTTTTTAGTTTATTTGTTTGTTTGGTAGAGTTGTATGAGTTCTTTATATATTTTGGATATTATCCCCTTATTAGATGCATGATTTGCAAATACTTTCTATTTAGTAAGTTGCTTTTTCATTTTGTTGATGGTTTCCTTTGCTGTGCAGAAGCTTTTTAGGTCAATGTAGTTCCATGTGTTTATTTTTTATTTTGCTGCCTTTGCTTTTGGAGTAAGATCCAAAAAATTCATCACCAAGCATGATGTCAAGGAGCTTACCACCTGTTTTCTTCCAGGAATTTTATTGTTTCAAGTCTTACATTCAAGTCTTTAATTCATTTTGAAATACTTTCTGTGTATGTTGTAAGATAGTTCCATTCTTTTGCATGTGGCTGTCCAGTTTTCCCAACACTATTTATTGAAGAGACTGTTCTTCCCCATTGTATATTCTTGGCTCCTTTGCTGTAGATTAGTTGGCTATATAAGTGTGGGTTTATTTCTGGGCTCTCTATTCTATTCCATTGATCTATGTGTCTGTTTTTATGCCAGTATCATACTGTTTTGATTATGATAGCTTTGTAATAGAGTTTAAAATCAGGGAGTATGATGCCTCCAACTTTCTTCTTTCTCAAGATTGTTTTTCCCTATTCAGGGTCTTTTGTGATTCCATACAGATTTTAAGATTGTACTATGTCTGTGAAAAATGCCATTGAAATTTTGATAGGGATTGCATTGAACCTGTAGACTGGGTAGTATGCACATTTTAACAAAATTAATTCCTCCAATCTGTGAGCATGGAAAAATCTTTCCACTCACCTGTATCTTCTTCACTTTCATCAATGTCTTACGGTTTTCAGTAGAAATTAATATAGCTACTGCTTTATTTTGATTAGTTTTTGCATGGTATATTTTTCTCCATCCATTTACTTTAAATCTATATGTGTCTTTTTATTTAAAGTGGGTTTTTGTAGACAACATATATTTGAGTCTTGCTTTTTAGTCCACTCTGACAATCTCACTTTTAACTGGTTCATGTAGATCAGTGATGTATAAAGTGATTACACAAAGTTATGTTTAAAGTAATATAGTTGGATTCATATCTACCATATTCATTCCTGTTTTCTATATGTTCCCCTGTTCTTTGTTTCTATTTTTGTATTCTAGTCTTTTTCTGTCTTTTGTGGTTTTAATTAAGCATTTTATATGATTTCATTTTCTTTCCTTTCTTAGCATATTGTTTATATATATATTTTTACTTTCTTTTACTGGTTACTCTAGAGTTTACAATATATATTGCAGCAAATCCATGTCCACTTTCAAATAACCCTTCATGGGTAGTGTAAGTACCTTACAATAACAAAATAGTCCTAATTCCTTCCTCTCATCCCTTGCTTGTATCATTGCTATCATTCATTAGACTTATACATAAGTGTGTATATTTATACATATGCATGATAATAAACATAAGCATACATAATAAAATATATTTTTGGCATTATTATCTTGGAAAAACTGTTATCTGTTAGGTCAACTAAAATAAGAAAAATAGAAGTTTTTATTTTGCTTTCACTTATTCCTTCTTTGATACTCTTCCTTGTTTTATGGATATCCAAGCTTCTGACCTGTATTATTTTCCTTCTCTCTAAGGAACTTTTAACATTTCTTTCAAGGCAGGTGTACTGGCAACATATTTCCTCAATATTATTTTGTCTGAGAAAGACTTTTATTTCTCCTTCATGTTGAATGATAATTCCACAGGGTACAGAATTCTAGGTTGTTGGTTTTTTCCTATGAGCACTATATATATTTCACTTCGCTCTTCTTGCTTGTATGGTTTTTGAGAAGTTGGATGTAATTCCTATCTTTGTTCTTCTATAGGTAAAATGTTTTTTCCTTTGGCTTCTTTCAAGATTTTTTTGATTTTTTATACTTGGAAAATTATATGCCTATATTTAAATTTTTTGGTGTTTATTCTGCTTGCTGTTCTCTGAGCTCCTGGATCTGTGCTTTGGTGTGTGAGATTAATTTGGGGGAAATTATCAGTCATTATTGTTTTAAATATTTCTTCTGTTCCTTTTTTATCCTTCTAGTACTCCCATTATGCACATGTTATAACTTTTATAATTATCTAATAGTGCTTTATGTTCTTTTTTTCCAGACTTTGTTCTCTTTGCTTTTCAGTTTTTGAGGATTCTACTGATATATCTTCTAGGTTGGAGATTGTTTTCTCATCTGTGTCCATTATACTACTAAGTCCATCAAAGACGTTCTTCCTTTCTGTTACAGTTTTTTTTTTTTTTTAAACTCTAGAAATTCTTTTTGGTTCTTAGGATTTCCATCTCTCTGCTTACATTGCCCATCTGTTTGTGCACACTGTCTACTTTATTAATTGGAGCCCTTAACATGTAAATCATAGTTGTTGTAATTTCCCAGTCTGATAATTACAACATCCCTGACATGGCTAATTCTGATGCCTGTGTTGTGTCTTCAAATTGTGTTTTTTTTGCCATTTGATAAGCCTTGTGATTTTCTTTAATAGGCAGACATCATGCACTGGGTAAAAGGAACTGCTGTAAATAGACCTTGTAGTGGTGAGGTATATGAGGAGAGGAAGTGTTCCATACTGTTATGATTAAGTCTCAGTCTTTTATTGAGCCTATGCCTCTGGACTGTAAACTTCACCTTGTGAAGAGTTCCCCTGTCCCTGCCAGAAGCCCAGGGGATTTTTCTCCCATATTTACTGTGGGAGTCTGGCCCGGGTCTTGGAGGTAAATCTCACAAAACTGTGGGGTTCCTCAATGGTTGGGTTCTCCTGGAATTTTTTTTTTTTTTAAGATTTTATTTATTTATTTGACAGAGAGAGACACAGCGAGAGAGGGAATACAAGCAGGGGGAGTGGGAGAGGGAGAAGCAGGCTTCCCATCGAGCAGGGAGCCCGATGGGGGGCTCGATCCCAGGACCTGGAATCATGACCTGAGCCGAAGGCAGACGCTTAACGACTGAGCCACCCAGGTGCCCCTCTCCTGGAATTTTTAACTCTCAGAGTTGTCTACTCTCAGCCTCCAGAAATTCATCAATTATAGTTCAGGTTTACTTATTCTGGCACTGGATCCCCCAAGGCTTTTGAATTGGTTCCCAAAGTTTCTGCTTTTGCATCTCTGCTCCTGTAAGCCATGATGACCTGTGTTTTTTCCTGCCTGTCTGTCCAGTCTTAGAGGCAGTGGTTTGCTCTGTGTTCTGCCCTCTCTTACAGATCAAAGAAAAGTTGTTGGTGTTTCAGTCTGTTCAACTTTTTTCTTGTTGTTTGGATGCAGTGGAGACTTTCAATGTCCTTACATGTGGAACAGGAAAATGGAAGTCCTTGTTACTGATTTCTAATTTAATTTCTTTGTGGTAAAAAAGCATACTCTTAAGATTTCAATCATTTTAAATTAATTGAGATGTGTTTTATGGCTTAACATATGGTCTATCTTGATGAATTGTTCATGTGCACTTGAAAATAATGTGTATTGTGCATTATTTGTGTTGGCTCCTATAAATGTGGTTGATCATGTTTTTCAGATCTTCTATATCCCTACTGAGTTTTTTCTTTTAATTGTTCTATTGATTACTGAGAAAGAGTATTAAAAGTTGCAACTATGGGATGCCTGGGTGGCTCAGTCAGTTAAGCATCTGCATTTGGCTCAGGTCATGATCCCAGAGTCCCAGGATTGAGCCCCACATCGGACTATCTGCTCAGCGGGTAGTCTGCTTCTCCCTCTCCCTCTGCCCCTCCGCCTGCTCCTTCTGTCTCTCTCTTGCTCTCTCTCTCTTTCAAGTAGATAAATAAAATCTTAAAAAAAAGTTGCAACTATGATTATGGATTTTTTTTTTTTTTTAAAGATTTTATTTATTTATTTGACAGAGAGAGAGATAGCGAGAGCAGGAACACAAGCAGGGGGAGTGGGAGAGAGAGAAACAGGCTTCCTGCTGAGCAGGGAGCCCGATGTGGGACTCGATCCCAGGACCCTGGGATCATGACCTGAGCCGAAGGCAGACGCTTAACGACTGAGCCACCCAGGCGCCCTGATTATGGATTTTTAAATTTCTCTCTTTAGTTCAGTCTATTTTTATTTCATGGATTTTCAAATTCTGTTGCATACACATTTAAGATTATTTTGTTTTCCTGATGAATTAGTCTTTTTAAGTTATAAAATGTTCCTCTTTATCTCTGATAATAGTTCTTGTCTTGAAATCTATCTTTTCAACTATATATATATATCCTTATTTTAGCATTCTTATGTTTATATAGCTTATATACATAATCCATCATTTTCATTTTTAAATCACTAATCTGTTTCTTTATATTTAAAGTGCATCTATTATAGATTTCAGATAGCTGGATCTTAATTTTTTATATAATCTGGCAATGTCTGCCTTTTAATTGGTATGTATAGTCTGTTAAAATCTAATACAATTAAAAAAATAAAATCTAATACAATTGTTTATCTGTTTAGGCTTAACCCTGCCAGTTTTCTATTAGTTTTCTATTTTTCTTTTTATCTCATCTGTTTTTTATATCTCTGTTCCTCCTTTCCTGCCATCTTTTGGTTTAATCAGGTATTTTTGGGTTTCATTTTGCTATGTTTTTATTGACTTTTTATCTATAGTTTTTTGCATTTATTTAGAGGTTGCACTAAGGTTTACAATATAGACATTTACCTTATCACATCTATTTGGAATTAAATTTATAGTACTTTGTGTTAAATATAAAAATCTTGCAACAATAAAGTTCTGTTTATATCCTATTCTTTGTGATGTTATTTCCATCTGAATTACATCTCTGTATGTTATACATCTCAAAGTATAGTATTATAATATTTGCTTTAAACAGTCATATGTATTTTAAAGATGTAAAGAGATGTAAACAAAAATTACAGTTTTGTATTTACCATTTCCTGTGCTCTTTATTCCTTCCACTAGATCTAAGATTCCATCTACGATAACTTCTTTTCAGGAAGAAGAATTTTCTTTAACAGTTTTTTGTACAACAGGTCTGCTGATAATTGTATGAATTTCCATTTACCTGAAAATATTTTCATTTTTTTGATGGATATTTTCCCTGCATGTAGAATTCCGGGCTGATGCATTTTTTTTCTCCCTCATTTTTAAAATATTGATCCATTGTCTTCTGGTCTCCATTGTTTCTTATTTAGAGTCAACCCTCATTTAAGTTATTGTTATAAATATATACATATAAATATGTATAAAATCTGTTGCTATTTTCTGGCTACTTTCAAAATTTTCTCTTTATCTAGATTTCCAACAGTTTGATTATGATGAACAAAGGTGTTGATTTCTTTGTATTTATCTGCTTGAGTTTAGCTTCTGTGTTTGTTTCTTTTTATGTTATTTATGAATTTGGAAAAATTGGGGCCATTATTTCTTCAGA
This sequence comes from Halichoerus grypus, assembly GCF_964656455.1. Classification (NCBI taxonomy): domain Eukaryota; kingdom Metazoa; phylum Chordata; class Mammalia; order Carnivora; family Phocidae; genus Halichoerus; species Halichoerus grypus. Next base: position 84,342,130 of record NC_135714.1, read on the forward strand.
ATTATTTTTTGTTTCCATTCTCTTTCTCCTCTTCTTCTAAAACTTCAACTGCAGATATGTTAGAGAGCTTGATGTTGATTCAGTAGTTGATATTCTGTTTTTCTTGTTTTTCTACAGCTTTTTTCTATCTGCTTTTTAGACTGGATATTTCTTATTGATCTATCTTCAAGTTTACTGTTCCTTTTCCATGCTGTGTTCAATTCTCCCTCTAAACCCATCCAATGAAATTTTCATTTCATATATTATATGTTCCATTGTGAAATTTTCATTTGGCTCTTTTTTAAAATATAAATTCCTTTCCCCTCCTGAGAATGAATATTCATCTGTCCTTTAAGTATGACCACATTTTCCTTTATGTTTTAGAACATATTTATAATAGATGCTTTAATTTTCTTGATTGCGAATTTCAACATCTGGGTTGTATTTGTATCAGATTCTTTTGACTATTTCTTCTCTTTATAATGCATTACGTTTCTCTTTTTCTCTATATCTAGTAATACTTGATTGTATACTGCATACTGTGGATGATTGTTGTGAATACGGATTATGTGTTCTCTTTTAAAAGGTATTTATTTTTGTTCTGATGATCTGTTAAATTTTGATATACTCTGGGTCCTGTCAGGCTTAGTATTTTTATCTTGTTAGGGTGGGAGGGTATATTTTAATTTTTGAGTTAGTCTTTCCTTGTGACTCTTACTTCAGGACATACTATTGACTCCTAAGGAGTGACCCTTCTGTAATTTCAACTGAAGGGTCAGGGCACTTGGTATGATCTTTCTATCCTGGCTGGTACTACAATATCTCCCAGAACTGTACAACCTTTCATATAATTGTTCAACCTTTAATAATAGAGTAGGCAATCTCTGTTAGACATGGTGGAGTTGGACCCTGGGCACATGTGGGACATTGGTTATTTTTTGGGAGAACGGGATTATGATTGGGATAGAAGATATGTAGGAGCTTTTGGATGACTGACAAAGTTTTATTCCTTGTCGTACCCCAGCTTTATTGAGACATGGATAGCAAATAAAAATTATATGTATCTAAGGTATATAGTGTGATGTTTTAATATATGTATACATTGTGAGATGATTACCATAATCAAGTTAATTAATGTCAAAATTTTATATTTTGACTTGAGTCATGGTTACATGAGTATTTGCCTTGTGATAATTTGCTAAGCTCTACCTTTGTATTATGTAGGTTCTTTTTTGTATCTATATTTTATTTTAAAATAAAAAGTTTATAAAAAAATAAGAAGAACCTCTAAAATACAACTGAAGCATAGGCTTTATGTGTACCATTTATAGATAAAGTGGCTTACAAATATGTTAAAAACATACAAAAAGCCCAACTTCTTTATCAATGTAAGAAGTACAAGTTAAAACAATGAAATTATAGTTCAAATAATCAAACTGAAAAACATTTCAAGAAAAAATAATATGCTAATGAGCTTCCTGAGAAATACTCATAAAATGTTGGTAAAGTAACAAATCAATAAACTATTAAAGAAAAGATATTTATCAATTGACATTATCTTTATCCTAATAATTTTTTTAACCTAATAATTTTTCTTCCATGAGGGAAATTATAGCAATATGGGCAAACTTTATGTACAAGTGTGACTATTGCAATATTATTTATATATAAAATCATCAAAACAACATTACTGTTCAACAATCAGGAAGTGGTTTAGTGGTTTAATAAAGTATGATAAACCAAGGTAATCTTTGAAATCATCAAAATAATTAAAAGACATGGGAAAAATCTTATAAAATTCTGTATAAGGTAGGAGTCTATCTATGTAAAATTATGTAAAAGAGCTAGAAGTAAATATGCCTAAAGATTAATAGCAGTTGACTCTTTTGAGTGGTTATGGATTCTGTTAATTTTCTTCTTTACAATTTACCTTCTTTCTAAATTTTCTAATGTGAGCCAGTGTTTCTTTAATCACAAAATGAACTATTTTGAAAATTTATAAAGTTACAGAATAATTTTTAACTAATATGAAAATTATTTTAAAAAAGGACAAAGTCATGTGAAAGTGCTGTCATATGAGTGAAGGCAGCTAAATTTTATTTGGGTTTTTAGAACTTATAAATGTTTTGGGGGTTTAAAGCAACAAAGACAAGAATATACATGTTTCTGTTTTTTCCCCCAAACCCGAGTGCTATTTCTGATTTTCCATCATGGATTACCCTGAAGAGGTGTGGGTTTTTTTGGTAATTATTTCTTGTTTTCTCTGAGTCACCCAGTTTAAGTTCTGAGCTGGAAAGGAACAAGTACATTGATTATTTTTAAAATTTAGATATAATAATATATAACATTACATAAGTTTTAGGTGTACAATATAATGATATCATATTTGTATATATTGTGAAATAATCAACACAAATCTAGGTAACATCCATCAGTATACATAGTTACATATTTTTTTCTTGTTATGAAAACTTTCAAGATTTACTCTTTTAGCAACTTTCAAATATACAATAACAGCATTATGAACTATAATGCTGTGCATTATATCCTCATGACTTATTGATTTTATAGTTGGGAGTTTGTCAAGTGCATTTCTTTAGGAGAGAGATACAAGGGTGAAGATGAAATTTTCTTTATAATCCTTGATTTTAAGTAATTGAATATGAAATATGGGGGATAATTAATTTATTTCTTCTTTTTATAATTCTAAGTAAATTGCTCTGAATTTTGGAAATCTACTTTGTCTAATTTAAATATATGAATTAGATAATTTTGGAGCACCTTTCCAGTTCATAACTCCTTCTCTGAGCACTTGTACCCCATATGGATAAGCCCTTGGATACCACTCATTCATTCACTTATCCTCCATTCATTGAACAAAATAATTGTTAAATGCACATTTATGTCTGACACAATCTAAGGCATTTGACATAGAGTGGTGAACAAGGTAAAGATTTATGCTTCATGGCACTTACTTTCTGGTGGCAAATGAATAAACAAATGAACGCAATAATTTCAAATAGTGATGAATGCAGTGAAAGCAATAAACCAGTATAATGGCATGGAGATTGCCTAGGGGTATTATTTTAAGGGTATCTACTACAAAAAGTTGGGCTAGAGATATATACATGGGGCAAGATGCCGTTTGATGTCCCCAAGATTTTCAAACGATGGATAAAACCTAGAAGTTGGGAGTATGTTTATATTCCAGGAAAACCGTACTCCCTGAATATACCCCCATTTCCATTATGACATCATAAATAAGAAATGAACTATTAGAAGAAGAAATATACAACAGGTTTCTGCACGAAGTCTGTGTAGTTGAAGCAGAAAATTTCTCTACTTCACAGTTTAATATTGAACAACATGAAACAATGACAAAAGATCCCCCGTACATAGGATATCAGCTCTAACACACAGCATTTACCAGGTTTTTGGACTGCTGTGGCCTTGTGGGGATATGGACACAACTGAAACAGCCATCTTTGCTTCTGGAATGGAAGCTGCATGTTGAGGATGACTGAAGAAGCCTTGATTCCTGGCACCATGGAGCCTTCATAATGTCCTAGAGCATTTTCACTCAAACTTTTTACATGACTGAGAAATGAACTTTAATTTTAATTAAGCCACTATTATTTTGGCTTTTGTTATAGCAGTTAAGCCATATCCCTGTATCAGATATCTCTGATAGTCCTCTCTCTTTTTGTCTTGCTATGAGCTACTTGCCTCACAGGTCTCAGCTTAAATACCAATTCCTTAGGAAAGGTTCTCTGACTCCCCAAAGTAGTTAAGCATTTACACCTAGGACACTGTACTACTTTGCAGATCTCATCACACTCGTAAACCTTATTTCCTTAGACTTTAAAAGGTAAATGAAGAGGGACACAGATGGAGAAACAATGGGCTCAACCCACAATAAAGAGCTGAGGCAAGCTGGACTAGCAGCTTGAAGCAAAGACTCCTAGCCAAAACAGACCTGGATCGGCTGACCTGTAGTTCAATACCCATTCACGAGAATGACTGATTTTTGTTTTAATCTACTAAGTTTTGAGATGGTTTATTTTGCAGCAATGGCTAGATAATTGGCATCTTGACTTTCTCATGAAATTTTTTAGATGAAGAATTGAGCCATTGGATATGGAGTAGCAGGGACTATTTTCCATACTTGCTGGCTTGTCTATGAAAGATCTTGAATAGATAGTGTACCTGGTACATTAATTTAAGAAGACGGTTGAAAATCCTACTGATGAGTTCTCAGTCTAATGATAGAGAAATAACTAAGACAGGTAAATACTGAAGTCTGACCACCACTGAAATTCAGATACTTAAGGAATCCAAAGGCAAGTTCTGCTGTATTGACTGTGGCTTAAATTTGATTGTTGGATACCCATTATGCAGCATTAGAATTTAACTTCTTGTCATATTTTTAGAAGCTTTGGATTACCAACATTTATTGAACACCAGTTATTTATTAGGCACTCTGCCAAGCATGGGGCATAGAGAAATTAATGTCACAATTGCTTTCTTTGAGAAATTCCCAGGAGGAAAGAAAAAGACATGTAAACCAATTGTTACAATATGATGTGATAGATATTATAGTAGAAGAAAGGAGGGTAGTGAGAACATACACACAGAAGAGCAATGGTTTAGTTATCTGGGTGGGAGGCTGGAAAAGACTTCACTTAGGAGGTAACTTTGGAGTTTGGCTAGGGAGGACATTCCAGGAAGAGTGAGTACAGCTTGGTGAGTGTGGTAGCAGCAGTGGGGTGCTGTAGTAGGTATCAGTAGAGTCATTTTTGTGGCTACTACATATGTGGGTGAGAGTTTTAGGGCTCACAGCTGCCACCTACCCAAGAGCCAATAACTGACTGTGTTAGTGGAATAGAAGACTGGCTTCCTTGTCTCAAAGAGGTAGCAGCTCTATGGTGAAATTCATGCTCCTAAGTTCCCTATAGGATCTGAAGCCTGAAGCTTACCTCCAGCTGAGAGCACCTCCTAGCTTAGCTTCCCTTTCCTGCCCTACCCTGCTTCCTTCAGTCCCCTTCTCCTGACCTCCATCAGTAAATTACTTTTATAAGAATCTCCTATACACCCCTGAAACAAATAATACATTATATGTTAAAAAAAAAAAAAAAGAATCTCCTATACAGGCTCTCTAAGGAACTCCATCTAAGATCGGCTGTTCTTTTACTCCACTAAAGACGTAACTGGAATTTTGAGGTTGTTATTATATAATAACACAACTTAAAAAATAAGAGAATGCTCCCCTTTATTGATAGTTTTCTTTCTTTCTAAGTTAAGAATCATTTACGTGATTTCTTTCCTGAATATATTTTAGGCATCCATTTTGCAGTTCGTATAATTCTTATGGATTATGGGTATAGAAAAGTTGATTTCTCTGTGATTTTTATTCCTTTATCTTGTTATTGTAAAATCATGCCTTGAAGGAGTTACAATAAAAAGATCAGCTTTAGCTTGTCATGCCACTAGGATAGACTGAAAGGCACTGTTCCAAGGCTGTCTTTACACACTAAGTGAATTAGACAGCTGAAACAATGTTGTGAGGTAGTTCAGATTCCTACATCCTAAAATGGTTCAAATTAATAGAATATGTTGTTCTCAATAGAACTGCTCTTTTGTGATCTCCTTAGGGGGAATGTCTGGATTAAAAAACAAAACAAAACCAAACAAAACCTAAAAGCCCAGCCCAAGCCAATGGTTGACCTTCCAAGAGGCAATGGCCAAGTCTCTTGGAGAGATTTTTAAGCTACTTGCCTCTGCCCTAGCTTATGCCATCATTTTCAAATTCTAGTTTATATAGTTTCATGATTTTGAGGCAATTATTTTCTCACTGCTCATATATGTTTAGAATTTTAATGTTAGTTAAGGGAAAATTGAAATTTTTGAATTGATGAAAAAAAAATCAAGTTCCATTTTCACCAAAGGTAAATTGCAAATATATCAAAGAGTTAGGTGTTAAAAAGAAAACAATTACAAACTCTAGAGGGAATATGGGTGAATACTTATGTCCAGATGAAAAGGATTTGCTAAAGGAAATAGAAGAAATCACAAAGGCGAAAATTCATGGATTTGACCACAGAGTAGTTAATAGTTTCTTAACATAAAGAGCACTATAAATGCAATTAAAATAGAAATTACAAACTTAGAAATATTTACAATAAAAATGATAACATAGAGACTCTCAAAACAATAGAAATCCCATCCCCTTGAGGTCCAGCCAAACAGATGGGACAAAATCTACAACTCATACACAAAACATGCATGTAACTCTTAAATATATGAAATCTCCAAAAGTCTGACTTTTTTAGCAATATAAAATATGCAAATTAAGTCCATAGGATATTATTTTTTACATATCTAATTAGAAACTATTTTAAAAATAGTGATGAACTCATAGTGAGAAATTCACTTTTATATACAGCTCATATGGGTATAAACTGAGAAAACCTTTAAAAATGAAATTTATCATATATTTAGACCCAACAATTCCAGAGAAGAAAACAATTAAGAACATTTATGCAAATTTATATCCAACGATGATTGGTTATTAAATTATGAATTTTAATAAAAGCATCAAAACTGCGGCAATGTCCAATAATCAGGAAACAGATTAATAAATTGTGGTATATAAAGAGATATTAATATTATGTAGACTTCAAAGATTTTTCAGAATCTTTTGAAAATGGTTCTAAGAATCTGGATACAAAAATCTATTTGAGGTATAATTTTACTTACGTTAAAAAAAAAAAGGTGTGCTTAGTAAAGAGCTCAAAAAGTTAATACTGATTATTTCTATGTTGAGGAACTATGGATAACTTTCTTTTTCAAAATATTAAGTCAGACCTGAATGTCATTTCTGATTCTTTCAGTCTGGATTACCTGATGGATCTTTTGGTAATTTTTATGTTTCCTTAGGGTCACCTAACTCTAGCTCTAAAAGTTTAGCAGCAACCAGAACATGCCTTTAGGAGAGAGTTTAGCAGCAACTGGAACATGCCTGGAGATACAGTGCTCTATAGAGACTTTTTTTTTTTTAAACAGCTTTATTGAGATTCTCGATCTCACACAATGGGATGATAAAATGTGGATGGTAACAAAGTTATTTGCAACTCTACAACAATTGCCCTGTTATAGATAACTGAACCAGGGTAACTCACATGAAATAATATGTGAATAATAACCTTTGGAGTTTTTTTGCAAGTCACAGTTTCTTTGAAAACCTTTTCAATAAGGTGGATTAGGCAGCTTTGGAGGGCCAGGTAAAGAGAGTGATGTCTGGGGATATCAGATGAATAATTAGGTTATAACTGATGATTTACTGATGAAGTGAAGCTTAGTTGTTAGAATGGGGTTGAGGCAAGACATTTTTCATGAGGATAACTGCTTGGGACAAGGATTCAGGGCTGGACTTCAGGACAGGAAGAAATTGAAATTTCAAACCGGAGAACTTAGAATTTAGAAATTGAGAGCTGGGATCACTTCTTCTTCTTCTTCTTCTTTTTTTTTTTTTTTTAAGATTTTATTTATTTATTTGACAGAGAGAGACATAGCAAGAGAGGGAACACAAGCAGGGGGGAGTGGGAGAAGGAGAAGCAGGCTTCCCGCGGAGCAGGGAGCCCGATGTGGGCCTCGATCCCAGGACCCTGGGATCATGACCTGAGCAGAAGGCAGACGCTTAACGACTGAGCCACCCAGGCGCCCCGGGATCACTTCTATGAGATTTTTTTTTCACTGCCTTCCTCTGCTTGCTGTATTATCATTACACCTATGATTTATCTCTTATTGGACTTTTCTTAGTTCCCAGGATTCACTATATTTTTTCTTTTGTCAAGGACTTCTCATATTCTGTAGATTGTTCTTTCTGCTTCTTCCTTTATTAATAGAACACTAGAGTTTTATTTAGTATAAGATATTTAGCATGGCTGCCCAGCTAAATACTTTATTTCCCAGAATTTCTTGTAGCTGGTCATGGTCTTGTGACTAGACAGTAGGACATGAATAGAAGTGATGTGCACAATTTCCAGGTGATGCTCTTAAAGGGTGAGGAGCATGTCTTCCAATTCTCCTCTCTTTGCCTCTGGCTGGAAACTAGACTTGGGAGCTGGAATAGTCATCTTAGACAATGAGATGGAAGCTGCTTGTTGAATAAGGCCGAACACCAAGAGAGAAGAAGACTGAGTTCCTTGTCCTATGAAGCCAACAGATAAGACTTAGATTGCTTATGTTTGGATTGTTATGTGACTGACAAGTAAGTTTTCATATTAAGATGTTGATATTTTGGCTTTTGTTAGAGTTAAACTTTATCTTCTTCCTCTCTCTGCCTGGTAAGTTGCCTTTTATCTCTCAGACTTCACCTTAAATACCAAAAGAAGGTATTCTCACTTCAAAAACTAGTTTGGTTTCTTCCTAAGATACTGCATTACTTTGTATATTTTATCACATTTTTTTTTGTTCTTTGCCAATTTATAAGTCCTATGAGGGAGGAGCTATATCTTTTTTGTTCACTAATATATATTAATGATTAAAATTGATCAAGGTGGGGACTAGGACAACAGGGAGAGAGGAGAGGATAGATGGGAGGGGAGGAGTGAGGTCATAAGATCAGTAGTTTCCAGGTTTAATTTGCAAGAAAAGGAGGTTGAGTTTGGGAATCTAGGAGCTGTTGTCACTGGCCATTAGCTGTCAGTGGCTATCCTGGTTGAGGGAAGGTGACTTACTTTATGTCCTGTGAAACTGGTAGTACTGGCCTAGGAACTTGTATAGAAATGAGCCCGAGGCTGTAAGTGTCCTCAGCAGGATTAACTATATGTAAGTATTCTTGGAGTGCTCATCTATAAAATTGAGATAAAAATAAATTCCTCATTGGGTTGTTGTAGGATTAAAAGAGAGATTTCAAGGGAAATACTTGGCATAATACCATCCATATAGTAAATACTCAATAAATTAGTTATTGTTATTCTTTGCTTAGGAAATTAATCTCATTTAATTTACTGGTAGGTGGAAAGCTCCCTGATTAGGAAATATGTTCTCTGAAGTAGCATAGTTAAGATCATAGACTCTGGAGCTAGATATCCTGGATTTATTTCTCAGATCTGCCATTTTCTAGTTTCTAGGCAAGAGTTGATCATCTGGCTGCCTTTCTGGGCCAGTCATATTGTCTTTTGCCCAAAACTTACTAAAGTGTGTGGGGCAAGGAGTAGTGATAATTGTTTCCAAACCCTGTTGGATTGTGAGTGAAGGATCTGGACAGATAGTGTAATTGTTACATTTGTTTAAAGAATTATATGAAATCCCATAGATATTTGGATTCACATTTGGGACAACAAAAGAGAAAAAGTGAGGTAAATAGATAGTAATATACTCATTGGCACAGGTCCTTAAAACATCCAAAGTCAATTTCTTATTACTGTAACTACCAATTAAAATTTATCATTGGCTTCCTAGTTATACTGCACTATTATTTTACATTTTGACATATTTTAAGAAGTTCTGGGCAGCAGAACATTGATTGGACACCAGTTATATATCTGGCACTCTGCTAAGTAATGCACATACAAAAATTATTGGCTCAATTCTTTTCTTTTGGAGTTTCCAGTAGGAAAAAAGAGACAGACATATAAGATTATTAGAATATGATGAGACAAGTGTTATAATGGAATAATATTTCATACTTGGGTTGCCTGGGTGGTGCAGTTGGTTAAGTATCTGACTCTTGGTTTTGGCTCAGGTTGTGATCTCAGGGTCATGAGATTTAGCCTGTGTCGGGCTCCATGCTCAGCACAGAGTCTGCTTAAGACTCTCCCTCTCCCTCTGCTCCCCCCTCCCCCCCGAATAAATAAACAAATCTTTAAAAAAAAGAATAATACTTCACACTAATTGTAGGAGCAAAAAGAAAGGACAAATTCTTTCTGGTAGTTTGTGAGGAGGGTAGGTATTAAAAGTCTTCACAAAGGAGAGAGCATTGAAGTTGGCTTTTGAAGCACAAATCACAAGATGCTTGATATCGATGCAGCAGTCATAGGTCTTAAATATGGAGGACATTCAGGTCTGGGAAAATGAATTTTTGGAGGCATTTGAACCTTGTGAAGAGAAAATAGAGAGTACATTATGGCTGGAGTGAAAAGTGCTTGATGAGTAGTGAGGAGGATGGAACTGGAAAGGTAAATGGTATTGACTTGAAGGTTATGGAATTTGGCAACAAGGAGTTGGTTAATCAGGTTCTTCAAAAAAGGAGACTGACAGATTAGATTAATATTTTTGTAAACATCTTGACTAATTAGAAACTGATAATGAATGAAATCATTTCTAAGAAACATCTGGAAGCAGAAAAGGCATAAATCAACACAAATCCTTCATAAATGCTGGAAAATCATCTTAAATCTGTCTCTTGGGGATAGATTAGCAGCGTGTGTGTGTGTGTGTGTGTGTGTATAAAAATAAGTTCAAACATTACACATATTTGAATTCCACACGTCCTCATTTTGGTCAGAGTGGTTGTTATGCAGAAATAGAAAGTAAAATATTTTAGAAGTTAATTTATTTTTTAATTTATTTTTTAAAAAGATTTTAGTTATTTATTTGATGGAGAGAGAGAGCACAAGCAGGGGGAGCGGCAGGCAGAGGGAGAGGGAAAAGCAGGCTCCCCGTGGAGCAGGGAGCCCGATGCGGGGGCTCCATCCCAGGACCCTGGGATCATGACCTGAGCCGAAGGCAGATGCTTAATGACTGAGCCACCCAGGCGCCCCTAGAAGTTAATTTAAAAAAAATTAACAAATAGAGGGAATGACTTGGAAATTGCTAATGCCCCCTTTTTTTTACTTCCATAAGAAATTTATTTTATTTTTTAAAAATTAATATACAGTATTATATTAGTTTCAGGTATACAATAAAATGATTCAACAATTCTATACATTACTCAGTGCTCATGATGATAAATATACTCTTCATCCCCCTCACCTATTTCATCCATCCCTCCACGCACCTTCCTTCTTTTTCTTTTTTTTTTAAAGATTTTATTTATTTATTTGAGAGAGAGAGAATGAGAGAGAGCACGAGCGGGGAGAGGGTCAGAGGGAGAAGCAGACCCCCCGCTGAGCAGGGAGCCCGATGTGGGACTCGATCCTGGGACTCCAGGATCATGACCTGAGCTGAAGGCAGTCGCTTAACCAACTGAGCCACCCAGGCGCCCTGCACCTTCCTTCTGGCAACCACCAGTTTATTCTCTACATTTAAGAGTGGTTTTTTCTTTTTTGGTCTCTCTCTCTTTTTTTTATTATGTTCAGTTAGCCACTATATAGTATATCATTAGTTTTTGATGTAGTGTTCAATGATTCATTAGTTACTTATAACACCCAGAGCTCATCACAACATGTGCCCTCCTTAATACCCATCACCCCTCCCCCTGCCCCCCTCCCCTCTGAAACCCTCAGTTTGTTTCCAGGGGTCCATAGTCTCTCATGGTTTATCTCCCTCTCTGATTTCTCCCCCTTCAGATTTCCCCCCCTTCCCCTATGGTCCTCCGTGCTATTGCTTATATTCCACATATGAGTGAAACCACATGATAATTGTCTTTCTCTGCTTGACTTACTTCACTTAGCATAATCCCCTCCGGTTCCATCCATGTCGATGCAAATGGTGCTATTCATCCCATTTGCTAATGCCCTTTACTTTGATTCAGTGATACTCAACCTTAGAGGCACATTAGAATTAGGGAGTTTTAAAATAATACTCTTGCTGGGCCCCATCTCTAGAGATTCTGTGTTAATTAGAATTAGGTGAGGTCCACCATAGTAGACAAAGGATATTGCAAATTTTTTTTGTTACTCCTTTTGAGAAATAATGTCTGATTTTCCTCCCTTGAATGTGGGCTGATGTTAGTGGCTAGTTTGACCAAAAGAATGAGTGGAGTGACATTCTGGGACTTTTGCAACTAGGTCATAGGAAGCCTTGCACTTCCTTCCAGGACTCTTGGAACACTGGCTTTGGAGTTTTGGGTCTCCATGTAAGAGGTCTGATAAACCTGCTGGAGAGACCTTACAAAAAGGCCATGAGAATACGTAGTGAGGGAGAGGGGGCCTTTTGAATCCAGGATTCCAGATGTCCAAATCAGAAGAGCTGTCTTGGATCCTTCAGCCCAGCCCAATCAGGGGTAGCAGAAGAGTCACTCAGCCAGTCCCTGTATAAATTCTGTACCCATAAAATTGTAGAATATAAATTGGTTATATCTTAAAAAAAAAAAAAAAGAATCAACATATTCTGTTCAAAACTCTTCAGGTTAATTTTTCCCACCACTTAACCCTTTAGTGTAGTTATGTTATTCATCTAAAATACAGTTAGGTTGTAAATAATGCTGCAATAACCATAGGGGTGTACATATCTTTTTTTTTTTTTTTTAAAGATTTTATTTATTCATTCGACAGAGAGACACAGCGAGAGAGGGAACACAAGCGGGGAAGCGGGAGAGGGAGAAGCAGGCTTCCCACAGAGCAGGGAGCCCGATGTGGGGCTCGATCCTAGGACCCTGGGATCATGACCTGAGCCGAAGGCAGACACTTAACCGACTGAGCCACTCAGGTGCCCCGTACATATCTTTCAGAATTAGTTTTTTTGTTTTCTTTGGGTAAACACCCAGTAGTAGAATTACTGGATCATGTTTTTTTAAGAGTACACTTAACTTGATGAGCACTGAGAAGTGTATAGAATTATTGAATAATTATATTGTACAACTGAAACTAATATTGAAGAATGTTAATCATACTTCAATAAAAAAATTAAAAGAATAGAAAAATTCCAGTTAATTTGTTTGTAATTCATTTTTTTCTCCCCATCCTGGTTGATTTTATTTGGTCTAACTATATCTATCTACTGACCTAACTATCTATTTACCTATCTACCTATCTATTGATTTATTTACTGACAGCAGATTATATCCTTTATCATTACAAAATTCTCTTCTTCATCCCATTCTTCCTTTCCTTGCCCAGCTCTCATCTTGCCTTTGGGTTTCCCTTTATAGGTAAACCATTGTTTATTCTTTTCATTTCAACATTTTCAAGTCATTTTGCTTTACATCTTTTAGTTTATAACATGTAGTTGTGTTTTTTGATCCAACTCTAAAAGGTTTTTGTATTTAGTACATAAACTTACTTATATTTATTAATATGGCAGGTATGTTCAATCTTAACTATATCATTTTTTTTTTCCTTTTTGGGGATGTTTACTACATTCTTTCTTGATGATTCCTTTATTTCTTATTTTTACTACCTGATCTCTTGATTAAATTGCTCCCCCTCCTTCTGGCTAGAAGGAAGAAAATAGCTAAAACTTAGAAGATTGACTACTGTGCCATTTATTCCGAGGTGGCAGGGGGAGACCACATATTGAGCTTTGAGTTTTCTGTTTATCTTTACTCTGGGCTTTCTATTGCATTTCAGGCTGACATACAGAATGGAATTAGGTCAAGTAGATTCATGCTGCTTCTATAACAGGTGCTCACCAACGTACCTGCTTCGTATTTCAATTCAGAAACAAGCTGTTTTGCTGTTACTGAGGATTGAATTATGGAAGGAACATCACAGTCTGTTTTATTTTATTTGTTTTAAATATAAGACTTGTTTCTGTCAATAGCAGTATAATTCTTAACAGTCAGAGTCAAATGTCTCTAATTTAACAAATGATAGCTGCACCTGCAAACCAAATGATGCCACTCTTGTAATTCTCTTTTCAGTCCCAGATATGTTTGAGTGATGACAGGCTTGTCATCACTTCCGCATCCTTTTTGAGAGCTGGATCCTCACTCCCCTACTGAGATTTCCTATATGATATAATCTCTCTCAGGGAGTCCCCAAAATGGTGTCTTCTCACTGATTTTGGCTGTATCTATACTTCCTCTAGTACTAGCTCCCTGAGCTCCTTGGCCACTACTACTACCACCACCCTTGCCTTGACATGTGCTTAAGGAATAAAAAGGGGAGAGGGAGGAGGGGTGGTCACTGTCTTCCCATTAGCACTCTGATCCAAGCATAAGACTTTCTGTTAAGATCTCTTTAGAGAATAGTTAAAATAAGATTATAACTTTTAGCAAGATTTTTTATTACATATTCAGAAAGGTAAGTAACCCAATGTAAGGTTACTCTCAGAACCTGTTGATGGAACCATTCTGATGAAATCCCTGACCCTAACAAGATATCTTTCTTGTGGCTAAAGTGCTGCTTCATGGACTAGCTTCTGGGTGATCTCCCTGTAGAGCTCCTGAGTTATTGCCATGGATGCCCTCTATTAGAAGTACAGCTGAAAATGTCTGCACATCTGGAGTCTAGAAGCAGTCCAATCCAGTGAAAGGAGGGACGCTGTTTCTCATTGAAGTCCTATTAGCTCACCTATAGAATTTCCAATTTTTTCTCCAAGGTCTACCTCTTTCCAGGCTTTCCAAAAATGAGAACATTCATTTGACATTTTGGGATGAGAGTATTTTTAGGCTATACCCAAGACTTCAGGATTTTAGGAGTTTTAGCAAGATGTACTTTTACAGGACCTGGATCATAGTAGGTGTTCAATAAATATGTGATGATTGAATAAATGAATGAATAAAACAGATATACTACTAAGCATAATGACTCAAAATTATACTAATTAGATGATTGTTTACATGATTATCTGTGTAAAGTGTATTTTTCATACTAGTGTATAAGCTCTAGGAGGTCAGAGAATATATATGCCCTGTTCATAACTGGATCCCCAGTTCCTGGCCTATCATAAGACTTAAATTATTATTTGTTGATTGAAGATTAGCTCATATCTTATAAAAGATTTGACTCAGTTTAGATTAATCCTCAAATTGAGGAAGGGGTACATTACTAATTTCTACAAGATTAAATCAGATGATATACACCTAAATTCTACAAATTTCCCCTATTTTTAATGGTATTATTTTAAAATTGCTTCAAGTTTGACAATTTAAGCTTTCAGGCAGATGTTCAAATGGTGGCACAAAGTATCTTTCTTTTTTTTTTTTTGTTATTGATCTCTGTTGATAATAACTTTATACCCTGGATTTTTTTTTTCTTCTTAAACTTTGAATTCATATAAAATCTGCTTGAAAGAGGGTTGCTTTTACAAGACCTCAGAAAAATTGAATGTATAAGTCTTTCTCCTCTATTGCCACCCAATGAAACATTTAAATCAGAATTTTGTCTCTATTATTTTTATCACTGTATATCTTTGGATTCCCTACCTAACTTCAATGAAGTCTACTCATGCAGTTTTTGTACCTATTACTGGGTGCTAACAGTTGTTTTAACTTAGTACTAAAAATAGCTAGACTTTAGTTATCAGACATTTTATCTAAATGGCTTTAATTATGTGTCTGATAATCTTTTCTCTCTTTCTAGCAAAAAAAAAAATAGATCCTTTAGGTGAATGTAAACAATATCATTAAAATGCTGTTTAAATTAAAAATTAAACATAAGATTAAAATATAACTTAATGACATTTGAACAAATGAATTAAAACAATTTTTAAAAAATTTTTATTGAAATATAATCTGCAAATCAGAATATTCATCCATTTCCAATGTGAAATTCAATGACTTTTAATAAAGTTATAAAACTATACAACCATCTTCAAAATTTTAGAATAATCTCATTACTCCAAAAACATTCCTCATGTCTATTTGAATTGTCTTGGCATCCTTGTAGAAAATCGGTTGAACATAAATGTAGGGGTTTGTATGTGATCTCTCAATTCTATTTCATTGATCTGTATCTCTCTCCTCAGGCAAGTACCACAGTTTTGATTACAGTAGCTTTGTAATAAGTTTTGAAATCAGTAAGAAGGAGGTCTCCAACTTTGTTATTCATTTTAAGATTAGTTTGGCTATTCTGTGTCCCTTGTAATTCCATATGAATATTAGGAGCAACTTGTCAATTTTTGCACAAAGAAAGACAAAAGCAGCTGAGATTTTGACAGGGATTGCATTAAATCTGTAGGTTAATTTGAGAAATATTGTCATCTTAATATTAAGTCTTCTAAGCCATGAACAACAGATGATTTTTAATTCATTTAAGTCTTACTCCCAAATCAAATTAAAAAAATTTCTGTTTTTAAAAAATTGTGTCTTTAAGAATATTTCCCTCATATATACAAGAAACTGGTGACAATTGCTGCTGGGAAAGGACTTAGGTGTATAAAACAGGCAAGGAGGAAGACTTCTATTTTACTTTATACCCCTTTGCATATTTTTTAAAAAAGATTTTTTATTCATTTATTTGATAGATAGAGACACAGTGAGAGAGGGAACACAAGAAGGGGGAGTGGGAGAGGGAGAAGCAGGCTTCCCACGGAGCAGGGAGCCTGATGCGGGGCTCAATCCCAGGACCCTGGGACCATGAACTGAGCTGAAGCCAGACGCTTAACGACTGAGCCCAGGTGTCCCCCCCTTTGCATATTTTGAATTATGTACTATGTACAAGTTAAATAAAAATTGAATTTACTAAAAACTTGCTCCCAGTTTCTTGAAGTGAAATAGGATGGAAATAATATGGAATAAGGTGTCAGAGGGGCTAGATTTGTGTAATTCATTCCTGTTTTAATTTAGACTTACCTGTACATTGTCTCACCTCTGGCCATCCCATTTTTATTTCTCAACACCTGTCCATTTCCTATTCTTTATCCTGACACTCAATCTAATCTACTTTTTTGCTCTTATTTTTCAAATATTTTAGTTAGTTATTGGCTAGTTTGATTTCTCCTGGCTTAAATCAGGTACTTATAACCAGGTATAGATGTTCTCTGCTCCCTTTCTTGCCTATACTCTGCTTCCCATCTCCCTCTAATACTCTAAGATACCCCAGTTTTATCTTACTTTTATGGAGTGATGCCCTGTCCTAGGACGACTATAGTTCATACACTTTCTTACTCTTTTGGAATCATTAATTTGATTTCCTGATTCTTTCCTTTTATGTCTTGAATCTTGCTTTTTTTCTTTCCATTGTGTGTTTTCTTATTAAGTAGTTGGACAACATAATCTCTCTGTAAAAAGTTTTCTTTCAAAATCTAAGTATTAAAATATCAAATAAAATGATCCATTTATTGAATAGGTATTTGTGGATTAGCAAATTGATTGTGAGATAAAGATACAGTATCTATTAAAATAAAACATTGAAAAGTATCTATTATTTTCATATATAAAGAAAATATAAACGATATTCTAAGCAATATATGAGCAAGATTTAAACAAATATATTTGTAGAGGTACTGTGAGTCCATTCTTTTTAATATAATTGTTTTTTTATTATAAAGTAATTTATATTTATAAACAAATCCAACCATTACAAATCTAAAGAGTATAAGTATAAACCCATCTATTATGCTAATGTCTAAAGATTAACAGATTTTTTTTTCTACATAAGTACAAAATGTATCAGCAGAGGAAGTTCTCTGCTGTAATTAAATACTGGACCATTTGTGACTTATATTTAAAAGATTAAATTATTTCACATAATCAAGAAGCTTGAAGATAAGTGCTTCTAGGGTTAGGGGGTCAGCTCAGCGAGGTCACAGCCTCCCTGTTTGCTTTTTTTTTCTCTCCAGAGTTCTTGTTTCATGGTTATAAGGTAGCTGTCAAAACCTCAACTATCACATCTTTATATAAAGGCATTACTGGCAGGAGAAAAGGCTGAATGGAAAAAGGGGTCTTCCTTTCATTAGGGAGGAAAAATAATTCCATAAATCTTCCTTACCCTCACGGTCAGAACTGTGTGTTTGGCACTTTTGCTGCAAAGAAGGCGGGGAAAATGATTATCTAGTAGAGGTTAATGGAATTGACATGAATTCTTCTGCCCACATAATTTTTATGGGTGGAGAGCTGTCTAGGAAAGTTGTTTCTAGAACAGAATTATGATTTTTTTTTTTTTTAAGAAACGGGAAGAGGGCTATGGAGTAGGCTACAGCAGTAACTGCTATACACATTGTATCAATGTATGTGTAAAGGATTAGGTTTGCTTGTAAGTAATACAAGCCCTAAGTAGCTCTGGTTTAAACAAGAGGGAAATTTACTTCTCTCTTGTAAAAGTTCAGAGCAGCTAGTACCAGAAACAAGATTGTTTACAGGTTGCCGCTTGGCCATCCCTAGATAATGGGCCTCATCTCTATGGTTCAAAATGTTAACTGTATTCCCAGTAGTAGGACTAGAAAGGGATAAAGTCAAAAAGGGGCCAGAAGGGCAGGTCCTGGCCGTCATTTAGGTAGGGTCCCTTAAGGCTGCTCTGAAACATTCTGCTTCTGGTCCATTGTCTGATTCTTAGTCATGTGGCCACACTCCGCTGTTAGGGAGACTGAGAAATGCACCTTTTATGATGGATGGCTATGTGTGTAGGTAAAAGTTAGTGCCTATTAAAAAAGGAGCTTTCAAGAAAGAGAATGGAATGGAGGGACCGCTCGTAGTCTCTGCCAACGGGCATAAAGGAACACTCAGTATTATCATTGTTGTAAAAATGGCATCATCCTGAACATATTTCTTACTATCTTTTTTTTATTTAAAGGAATTGTTTTAGGATAGTGTGTGTGAAAGCTGTGGGAAGTCACACCTTCCATTTGTTTAATTTATGCCTATTTTTTTTTTTCCGATTTAGTGTTATTGAAAGACACTGGGTTTTCCTACTGCAGACATTTAAAGAAAGATTTTGGAACTTATCCTTTTGATCATGGCTTGGAATCTTTAGCATTTCCAAAAAGGTTGTGGAGAGGAGGACTGAAAGATTTCTCAAAGGTCTCAACACTATCCAGGACTTTAATCTATGAAAGCTGTATGTGAAATCCTGTCACCACAGTGTAAACTGCTGGATAGAGAATTTCTCTCTTTTCTAAACTTTTCTTTCTTTATTCTTTCTGAATGATTACTAGACACCAGATATTAAGATTTTATTGAACAGATTTGTGTGTGAAAAGAAAAGCCATGGTAATCTCTTTTATGTGTATTTTTTTTTGTAAATTGCTTCTGCACAGATTAAATTTTATATCCAAGCTTAGATGTGAAAAGCAAGCTAGTATATAATTGTTCTTTGCCTGGCCTGGTCACAGCCTACTGCAGGAAGCTTGTTCAAATATAAGCACTTCAATATTTCAGGCAGAAAATAAAAGCTCTTTCTTGTTCACATAAATAATGCCATGCCAGTGCATCTTTACTAATCCTAGCTTTGTGAAATGAGGTTTTAAAATCTGCTAAGTATCCTCTAGTTCAAAGAATTGCTCTAGTAGAATGAGAGAAGACAATGGTTTTATGACTCAAAGACCATGTGTCTATATTCAATCTATTTTCAATCTTTCTGTCATTGCTTCATTGGTGGAATGTTGGCTTTCAGAGATAAGTGAGTCCAATTTTATAATTTCTGTCTACCAGTCATTCTTCTGAGTGGTGCTGGTGACCAGCTGTCTGAGAATCTGTTACTGAGGGTTGGTGTCCACATGCTACATGATGTCTTCTCCTAATACTGTGTAAGTCTATAATATTCTTTATGGAGTCCCGTAATTGCTTTATTATTCCATGTTGCTATGCAATTAGCACCTTCTGGCTGCTGAAAGGAGTATTTGCTTCACATATTTTGCACATTTAAATAGGCCTAGATTTTTGTAATATCACAGATGGCATGGCATAAATAAAAAGGTCATATGGATTGTGTTAAAATTTGGACTCTGCTTTGAACTGTGATTTTTGGAGCCCCTGTCAGTGGCATTGTTTGATGTGTTTGCTATTTTTTCCTATATTAAAATATTAATCATTTAAATTCTACTGTATGCAGTACATTGTTCTGGGTGTTCTAAGAGATATTACAGAACAATGAAATAGATTCCCCCAATTTATTCATCGTAACTCATGAATAATTGTGTGGGATATAGTAGACATTTCCCCCCTTTTGCCCCAATGTCACCTCATGAGATTGCATGTACTTCCCACTATAGAACTTCCCTCCACAGCCTCCCTTGCAGCTAGGTTTGGCCCTTGACCCAGGTCTGAGAAGCAGATACACATACCCAATGTGGGAGGGACCACTCAAAATGCCTTCAGGTAGAATTGATGCAGTGGCCAATGCTGCACCTTCTTTCAGAAGCAACAGGCAACAGTGACAGGGTTATAGCAGGAGTACCTAATGGCCAGCATTGCTGGGGTTGGTGGGATTACCTAAGGTGTCTGCACCCTTGGGTAATAGCTGTGATGTCTTCATGAGACCAGTTCTATGATATGAATTTCACTATTTCCCTGGTTGGGAAGTCTCTATGATTAGTTGCTGGGCTCTTTGGGTTCTGTGAATTACTCAGAATATTTAATATAGTGAGAATTACTTGCTAGTCTTATAACTAAAATCATTAAATGATATAAGAAGTTAAAAACTATCACATCTTTAATGAATTACAAAAGGAAGTAAAATCTTTTTTTTAGAGGGGGGTGCAGAAAGAATGGGAGAGAGAGAATCTTAAGCAGACTCCCTGCCCAGTGCAGATGCCAATGTGGGGCTCGATCTCACGACCCTGAGATCATGACCTGAGCTGAAAACTAGAGTCAGACGGTTAACTGACTGAGCCACCCAGGCGCCCCAATCCAAATTTTTGAGTAGACATATTAATGACATATGATGGAGATAGGGGCTCAAGAAAATAGGAAAGATTGATGGAAGAGGTAGATGTTGATCTCTGTAGTCTCAGTTCGTTGAACAAATACTATGAGCTGCTAATAGATACCAGATCTGGTATTAGGTGCTTGGGATAAAAAAAATGAGTGAGAATGACACAATTACTATCTTCACCAAACTAAAAGTCCAGTGGAGAAGAAATTAACCTCATTACAACAGCTCTGGCAAAAGCTCTGTTGGAATGAGAGGATACAATGTGTACTTATATCAAGGACACTTATGTATTCAAGAATAGGCAAGTAAGGCTTCCCAGAAGAGTGTCTTTATTTTATTTTATTTTTTTAAAGATTTATTTATTTATTTATTTGACAGAGAGAGACACAGCAAGAGAGGGAACACAAGCAGGGGGAGTGGGGGAGGGAGAAGCAGGCTTCCCGCGGAGCAGGAAGCCTGATGCGGGACTCGATGCGGGACTCGATGCGGGACTCGATCCCAGGACCCTGGGATCATGACCTGAGCCTAAGGCAGACTGAGCCACCCAGGAGCCCCTAGAGGAGTGTCTTTAAAGAAACAATCTGAATGATGTGTAAACTGAAGGGAATTGATGGAGGAGGGTCTTTGGGTAAAGAGTGTCCAAGTAAGGATATCAGATTTTGCAAAATTTTTATAGTGAAAGAGAATATGACACATTTAAAAAATTTAAAAATTTTCTATATGGTTGAAATACAGAAGATAGAATTAGAAAATGATCAAGTGGATCTGGAGAAACATCAAATATTTTCTCTTCTAACTTTGATGGTTAGAGAGAGTTAACTGAAGTTAGTGCTTATGAAAGATGAGATCAAACCCAAGAATAATATGCAATGCGCAAATAAAGATGCTTATTCTGCTTGTCCTTAAATACACTGTATTAAGTCCTGACATTCAGTGGGGTATCTCAACAAGTTTTTGATGGTGTACTGGACCAGAACAGGGCCAGTAGCAGTGTTCAGAGGGATGAAGGGACATAGACATATTTAAGATATATTTAGCAGGATTTGGTTATTGATTAGAAAGTGGAAAGGAATGCAGTTAAGATGTTGTTGCTTTATTAGGAAGGCACAGACTTGTGGTTCCTAAGTTGTCTGTCTACCTGCAATTACCAAGTAAACAAATCTCATAATGTTTATATTTATACATATTTTAATTTAATATTAAAAGTGAAAATACCTTTAAAAACATAATGGTAATATATAGCTGGTCCTCTTCATTGTTGGTTAGCAAAACTTTAGGTAAAAGACCTGGAAAGTATTTATTTTATTCTAGTGGCTGTGGCAAAATTTGACATTTGCGTTAGATAATACTGGATTTGAGTAATATTTGGGCACATATTTGACAAGTTGTATGTAATTTAGTCATTGATGTAACTATGAAAAATAATAATTTATATTGATATAGCACTTTGCATTTCTTTTCAAAGATCTTCTTCATTCATTATTTCATTTTATACTCACTTAAAATTTTTAAAAGGCAAAATTATCCCCATTAGGTAGATGCGAACATGCTGGCTCATAAAGGTTTAGTAACTGTAAGCTCATCCATGCTGCAGGTAACAGAACATGCACAGAGACGGGTCTTCATTCAGAGACAAGAGTTAAGCATCATTTTTATAGTAGGTGATAGTTTTCAGAAGGGCAATGGTACACACTGCATGAGTGGAGACTCCAGGATTTAAAAATTAGGATAAGAAGGGTAGAAGTTCATACATGAATTGCTAACTAGGTAACAAATCACTTCATTATAATTGGAAGGTCATGGTAATTTTCCTTAATGTATGTACAACCTATATCTATTCAAATAAAGTGAAATAGAGGGTTGATCATTTGTCTCTCAAATATTACTAAGTAAAGGACCATTAAAGTTATCCAGGCAGTATTTTACCTTTTATTCCTTAGGGTTATTTTTGGTTTTGTTTTTTATTTTGGCTTGCATTGCTCCTTTAGATTATTAATATCCTCTGTGCTTAAAGGTAAAGACATTATTTTCTACTGTTTGTGTGTTTGCCTGAAGAGCTTGTACAATACTGAGTTGATTGCACTCAAACTGTTAGGAGCTTAGGAGCTCAGAGATGCGAATGCATAAAAAAATGCCTTTCACAACCCAGCTTAGCTTTAGAAGGTAACTTGCTGGGAAAATGCTTATAGCGATGGGATGACATTATTCAGGTCTGTGAGGTGCTAGCTGGAAAGCTACAATGTCATTGCTTGAAGGACTGTATTTGTTTATAGATGGACAATTACAAGTAGCTTTGGGGGCTGAAATTTTGTAAAATTATCCACTTATGTAGGTCTCCTGGTTGGCCTACTTATATACATACAAACAGGTTTTCTTGACCTGAGAGCCAGAGAACTGACGATAAAGAAAAATGTGACTGTTAAACAAGATAAATGATTACTGATGACCACAGTTGGATTTTTTTGGGTTTAACCAGTTTGAAGAATAAATTAGTGGTGCTTTGAAAGTTATGAAATCTAATTCCTTGTATAAAAGCCAATTGATTTTTGTTTTCTAAAGAATAAAATGAATAATAGTTAATAAAATACAGAATTTAATTATTGTTATATGCTAAAAACAACCACACACATACACAAACATATAGCTTATATGTACATATGCTTATTATATAGTTTATTATAATTATTATCATTATTTTGTTATATAGTTTCTAAGTGATCTCTAAGGAGCCAAAGCCTATTCTGCATATGTTAGCAAGCTGAGAACCATAACTGGACAGTAGCCCATTGGTGTATTTGCAAATGGGGTTAGAGGGACGAGATGGTGGGAAGAAAAATGAAATGCCAGACTTGAGAGCGGAAGAGCATCTTGTTATATTATTTCTTAATTGGGTTTGACTGTGGAAGACTTTGAAAGAGAAATTATTTAGGAGAAATAAGTCTTACTCTCCTGGATAAGAAATTTTAGAAACAGCATGTGTAATGACTCTGTTAATAGAAGTGTCATGTTAAGTACCAAGGGCTTTCTTGCATTACTGAGATTCAAGGAAAAATTCCGTAACTAGTGAGTCAGAAAGCTTGACTTTTACTGAAAACTGATTAAATAAGAGGGAGAAGACTGCCAGCTAATTAGTTGGCTGGATTTATATGAAAGCCCAGGATGGGAAACTGCAACTACATGGTCAGGCCTTAGAACTGTTTTGATCCAAAACTAATTTCCTCAAGTGAGTAGTTAGAAATTGCTTTCTTATAACAATTTCAAAAGGAATGAAATAGAGGAAAGAAGTGGGTTCATAAAATGAAGGGGAAATGCTCTGATTAAAACACACACACACACACGCACACACACGGACACACACGGACACACATGGACACATACACACACACACACACACACACACACATTAGTCCCTCTGTAGCAGGTAGGAGAGTTTTTGGGAAGGGGATAAGAAAGAGAAAAACATCAGCGATCCCTATTCTTGTTTTTAAATATTTATTTTTAAATTCCACAGAAAAATTGTTATCTTTATTCATTTTTAAAAGGAATAAATTAATATATGAGGGTATGTGAGCTATTATAAAAACACTGTAGAATAACCACCAATGAAGACATTTTTTAGTTTGGAGACTTCTGTTTATTCACAAGGCATTTTCTTCCTACTAAATAAACTCTGTGCTTCTTCAATCCATTCTAGAAGCTCTGATATGATTGCACTGTCCAATCTAAGATTTAAAAATGTCTCTTAACTGGATATCTGTTGAACAACATGAGAGAACTCAAAGGAGTTGTAATGCTAAGATTCATTCGCCGTGATAAGTGACATTACTATTTAGAGTATTTGTTGAGAAGATGAAGCTGTCCTCCTTTTTTGAGAGGAAATTGACTTGAGTATAAGTGCCTTCTGAATATTCTATAAGACACCATTTCCACCCTATTTCCTCACTGTGTTCCCTGCAGTGGTGACAGCCGTACTGAAATTCAGTGCCCAGGATTTCAATTGCTGTATCCAGATTCTTGAACCGTCTCTTAATTGTCTACACTGCCTGAGTATTCTGCCAAAATTCAGGAGGACAACATTAGGCTGGGAGAGGACACTTTCCCATGGATTCTGCTTTAGCTTGTCCAGGTTCATGAGCTCTTAGGGTTGTTTCTTTTGTGATTCCTTTCTCCATGAAGTTTCTACCCAAAGAAGTCATGAAGGTATAAAGAGGTACCAGAGTAAAAATGAAGTTTTCTTATAAATATGACTTTTTCTGAAAATAGACACCAGTCTGCATGAGATATTATTTCAGTATCTTATTAAAAGCAAAAGGTTTTATGAACCCCCTTCCTTTTAATAGGTGGTACCTTCCTACTAAATCTCAAATGGCTCTGGCTAATACTTCTAAATTTGCTTTAAACATACTTCATTGAATCTAAGGCACCAGTGGTTCTAAGATTATTCATTATTTGATGTATAAGATAGAAAAAAAACACATAATATTGAGAACCTGGGGTCCTAAGTACTCTTAACTGCATCTCTATTTTAGAGTAAATGTGCATTATAGAATAGAAGAGATACAATATTGCTAACCTCCTCTGCACCTGAATCCAAGTTTTTCCTAGTTGGTGAGGCCTAAACACATAGATGCCTCAAATGAGCTATATACTTATCATGAATGTAGCCATTTTGGAAGGGTAGAATTTTTAGAATGTTTAACAGAAAAAAGGTTTTAGCCAGCATAGTGGGTTCTGAGTAGCATATGTGGATTTAAGGGGTAGATATTTCATTCCTTGAGTTTTACCAGTTGAGTTCATTGTCTTGTGCTTTACACTGGATCATCTCTCTCTCCACCCTGCCCCAGCCTGAGGAATCAGGTAACATAGGGAAGTTGTTATGGGGACCTCAGCTTCTTTTCACTGGCCCTGCATGACAGTATGTGGATGTGTGGGGGCAGATCATGGCAATCTTTTTTTCCCCCTTGGACACTTTGTATGATAATAAAAATGGGTTTTTGATAAGATATAATTAATCTTAGCAATTCCTTCCTTAGCCCTCTTCAGGGGTTCTTCATGGAAGAGAGTACCTAGTTCCCAAGGCTTTCTACTTGGTGTCTGTGCTGGGTTGTGATCTTCCTTGATGATATCTTGTGCTTTGGACAGTTGATAGAAAACTGCCTCTTCCCTCCTAACAAATTCCATTTATTCATTTAACAGTTATGGTTTGGGTGCCTTCTGTGCTCCGGCCACTATTATATTATAGACCATACAGAACATTGTTACTATAAATAACAAGAATTGACTGTATTTGGGCAAAGACTTGAAAGAAAGTGAGGAGTGAACCATATAGATTTCTGATGGAAGACTGTCCCTGAGAGGGTACAGCAAGGGCCCCAGCCTGCAGCAGGAACATGCATAGTGTCTTTGAGGAACATGGCTGTGAAGAGTTAGCTAGTGTGGCTGGAGTAGAGTGAATAGGAAGAGAGTGGTAGGAAATAAGAGCAGAGAAGTTGAGGAGAGGATAGGCCAATGTGAAAGCCTCAGTTTTTACTCTGAGTGAGGTGGAAAGGCACTACAGGAATTTGTGCAAAAAAGGTAACATATTCTGATTTTATTTTAAAAGACTCTCTTAAGTCTATGTGGAGAAAAATGCTGCATCACGGAATGGTGGAAGCAGTGATACCTGTAGAAGGCTAGTGCAGTAATCAACGAGCAAGGTCATGGTGGTTGTGCTGGGGATCTGATGGTGAAGGTGGTAAGTGGTGGTCAGGTCCAGGACGTATTTTGTAGGGAAAGCTGCCAACTTTAGATTGGCTTTGGGAATGGAGAATGGAGAAAGAAGACTCAGAGTGTTTGGCCAGACTAGTCTGAACAATGAAGCTGCCATTGACAGATGGGAAAGCATGTGGGAAGAGCAGTTTGAGGAGGAGAGTTAGGAGTTCAGTTTTGGACATGTTAAAATCGAGATGTCTATTTGATATTCAAATAGAACTTTCTGCTGAAGATATTTTCAGAATGGGTAATATTTAGAGAATGAGGTTTGTTACTCTAATTAGCCTTCTATTTGTCATATTTCACACATTTATGGCATGCAAGAGGGTGAACTTGACGCTAGATACCTTCTGCCAGGTGTACAGGGTATAAGAGGTTGACCTCTGGTGATGGCTTTGTGAACTGAAGTGAGTCATGAATACTGATTATACAAGTTTTTTATGTCATTCTGTTGGCCACGATATCAGTTTTCATGAAATGTACCCACACAACAACCACTCATTACTTCCAATTAAGAATAGTTACTTATATGTCTAATCTTGTTAATATTCTTTTCTAGTATTGCCACTCTTTATCAATTATTCTACATTATGATGAGTTGGTAAAGCTATTTAATTCTCTTTAGGTGTTTGGTGTCTTTAAACCTTATTCTACATTTACATATGTGAGTGTATATTAATAATTTGTTAATATTTTTTATGTTACTTGAATTGCTCTATTTAAAAAAATAGAATGTTTGAATCATATGCTGTGATATGGTCCTCCATTATCCAGTCTAAAGAAAGCCTTGGGATATTCAGCTGTTTCCCCACAACTTACTTAATGGCAGAATCTGACTTGTAGATATAGTGTCAAGGGGATAATAAACAACTAGCCCAGGCCTTTCAAGGAGAAGCAAATATTCTTGGGGTGCCTGGGTGGCTCAGTCAGTTAAGCATCAGCTCAGGTCATGATCTCAGTAAAAGGCGAAAGATTTATGCGATCTGAAGAGAAACCAGAGTATCAGGTCATGATCTCAGAATTGAGCCCTGCATCTGGCTCTATATTCAGTGGGAGAATCTCTACTTGAGATTCTCTCTCTCCCTCTCCCTCTCTCCCTACCCCCCCCCCCGCTTGTGTGCACACATGCGCATACACTCTCTCAAATAATAAGTAAATAAATCTTAAAAAAGAAGCAAATATTCTGTAGCAGACATAAATTAAGTGAAATATGATCTTGATAATCAGGTAAAAATTTGGGTAAAAAATGTTAGAGCTCATTCACATTTATGATTGTTCAATACAAGGATGAAAAAGGAAATAATTTGCTGGTGATATAAAATTTTCTAAAGTCCTAATTTTGCATCCATAATCTCTTTAAGGTCATATTAGCTCTTAATTAAATTCTAGTTTAACAACTGGAATTATTTCCTGCATTAGTATTAAATTTTCATGTAATTTACATTTTAAATTTGTTTTTCCCCAAACTTCACTTTACTAGTTCTAATTTATAATAAAAAACGTCATTGCTCTTTATTCAGTTCCCTTCTTAAAACTCTAACAACTCATTTAGTGAAGATAAAAAGTGGAAGTGTAGGGAGCAAAATGACCTAAGTACATTAAACATGAAAAATTAGGTGGTACTAATAGTTTAGGCAGGATGTGGTCTTTGGTGTAAGGGACCTTTTGCTGGAGAAGAAGTGGCAAAATTTTTTTTTCCTGTTGCGATTACTCAACTCTGCCATTGTAGCAAAAAACCAGCCATAGAGAATCTGTAAACTAATGGGCTGCATTCCAATAAAACTTTATTTACAAAACAGGCATTGGGCTGGATTTGGCCCATGGGCAGTAGTTTGCCAGTCTCTGGGTTAGAGGCCAAGTGCCTCATGTTGACCTTCAAATGTTCAGGATATATCCAGATAACCATTGCTACTGTCAAAATTCCATCTATCTGTCTATTTAATCTATGTGTTGTTTATAATTTCTTCCTGTGATTTTTATTTTAATCTGTGTAACGTCTTCAGATAAAATGTTCCATGAATATGTTCTACCTATGGAAGACACTTGGAACCTATTTTTTTTCTATTTATTTAATTAAACCCTTACAGAGTGCTTGCTATACACCAAGAATGGTATTAGACACTAATCTATCTCATATAATGCCTATTATACTGTCTAATATAATGGTATGATAATTGATGGGGGAAATTATGAAATGTTCAGAGATTAAATGGGGTGGCAGGGATGGCTTTCTAGAGAAAGTGATATCTAGGGAGAAAGCCAAACAGAAAGGAAGAGTTATTCACATGGGGAATTGGAACCAATGTGTGGTAGGAGAACAGCACACACACAGGGGAGTAAGAGAATGTTGGGGAGTTGAGAGACTCAAGTAGCTCTCACCAGCTGATATGGGCTGGCTCTAGCACACTGCAAGCTAAACTCTCTCTGATGTGTGTTTGCAAGAGTGTGTATATGTCTCTGTGTGTATATGCATCCAAGAGTCAGAGTAGTGTGGTTAAGAGCTCAAGTTCTGCAGTCTCAGATCCAGACTTGAATTCTGCTTCCACAGTTTACTAATTAATTCTATTATTATGATTTGGCATTCAAGCTGACTCTTGTGTCCTTTCCACATGCCTCAATTACTTTATAAGCACTTCCTACTTTGTGGCACACAATGAGATAATACTCATATCTTTCATGTCCCAGATAAGAAATTCACCATTTATCCATTGAGATCTGGTTTATTTTAGCAGAGAATGGTATTTAGAAACCAAAATCTGGGTACTTATTGTTATGATCTGTCATTCTTGTATCACACTGTTTCATTATAGAGGCTTTGTAATGTGTTCTAATATCTTCTTGTGGCTCCTTTCATAGTTTTTTCATTTTAGTGTTTTTTAGCTATTTTTACGTGTATTTTTGCTTTTTTCCTATGAACTTTAGTATCAACTTGTCTAGCCACAGGGGAAAAAAACTTTTTTGCTATTTTTTACTGGCACTCCATTATATTTATAAGTTAACTTAGGGAGAACTGACATCTTGATAATGTGGTCATATCCAAGAAAAAGAGGTATCTGTCCACTTGCTACTATCTATTTTTCTGGTTTTAAAGTTTTTAAATACAGGAATAACCAATTATTAAGTTCATTCCTAAATATTTTATCTTTACCATTATTACTGTGTTTGTATACTTTTCCTTTCTTTTTTTTCTTTTAACTGGTTGTTATTAGTGTATATAGAGGTCACTGATTTTTACATGTTAAACAGCTTATATTCTGCTACCTTGCTGAATTATGTTTGTGTTTTTTGTCAGTTTTATTATTGATTTCTAGTGTTTCCAAGCAGAGTATAATGCTATTGGCAAATACATATGGTTTTGCTTCTTTTAAATTTTTTATGATTTAAAAGAAGCAAATTGTTCTAACTGATGCCTCCAATACATTACTAAATAGTAGTGGATATAATGGCTATCTTTGTCCTGTCTCTGATCTTTGTGAAAATCCTTTACAGTGTTTTCCCTTTATATAAGATACTGACTAGAGGATTGAGTAATATATATTATTACTTTAAGGATGTATCCAATACTTTCTATTTTCATTAATTTTCTCTTAGAAATGGGTATTGAATTTTGCCAAGGCCTTTTTCAACATTTATGGAGAAAATAATGTTTTTTTCTCTTTAGGTCAAATAATTTAATGAATTATATCAACAGATTTCCTAATGGGCTATTCTTATATTTTTAGCTTAAACCCCACTTGGTTATGACATATTTTCATAATGGAGTGTCAGAGTCTCTCTGCTAATATTTAGGAATTTTCCACTGGTGTTCATAAGTGATACTGATCTGTAATTTTCTTTTTTGCATGTGATGAATTGATCAGGTATAGGTTTCAAAGTTATACTTGCTTCATTAAAGTAATTTGGAAGGTTTCCTTAATTTTCTATACCCTGAAGCAATTTATATAGCATTGGAAATATCTAGACTCTAAAGGTGTGGTAAAATTTCCCCATAGAATCATCTGAATCTGGTGTGTGTGTGTGCGTGTGTGCGTGTGTGTGTGTGTATGTGTGTGTGTGTGAGATAGTTCCTTGACAACTTTCTATGTTTCTTCTATGGAAATTAGATCTGCTTCTACTTTCTATTTCCATTGAGCTCAGTTTTTATAAACTATATTTTCCTATAAAATCCTCTTCATGCAGATTTGTAAATTTATTTGCATAGAGGTTTACAAAGCAGTTTCTTAATGATTTTTTAAATTCATTTGTAGCAATAATTATTTTTCTTATTATTTCTTATTTTGTATGTTTTGTATGTTTTTCTCCTCTTTATCTTAATTAAATTAGTAGTTTATATTTTCATTGTATTTTCTGAAAGAAGTAGGATTTTGGTTTATTAGCTTATCTACAGTTTTTCTTTTTTTAACCTCATTATTTTTTGCTTTTATCTTTTTATTTCCTTTCTCGTGCTTTCTTTTTGTTTACTTAAGTTAATCTTTTCCTAGATTTTTAAATTGGGAATTTAGTCCACTTATTTTCATTCTTTTATTTTATTGATAGATATAAAAATTAGTATTTTTCTTTGTTCTCTTTAAATGCATTCCACAGATACTGTGTAGGAGAAATATACTGATCCTTGCAACAACATGAATGAATCTCAAAAACATGCTGTCTAAAAGTAGGCAGACATAATAAACACATTCTATGTGATTCTGGTCATATGATATTCGAGAAAAATCAAATCTGTATTTACAGAAATCAAATCAGTAGTTGCTGATGCTGGGTGTGGTAGTGCAAAGGATGCGAGATATATTTGTGTTAGGATGGTTATATGGATATATAAATTTGTCAAAACATGAAATGTACCCATAACAGTATGCTTATGGGTGCATTTTATTACATATAACTTCATGTAACTATATCTCATAATTCTAATTAAAAATGAGAATGCCTCACTATGAAAATGGAAACTTATGCTATGTTATAATATCTATTTAGATTTGTAAGAGTCTCAGATTCCTGGTTGGACTACTTTCTTTCTTTCTTTTTTTTTTTAAAGATTTTATTTATTTAATTGACAGAGAGAGAGAGACACAGCGAGAGAAGGAACACAAGCGGGGGAGTGGGAGAGGGAGAAGCAGGCTTCCCGCGGAGCAGGGAGCCCGATGTAGGGCTCAATCCCAGGACCCTGGGATCATGACCCGAGCTGAAGGCAGATGCTTAACAACTGAGCCACCCAGGCGCCCCTGGACTACTTTCTTAATCTGACATTTGTTTAAAGACCATAGAGAAGTTACTAGCATTTTTTTGAGAAGAGGAATAGAGCAACAATTTTCTCTCACATTTAAAACTCTGTATACTGAGGTTTATTCAAATTTACCTTCTTTTTGGAGATAATTAAAACTTGTTTCAGTTTTATTTATTTGATCTTAGCTTAAAGAGGATCATGTTCAACTTATTAATTTTATGATCACTCATTGTGGGAAACATATTTTTCATGAAGCTTCAGTGTTCTCAACTTTAAAATGAGGATAAATATTACTTAGCCTGTATTATTATATATGAAAATTAAATGATGTAATATTTATAAAACTCAGCCTGGTATTTACATTAAATAAATGATAAAAAATTTTAGCAAGCAGTATTCCCAGTAAAGTTAAGGACAAAACACTAGTAATATCTAGTGGGCATGACTATGTTCTTCTTGGCTTTATTTGGAACAAAAAACATTTGGGAATAGAGTAACAGTACTATAATTACCGAGTTAATACAATTAAACTAGAGAAATAAATGAGGTATAAAATGTGCAAATTAAGAAGTGAGTCATTATTTTGTGTGTAAATTTTTTTAAAGATTTTATTCTTAAGTAATCCCTACATCCAGCGTGGGGCCTGAACTCACAACCCCAAGATCAAGAGTCATGTGTTCCACTGACAGAGCCACCCAGGTGCCCCTTGAGTCATTATTTTGAAGTTGTAGGTCTGAGGTCTTGTTTCCTTCCTGTCAGTTAGCTAGACTGTTTTTTTTTTTTTGCCTCTAGAGGCTGCCCATATCCCTCTTATATGGCCCTATCCATCTTCAAACCAGCTATGATGAATTGAGCCCTTGTCATGCTTCAAATTTCTTTGACTTCCTCTTTCCCTACAAGCCTGAGAAAACTTATTTTTATACATCTCATGAGATTATATTAGATCCAACCTGTATAATCTCTCCCTTTTGCCATATATAACATAATCACTGGGTGGCAAAGGTCATGGGCCATTCTGAACTTCTGCCTACCATATTTCTATATAGTTCAAGTTTTTCCATGAGAATATATTATTCTCCTAACATAAAAACTATTAATAAAAAGATTATGTTGAAAAATTTCAAAACAACTTCTAATTATCCCAAGTTTAAAATGGAATTATAATAACTTGCTCCAAGGAAAAAGGATAAAATAATATATGTGAAAATGTTTTTTAAATGTTAAAGTCATCAACAAATTTTAGTTATACTTATTTTAACTATGCTATTATTATTATTACAAACATGTAAGTCAGACCATTGCATAGTACCAATGTGAGAATACAGTAATTTTATTAAAGGTAGTGATAAGCAGTCATGATGAGTGATTAAATGTATACAAAGAGTATGGTCTAGAAACAGCATATTTAACTTTAGATTCATATGGAAAAAAAAAGATAGCCAGTGGTCCTCTAGTATAGCAGTTTTTAAAGTTTCCACAGATGGAAAACTTTTCCTCCAATGCTATTTTAATATCAGGGGAGGCCCTTGAAGTTATGGCAGCCATTATCGAGAGCACATATTTTTACTTGATTCTAGGGTTTTGAAATCTCAGGGAACAGGTATTGCCACATATTGGGAAATATTAGGGTCCCATCTTTATTTTCCATGAAGAACTTAATTAAAATTCCTTTTGATTTTTAGAGAATGAGAAATTTAAGGTTAGTAGGATTTAAGGAGAAGATCACAAAAATGGCACGGCAATGCAATATTTCTTTAATTCATCTGTATTGTATATATATTTGGGAGAGAAATCAAACATTCCAGGCTTTGGAACTTCCATCCTATTAGGAGGAATTTGGCTAATGTGGAGGAGTAATGGTGGAAGAAGAGGTCCTAACATGTTCTGATGGATTCCACTGGGTTCTAAAGTGGAATTTTTGGGAGGAGGTTAGAACTCCTGAACCCAGCCTGGGCACTGGCATGTAGGAATGAATCTCTATGGAGATGTAGAGCTATGTACACTCAATGAAGGTCAAAGTTTTGTTTTGTTTTGTTTTGTTGTTGTTCTTGTTGTTTTCACCCAAACGTAGGAGATGATAGAAGAAACTATTGTGCTCATCTGTCCTTTATGTGTGATGCTCTTTTATTCATTTGTTCTGTACTGGATCTGCAGTTTTGCTTGGTTTCATTTCCTCTCTTACCCTCTTGCTTGCTGCTCAAGGAACAGCACCTGTATGTCTTGTTCTAAAACACCACCAGCTACTCCCATGGAGGCTCGGGCTCCTTACACCACCTCCAGACTCAGATGAAGCACTGAACCGCACCCATTTTTTTTGGTGACAGGGACTATGCCATATTTACTGTTTTACTCCTAACACTTAGCATTATACTCAGTAGTCTTGTTTTAAATAAATGACTAAACTAAGATATAGAAATGAGGCTCAAGGATTATGAGACATGAAGTTCTTACAATTCAGGTCCCACTGGATGGGCTAGAGAAACAGGGCATTTGGACACATGAAATAAGTAATGTTAAAGAGAAGTAGGAGTAGATTTTGTGTTGGTTTGGTGAGTAATTGGTTTTCATTTCTGGGCTCTAAATGAGATCCTGTGTAGATTAATTGCCAAAATGGCCCTATTTCCCACCCCATCATCCTGTTACAATGTTTGCATCTCTCTCTTCAGTAAGTGGGGTCTTTTTCCTAACCTCTTGAATTTGGGCTGCACTTTTGACTCACTCAGATTAAAAGAATTCAGTGGAAGTGACTGTTTTTAGTATAAGCTTCAAGAAGCTTTGTACTTTCACTGCCTCTTGTAAACCCTTTCCTCTGCCTTGAGAACAAGCCTGGGACAGCCTGTGGCAGTGGAGGCTGCTTGGTCATCCCAGCTGTGACCAGCCTCCAGCTGACCCACCTACTCATTGAAGAAACATAAGCAAGCCTAGTCAAGATCAGCTGAACCTGTTCAGATGAGCAGGACCACCCAGCAGATCCACAGACTCATGATGGAATAATAAATGGCTCCTATTTGAAGCTACCAGATTGGGGGGGGGAGTGGTTTATTACACAACAACAGATAAATGATATAGAACATAAAGTGGCAAAGTCATTTGAGAACACTCATTGTGGTACAAAGTATTTTCTGAGTTTTTTAAAGAGAGTGACTATAGTTTTTATAAAAATGATATACACACCCATTATAAAAAAAAACTTTAAGCCATATTAAATAATACAAAAAAGTATAAAAATCACACCACCCCTAGTTATATATCTGTTTATATTTACTTTATAGTTATGCATACATATTTCAAACTATGTATTATATATCAATTTATAAATGTAAATATCACTCCCTCACATTTTAAGAAATAATTTTATTTAGACTCTTTGGTTCTGTATTTGATATCAATAACTTGCATTTTTTTAATTGTTAGAGCCACTTTATTATTGCCTTCAGTTATCCAGAGAACATCATGTTGACTGCAAGCTTATTTGAGATGCAGCACTCTGTGGAGCCTGTCTAATGCTATCATTGCAGGCTTTTGCAAAAGTGCATACGTTATTTCCATATTATTAGGGGAGTTGTTTATTCATTTACCCTGTAGGTATACATTTGTGATTCAAAAATGTTATTACTGAATACATTGATTTTAAGTCTTTTGAGGGCAAAGATTGATTGAATAATGAAACTTTTTGTAAAAAGTAAATATATTAAAAACACGTGATACAAAGACATAAAACATTACCTTTATCTTTGAACATTGTATCTGATCTTCCTCCCCAATCTCATACTCCTTTCTTCACATTTCAGAGAGAACTTCACTCTTAGAGATATTAAATTTGTTTTTTCTATGCATTTCTTCTTAAACTTGTTTATTTATTTATTTTTGTCTCAGGAACATTATTCCTAAGATTGGCCCTTGATATCCTGTATACCTATAATTCATTATTTTATTCATTTACATTGCTATTTGGTATTCCATTACATAAATACAACATGATCTATTTATCCATTTGTATTAGGGAAATAATGCTAATTGCTATCACAATCTTAACATAACAGTTGCTAAATATAATATAAGGTTATTTGTCTGTAGTTTCACAATCTGATCTGGATCTGTTTGTGAATGTGGTAGGGGAAAGATAGTGAGGAGTGCTTGTTGCACGTAGTCATTCAGAGATCTATCACAGTGTATCATGAGGCTACTCCATACTCATTATGTGGCTTCAGTACACCTGCATCATCTAGTCAGCAAGGACAGAAAAAAGGAGTGTAGAGACGGCATACTTGCTTTTAACTGCTTGAAACATAGAATGCTCACTTTCTTTGAGGAGAAATAGTTAAAGGTCCTATTTTTATGCAAGGGGGCTTGAAAATGTGTTTGTGTATGTATATTCAGAGGATAAAAATTGTTTAATGAACACATAGCACTGTTAACTTTCATAACTATCTCTCTAATCTTGGGATATACATTTTATTCTTATATTCACGCTCACCTTCTTTCTAATGGAGGTGTCTAAAGTCCTGTCAAAGCTAAAAATCTATATCCTAGTCTGTCTTCTTCACAAGGCTATGTCTTAAGGGGCTGTGGTTCCTCCAACTTTTTCTATGTTATGTCTTACTGTTTGGTTTCTAGAAGTGATCATATTTTCCAGTTCTTCCAGGCCCCCAATTTATTGACTCTACCGATTCCTTTGCAAATCAGCACATTCTCTCCTGGGCTTACCTGTTTCTCATAACAGTTAGCTGCTCTCCTGTAATGGCAGCCCCCACACACACTACTTTTTGTATTCTCTCTAACCATTTTCCACTATGCATAAGGCTCACTGGCTTTTAGTCTCTGATATCAGATTTCTCACCACTCAAAATCCAACAGCTCAGCTGATGACATATATTTAAGGATTTGTTAAGGCAACATCTCGCTTCAAATTACAAATTACTGTATTAGAATAAGCTAATATTGCTAAAAAACTATTGTGAAAACCTAAGTAGTTTAATATGCTTATTTCTTGTTTCTAATACGCTTATTTACTCACCTCTCAGTCTAATTGGATGTTTGATGGGTGATGCTCCCTGTGGTAATACAGGGGATCAGCTTCTCACTTCTGTGGGATTGCCATCTTCAGCGCATGGCACATGAAGGATAGAGGAGAATACGGAAGAAGGCTTGTGGGCAATTGATCATTTTTATCATTTCCATCCACAATGCCTATATATTATAAAAAGTCTAAAATGATAAATATCAAATGTTTCTCTCTGGCAGGTGGCTTTATGAGTATTTAAAAATTTTCTTTTTTGTTTCTTTGCTTTGTTCCTTCTTTGCTTGTTCCAAGATTCCTGAAGAAACATTATATCCCTTTTGTATTGAAGAGAAAATTCTAATTGAATAACTCGCCTCAGAAATAAAGGAGTGAATTTTACCATATAAGCTAATCATTAAATACTAAACTGGTTAGAAAAGTGACATCTGGAAAAAGCTTTCGACTATTTGGATATTCTAAGTAAAAAGTTTATGTAGCTCTTCGTTATGGCAGTTGTTAACCTTTGATTGATCTCTGGCTTTAAGATGGGACATTGAAGAATATTAATAATAATGCCTTTTGTTATTGTCATTTTGCCTTTATAGATCAGATGTGTCACTACTTACCTGCTTTGTGCATTCTTGAATCTTTTGTTTTTATGTTTCTTAGAGAAACTTCACACTTTGTTCAATAAAGTCTTCACTTCAAGTTAAAAAAATATTTAATGCCTATTGTATGCTTATCACAGTGTGAGTTAAAGTAGAGCTTAGGACATATTTTCTTGGGTCCCACACAAAATGAACACCATTTTACGTAAGGTGGAGAAGGAAAGCAACCCAGTATGAAAAATCATAATGGGCAAATTAGCATTTAAATGGAAAGTTACAGGTGTGGAAGAGTTCTCCTGTTTTAGGATTTTAAAACATGTGTCCTTGATTCCCCCTTTTCCCTTGACTTTACCTCTCTCACAGATTTTATTTTTATTGCCAACACACTGAAATGTGTAACTCCATTCAGTGACATCAGGAGTCAGTTTACACTTTGGCAGGTATTGAGCAAATTTTGTTGTTCTTAGTATTGGTCAGAGTGGACATTGTTCTTTGTGACTTGATTGTTATCACAGCATATAGCAGAAGCAGGAAATAATCTTTATTATGTTTTGTGTAACAATATGGGAAGGTGCAAGAGACCTTGAAAATGTGAGTAGAATATGCCACCAATCTCTTGCTTCATTTCTTCTGAAGTTGCTGTGTTTATTCTGTTATTTGGGGGAGAGTGGAAGGGGCGTGGACCCAGATCTAAATTCAGAAAAGAAGATCCAGCTACAAGAAATGGGAAGAAGTCCAGAAATGAGAAAAATCTCCAGCATGATGAACAAATTATATTTAAAAAAATACTTTTTGCTTCAAATACTTATTAAAAGTGCTAAGCTAAGTCTAATAGAAGATTTTGCATATATATGGGTTTTAAGTAAAGATGGTTACTTACTCTTTTTATAATGTCAACTATATCTGAATAAAAATAATGATGAAGTTCTTAAGATAAAGTAACAAATGTGGGAATAAATCATGAGACATTCTCTAACAAGGCATTTGAATGTAAAATTAATTTGTTGGCCAAATCAAGCCTCTTGTGTTTACAGTTATATGTAGGATAAATTTCTCACCATGAAACTGGCAACATATGAGATAGGTAACTCTGATCCTGACAACAATTTTACAATGGGGTACCACGAAGATACTGTTAGTGTATGACTTGAATGTTAAAAGACTATTTTAGCTACACAGATAACTGTTTCATAGCTTTGTATTTTCTCTTGTAGCAATTAAAAAATGTCTTCAACACATACATAATATACATCTCTCTGATTTATATTAGCGACACCTATGAATCACTTCACCTATGAATCAGTTCTAAAAACAAATTCTAAACTTGGTTTTAGATCAAGAACCCTTTTAAGAACATAATGAAAGTTATACAGTTCCTCTCCAGGAATATGCATACATTTTTATAGAAAATTTCTTGTAGACTCTACCCCAGAAGCCCCTTTACAAATCCTGTGTTAGGAAACTACTCTCAAACATGGTTTTCCTTGTTGGTTTTTGGCAGGTTTGGGGTGTTGCGCAACTGCACTATGGTATTCCCTTTTCTGCTCTTAGTGCTGTCTACAGCAAACAATGTGGAGGTGGGAGGGAAGAACTGAAACTGAGGCTGCATTTCTCTCTGGAATAAGAATAGAAAGCCATTTACTTATTTATCTATCCCTTAAACAAACATTGAGCAGATAGTTATTATATGGAAAGCACTTTTGTAGGCACTGTGGGACATAGAAGACCATCAATTCTATAAGAAGAATCCCAGAAGTGTTATTCATATTTGTTATTTAAAAACCAGAGATTCCAAGTATTAAAAAGATAGAATTATATTAATTACAATTGTTTATACTGAATGGCATGTTTTATGTAGAAATTTCTTGTAAATTGAAAAATGTCCTTCAAATGTTATTTTTATTTTTATCTTGATGTTGGGAAACCAATACCAGTGAGGATGACAGTAAGCAAAGGAGACATGAGACTTTCATATAAGAAATAGGATCTATAAAGTCATAGAAACCTTAACCTTTGATTGATCTCTGGCTTTAAGATGGAACATTGTTAGTTAGCTGCTCAAGTGTGCACATTTAAATAGGAGTAAAGATGAGTTTTAAATACTTCTCTGGAGATGTATTAGAATTCCACTGGAGGGGAGCCTGGGTGGCTCAGTCGGTTAAGCATCTGCGTTCAGCCCAGGTCATGGTTCCTGGGTAGAGCCCCGCATTAAGGTCCCTGCTCAATGGGGAGTCTGCTTCTCCCTCTCCCTCGGCCATTCCACCCCCCCCCCCTTGTGCTCTCTGGCTCTATCTCTCTGTCAAATAAACAAATAAATAAATAAATAAATAAATAAATAATTCCACTGGAGTTAGGGTGACCAGATTTAGGAAAGATAAAATTACATTAGAAATGTTGTTTATCTGAAATTCAAATTTAGTTAGATATCTTTTATCTGGCAATCCTAATTCGAGTTCCTCCAACTTGAATCTCTTTGATGTTTGTTTTTGTTCTGCTTAAATTCTATTTTCCTTTATTCAGCAGAGTATTATATATACTCTACAGAATATATTATAGAGTATTATTTTGTTACTCTAAAACTTTCAGGCCAGACCTTCAAGTGAGCTATTCTTTATTTGAGGTTTTAAGTCTCAGTAGGTTAAGTTCATCAACAGCTAGCGTCTGCTACCGTGATTTCTCATTTCAAGCTTTATTCTCTGGCTTGTACTTTGACTTGCATTTTTCCATGTAATAAGGCATGTACTGTTTTATTGCATTTTGCCAATTATTCAAAATACAGAAACTTAAATCAGAGAAAGGGAAGGCAGAGCAGGAGAGAATAAAGCAAATTGGCAGGAATTAAACCTAGAGCCTCTTATGAGAGTAAGTAGCTTGTTAGAGAAAATGGGATTAGATACTAGGCCAGCAGATAGAGATTGGGCAGTTGAGAAGCCTGGGCACTCTGGAAAAACTGAGAGGTGGATGGTACAGATGAGCTGGTCATGTGCATTAGCAGAGGGATTCATTGGGACAGAGGTTTGGATAATCAGGAATAGATCATTAGCAGTCAGGACTTCCAGGAGCTGCTTTGTCCAGGAAGGCTTCTCGTAGTGTTAAAGATAAAACACTCCCTAGGAAGACACAGGGTTCTGCTAGAATACTGTACCAACAGTTTAGAGAAAAGCTCTTCACTCCCACCCACAAAAGTGCATTTGGGTAAGAATGGCTCTTGCTAATGAAGAACCTATTAACTTATTTGAAGACATATTTATTGAAAATACTTAGACCATAATTTAATTTGATACATATCCACCTGCCAGCCCATCCAAGGAAGGAAGAAGCTCCAGAGGAAACTTGATGTGTAGCATGGTCTCACCTGTTAGAGATGGCTTAGCACAGACCCGTGAGCAGCAACATAGTGAGAAGACAGTGTTTGTCTTAATTCTATGACTTTGTGAGAGTTACACGCATGCGTGCGTGCGCACGCGCACACTCCCACACACTCACTCAGCTTCTGTCCATAAACATTGATCTTAAATACAAATTTGAATTTTCTTAGATACTCTTCATTCACTGCTGGCTAACTTCCATATTCATCCTAGTATCTGACTTTGGTTCTTCTCTTATCTGCATTCTCATTCTGGCTTTTCTGGGTAGACACATGCATCTGGTCTTTTCACCTCTAGACTTTAGTTTCTTCTCAAGAGATTTCAGACCCTGGATGTTCATAAATTAAGTTGTGATAGATAATTTGAGGATATTATACATAACAAGAAAGACCATAAAATTAGAGTGATGCAAGGCAGATTGTCAGAGAGTCACCTAAAATATATCACTGCGTGGGAATTCTGAGAATAAGAATTCCATAGCTGTCCATGAACAATAAAGAATTATTTAAAGAAAACACTAAATTACCAAAATCCCACCTTCCGACCAAGCACATTATGAGTTAAATTATCTTTGTTTCTAGGTCTTTAATTTCCTTACATGAGCATTCTGCAGATTGCTTTAAGAATAAGTAAATATTGTATAATGCACTTTGAAAACCAACCAGTAGAAATTTAAATAGAATGTAGCATGGGCTTATTCTCTGTGATGTAATTTAATCTTTCTTTTTCTGTGACTTGTATTCATAGGGGGATCATGTTGGAATACAGATACTCGTGATCCTGTTAACTGTAGCCAGAGCAGGTACAATAGCAAGTGTCAAGACCCCTGGTGGTGTGGAAAAAATTGTGAATTGTGACTTCATATGAAGCACAGCATCACTTTTAGGACAAAGTCCAAAATTCCTAACATGACTTTTAAGGTCAATCATAATATGGTGCCTGTTTATCTCTATATTTATAGTTTTCTCCATTTCCTCCTTCTACTTTATACCTCAGCCACACTGATCTACTACTGATCTACTCACCGATTCCCAGATTTGAGGTGTTTTTCTATCTTGGCTTTCCTGTAGTTTATTTCTGTGACAAAACACTATTTCCCTTGCCACTTAACACCTACTTAGCTGTTAGGATTCATCTTGCTTTGTGCTTGCTCTGTTCTTATCCCTACTTCTATATCTTTATATTATCTTCTTATAATAATGAGATTATTATAGGAATATCTTCTATATTAATCTTTAGGTATATTTTGAAAGTAAATGCCTCTTATTCTTCATTGTATACTAAGGCCTATGACATTTTTTCATCTCAGGGCAGGCATCAAAAAACTATTTATTGAGTTAATGGGGCATGCAAAGATGGACATACCCAGCTGCAGCTGCTTAGAGGGCATGTAGTTGGTAGAAAGACGATGGTATTCCAAGCATATACTATGTGAATCACTAATCGTTAATGTAATTCAAATATAATGGCTCCAATGTTCAGCCTCCGATTTTGCTTGGTAGTCTTAAAACAGGACAAAGCACTTTCTCATGTTTTGTACACATACACATCCACACCCACCCATAATCCATACCCACATACATTCTTTTGTCTCCTGCAAGTATTTGGGAAGAGAAGATCATCTCATTGTGTGAAATAGAAAGTATGAATGAGCAATAGATTTCTAGCTGCTCCTCTGTTGGTAGATTCTTTTTTTTTCCAGACTCTGCTAATAAAAGAGTTGCCTTTCCTGTCTCTACTTCCCAGCTTCCAAAATTGGGTTACATTTTTCCCCCTGGTAACCTGGCCTCTCCCATTCTCTTTGCCCTTATGGATTTTACTTTTTAAAAAATTTTTCATGGAAATTTTAGTTGATTTGGAAGACAGGTAGAAAAACATGTGTTAATTCTGTCATATTCCAATGGACATTTTCTGCTTCAGTATCTTATCTAATTTTTACTTGACAAACATAGCTTTTCCCTAATATTTAGGTAGCTTTCAAATATGTGCAGCTGTCAATAAACTGCATCTGGTTGCCATGGATGAAGATATCATGTGTGGTATAGGGAAGTCAGCTTACAAGAGTTATTTATTCATTAAACTTTTAATTTTCATGAATTCTGTGTACAGTTATATCCCCAGCCGTTATCAAAATTATATAGACTTATTATTAAAGAAAGCATATTAAAAACAAAATTAATAAAATCTCAAATTTTCTCACTTCCTAATTATTTTACTATATTTTACTATTATATATGTTCTTGAAGTTGTTTATATTCACTTTGTTTGTAAGGCAGAAATACCAGACAATGGTATACTACTGTGTATCTCTTCACACTGACCTCACATTAGTAACTTGAAATGGCTTAAGGTTGGGAGTATTTATGCCATGGGAATTTGCAAATGCTAAAAATAAAGCTATTTTTTTCACTGAGAAACCTGGTTGTTAAATATTTACCAGCATGCCACTATTATGTATTCTCCAAAACCAAGGAATCAAAGTATTTCTGCATCCATCACCCTTTATTTAGATTTTACCTATAACCTTGAAGTTTTGTCTCAATTTCCTTC
Organism: Halichoerus grypus; assembly: GCF_964656455.1. Lineage (NCBI taxonomy): Eukaryota > Metazoa > Chordata > Mammalia > Carnivora > Phocidae > Halichoerus > Halichoerus grypus. The sequence goes on from NC_135714.1 coordinate 84,385,251, forward strand.
CTTTTCTCCTTCCTTCTTTTCCCCTACTTTTCTTTTTTCTTTTTCTTTTTTTTCTTTTTCTTTTTCTTTTTTAAAGATTTTATTTGTTTGACAGAGAGAGACACAGCGAGAGAGGGAACACAAGCAGGGGGAGAGGGAAAGGGAGAAGCAGGCTTCCCGCCGAGCGGGGAGCCCGATGTGGGGCTCGATCCCAGGACCCTGGGATCATGACCTGAGCCGAAGGCAGACGCTTAACGACTGAGCCACCCAGGCGCCCCAGGAGATTTTAGCAAAGTTCAAATTGTGTTTTTTTCTTAAGTATCCGAACTACGTGTTTACGTAGATCAGAATAAATCTACACCAAGGGAGCTTGCTGTTCTCTCTGTGGATGAAGACTCAATGCCATATTCTCTGTTTTAAGCAGTAGATTAAAAATAATTTTGAAGAAAAAAAATAAAAACATGTTTACCATTTTTGGCATTTTAAGATACTGCAAATAAACTAATGTAAAGTGGATTAGTGCTACAATGAAGCAAGCATCAAACAAGGAATTGTGGGCTCACTCTCTAGGTCTTCTTTAGTCTAGGTCTTCTTTAGTTTAACATTCAGAAGGTATTTACTTTCTCTGATATTGGCTGCTTCATCTATAGAAATAAGGAGATTGTCTTCTGTTTTCTGAGATACCATTTCCATTCCTAAAAATGTGTCACTTTATGTGTTTTAACTTAATGCTTTTTAAAAATTTAAATAAATTTAAATTTAAATAAATCAATGATCATGGAATAGAATTACAACGCCTATCTTCATAGGAAGAAAAGGAAAGCTCAGAGTTGGATATGAGTATGGAGTTTTAGAATGGACTGGACTAAGTCTGGATAACCAAAAGTGGCTAGAGAAGTATGAAATACTTAAAATGTAGTTAACACACAGGAAAGAGAGATTCACCAAAGGTTTTTTAATCAGAAATTGTAAAAAAAGTTGTTTCATTTTTATATCTCATAGAGTTTAAAATCAATATACTAGTTGCATACACCCCTTCTTGCTTTGGTTTGTGCGAGCCAGCACGTCCTTCCTTATCCCAATACTCTGCTCTCTAGCCCTGCCTCATGGCAAAAATTGACATGGGAGTCATATGCCTTTTCACACTTCATGGTTCCAAGTTATGGTACAGTTTCTAGCTGTACAAGTTCTGATGGAGGTTAAGAATGCTGGTATGACTCTACTCTACCTTGCTTCTTTGTAGAAACCCATCTCAATGCTATCATTCCCAGAGAAGAAATGAGAAAAACTGGCAGATGTATTTTATCTGTGAATGATTTATCATTATATTTTATACTTTATTCTGTGCTTTGTCTTGTAACCACAATAAATCCATGAGCAACCTGTTTCTTCTCAGTTATACATAGGGTATGTTGTGTGCTAAGAGAAAGATCTCATGGTACTCTCTACGTCTGACACATCATTTGCCTAGCCTGGAGCCTGGCCCTTATTGCCTGGCTCTCTCGAAGTTTTTTTTTTCTCCTGGGTTTTGATTTCTGAATGCTAGATTTTATACTCTCAGTTTTATAATCTTTTTTATTGACAGAGAAAAAAAGAATAAAGCTGAGATGTTTTGCTTTCCCACGTCACCCATCAGCAGGACACTATTTGTCCTCAAAGCAGATCTATTCTTCCCTTGTTCTTTCCTTATTTCTGACCATGTTAAAAAGCTTTGTTGCTGTGGCCTTGAACTGTCTTCTAATCAGCTCGTTATGGCTTCAGCCTTTCTGTGACAACGCTTACAGAATGATACCAAACATTAATTTTTATCCTTTGATATGTACCCTGTTTATTTTTATTCTTTGATATAAAGACTTTTAAAATCCAAAGATTTTGGAATGCTTCCTGTATAACTACATTGTTTTTGCTTTTTTCCTATATGTAAGTAGCCATTTTACAGTCAGGTTCTTGTTTAGATGCCTAACCTCCTTGGCCTCTAACCCTGACCACATTTGCCTGCCTATCTGTCATGAGCCTTAAAATGTTGCTTTTAGAATTAAATTAGAATTGCTTTTTGAAATAGCCTGATATAGAGTATGGATTTTAACATATAAGCATATGTAGTGCAGTTTCGCCAAATAATTGGCGCTCACTGTTTGTAAAAAACTGTCACTGTCTCCTGTTCCTGAGTCTTTTGGTCCTCACCTCATATTCTCTGCCTCTTTTGGCTAAGAGGACACCAGACACACCTCTTTGGATACCATGGCTGATACAAGAAAAATCAATGCAGCAGACAAAGAAAGTTGTTGAAATTCAGAGATAGAGAGTGAACTACAGATACTTAAGCAGGAAAATGATATTACAGACATATTTTGGGGCAAGTTTACGTCAGCAGTTTGGAACATGATCAATCATCAGTGTGATTGGAAAGACAATGGGTGCAGAGAGAGCAGCCCCTGAGAGAGACGAGTGAGGTGAAGGAGCTTCTGGTGGAGGGGGTGAGTGAGGAAAAAAGAGAGAGGCCATGACTTATTTATTTTATAACTGGATCAGAGATGGAAAGTACAGCACAGGGAATATGGTCAATAATATTGTAATAACATTTTACAGTGACAGGTGTTGACTATGCTTACTGTGGTAAGCATTAAATAATGTATAAAATTGTTGAATCAGTATTTTGTGCACCAATACTTCAATTAAAAAAAGTTTAAGAAAAAAAGAGAGAGGTCAATCTAAGGCAGTGACAGAGCCACAGGGAGGGGGCCACTGAATGTCAGAGACACAGAGGAAAGAAAAGGGAATTCAGTTTCAAAGTCTGGACAGAGCCAGATCAGAGACGTGAGGAAAATGGGGAGGGCACGTTTGTTTAAAGAAGATGAAGAGATAAAGAGCAATTTTAGTCTCACAGGCCAGTAAGACATGTTTCTGATGTATCTGTTAGTATATATTTCATTAAACGTCAGTAATTTTTATTCCAATCCCTCCTTTTCATATTCATCCTGCTTCTCATACTGAGTGACACAATATGTTAGAATATTTCATCCGTTATCCATCATGTGAAGTTCTTCTCAATCATAAATCAATCGTTTACTTTAGACGGAGCGATGGAACACATCAGACCACATACAAGAACTAAAAAGGGATGAGAGAAATTGACTCTAGGCAGCAAAAGCAAAATTATTTATCCTCAAAAAAAAAAAAGCAAAATTATTTATCCTCAAAGATTCTACCTCTTGGGAGAAGATCAAAGAGGGTTGAAGAAGATTGTAATACACTGCTGTTGTGGGAATTCCCATTTTTAGGCAAATGTGAATTCGAATTACAGACTTTTCTGTGAAATTATATATGAATGAATGCTGGAGAGATATTAATAAAATTAGGGCTTTAACTGAATGGGAAGGATTAAAATGGAGATTTTGCTTACAATAAAGTCAATTTACTATAACTAAACTGACCAACAAATATCAACAAGGACCATAAATAATAAATGTAAAAGAACATGTAAAATTTCTAATTTCTGTCAGAACTTGTATTAGTGTTACTATCTTTCAACAATAATAGAGCATGATAATATAAACTCTGTGAAAACAAAAGACATTAAACAAAAACAAAGAATTAAGACAAATACAAAAACCACTTTATACTTTTTATTATATATATTATACTTTATTTAAAACTGTATGTAGAAATCCCATATTGCTTTTCATCTGTTTGTCTTATATATTTTTAAAATATTTATTTATTTATTTTAGAGAGATGGGGGGAGAGAGAGTGTGCGCATGCATGAGTGGGGGGAGGAGAGGAGGGAGAGGGAGAATCTCAAGCAGACTCCACACTGAGTGCAGAGCCCAGTGCCTGGCTCAGTCTTAGAACCCTGAGATCATGACCTGAGCTGAAACCAAGAGTCAAATGCTTAACCACTGAGCCACCAGTTGCCCTACATTAAGTGATCAAGAACCCTCCTGGATAATGAGAACTAAAAAGATTGTGTCTGCCTTTCAGGACAGTTGTTCAAATGCTATTCTAGTGATTCTGATTCCATCACAATTTCTTGGGTTCTTATTAAGTAAGGAGATCACTGGATGCTACCACAGATCTATTAAATCAGAATTTGGAGTTTAAGACTAGAAGTCTGCATCTTTAATATGGGTTTTGGGCAATTCTTATGATCCCTTATGTTTGAGGATGTTTGTTCTAGAAATCCATGATATCTAACATAAGCAATGATTAACATAAATGAATGGGCCATAAAATAGTGAGAAAAATCATTTTACAGAAAATAAATCTTTTTATTACATTCATAGCTTAGCCCACAAATGAACCCATAGTAGATGCTTAATATTTGTGAATAATTAGTTAGTTTATATATTAGGATACTGAATCACCATGGTGACCTAGGCAATTGCAATATTTAAAGCAACATCTTTAATTATTTTTGATTACAAAGAAAAGAAACACCTGTTACCTTTTATTTTTGCAATGTGCCATAAACAAGTATGTTTTTCATGATTTTAAAATGATGAAAAATAAAACATTGAAAGATATTATGGGAGAAGAAATACATGTGAGTCCTAAAATATGCTTCAGATTGACTTTTTAAAAAATGAAGAAATCCTTAATCTACCCAAAGTTCCTTCTATGCTCACTGACATTAGCTTCAATCTCACAAAATGCTTTACCCACTGGGAAAGAGAGGGCAACAGATGTGATTAATAATCCATTAATCATATAGTTGAAACTCCTAAAATCCAACTAAGGCTGATCCTACTCTGACAAAATGAAATAAAAATTGATCCAGTTTGTAATGCCTTATGCCTATTAGGAATACATTCAGCTGAAACAAAGGCTTAATCAAATAAGGTTTATTTTTCTCACATACCAAATCTCTAGGTAGGTGAAGACTGGTGTTGGGTCAACTTCTCTGCCTTAACAGCCACAGTCCTACTCTCTGTACAAGTCTCTAATATGTCTATTCCCCCATGTCAGCTTCCTTTTAAAAATGTTTTTAATTAATTTTTTAAAAAATTTGAGTATAGTTGACACACAATGTTACATTAGTTTTGTGTACAACATGGTGATTCAACAGTTTGTAGGTTATGTTATGAAGGGTAGCTACCGTCTGTCACCATACAAAACTGTTACAATATCACTGACTATATTCCCATGACTTATTCCTTCCATAACTGGAAGCCTGTACCTCCTACTCCCCTTTACTCACTTTGCCCATTCTCGCCTTTCCTCTGGCAACCTCACTTCTCTGTATTTATGGGTCTGATTCTGCTTTTTCTTTATTTGTTTTGTTTTTTAGATTTCACATGTAAGTGAAATCATATGGTATTTGTCTTTCTTTGTCTGACTTATTTCATTCAGCATAATACTCTCTAGGTCCATCCTCAGCTTGCTTTTTGACTTTAGCACTCAAGGTGGCTGCTACAATCCCTGCCTTTATGCCAACATTCAAGGAGGGTAGAAGGGAGGAAGGGGTGGTACTATCTCTTGCTTTTTTTCTTTTTGAATGTCAGCAAACAAAATCTTTCCCAGAAACTCTCTGCTACATTTCCCTTTTTGACTCATGGCCCTTTGGCCAGAACTCGGTCACATGGCGACATATTACTCTGAGTCTGGGAAAACGAGTATCTAGCTTTTGGATTCCATTGTAGGTAGCAATAGGAAGGACAGTTGTGAAATGACTTTTGAGTTGGCCAAAGAACATTGTCTGATAGTCACCTCTCATTCCCAGTGTCCCTGAGCCTGGACACTGTAAGAACAAGTTTACTAGGAGTTTAAGTATTGAAAAGGCAGCTTAACTACCATGTAAAGTTTCCCGAAATTCTTTCAGAATCTTGCTTCTGTATCACTGGTGTTCATTTTAGCCCCCTGTATGATGTTTCCTGAACTATTTCTTATTCCCTCTCCCTTCTGGACATCCTGGCCCTGGAAGCCAATATGGTTTAGTGGTGAGGAGAGCAAGCTCTAGAGGCAGATGGTCAGGGTTTGAATCCTGGCTGGGCTAGTTACTAGCTATGCAACCTTGAGCTAGTTACTTAATCTCTGTGGGGCTTCATATCCCCAATCATTAAGTGTGAATAATAGTGATACCTATCCCATAGAATTGCTGTAAAAATTAAACAACATAACTACATGAAATCAGTCCATGCTAAGCATATACTAAGTGCTTGATAAATGTTAATTATTATCATTAATTTATTATTTTGATTTATCTCTAGATCTTACCAATTATACATGTGGAGGAATATAGGCAGTGCAAGGAAAATAGGCACTGTGGCCAGAGGAGATTAAGTAGGGTAAATTCAGAGAACAATTGGGGTTGTTGAACAGATCATGTGATCAATTAGGAACTTGAAGGTCATTGCAAGAAACTTGATAAGATTGTAATAAGGCTTTTAAATAACTTCATAATCCTTAACATCCCATGTGGCTGGAAACACATACTTCTCTTTACTGGCAGATGATACCTTTACTCTTTAAAGTTCTTTACTGGAGGATTATGACATCCAGACACATTATGTTTACATTTTTGGTGATGGACCATAATCTATCATAGATCCTTCTATTAGCAGATTAGTGGTTTGCCTACTTAGAAAGTGATTTTTAGTTACTAAACCACTGGGAGTCACAGGATACTTGCTACCATTTCTGACTAATTGGTGTACATCAACTTTTTTTTTTTTTTAAAACCACCATAAACCTCAAGATCAGGTAACATCATGGACAGACAGGGTTTCTAGAGTTGTTACTATTGTTGTTGTTCTTTTCTTTCTTCCCACTCCTAAAATTGTTACTAAGTGATGGAGAGGAAGGAGTTAAGGCAGGTTTAGTCTCTGTCAACAAGTTCTCAGGGAGAAAGGACTGATGGTATTTGGTAGGAAGAGAAGCCTTGTCTTGAGAATGCTTTCAGCATGATGTCTAGGCTAAGCCAAATTAAACTAGGATTGGGAGCTCAGCACCCTGGAGATTGTCTCTTAAACTGTGGAAGACTCTGGAGTATAAAATGAAGATGTTTTATAACTGGGTGCTCCCACTGTGTGAGGACCCTATGAACCTTCCTTAGCAACCTCATCCATTCTTGACTGATCCAGCAAGGGAGGACCTGGGGAACGAACCTTGATGTCTTTGTCTGTTTGGTCCTTTAATTGAAATTACTTACTCGGGTGTAATACTGGTTAAAATCTTGATTCATGTTTGTCTAATCTGACAATCTAATCTGTTAGCTCAGTGTTAGAAAGTGAATCTTCAAAAATTATTATTCATAAGAAAGGACCAGATTTACCACAGGTTCATAGACTGTTTTTTGTAAATCCAGGGGAGTATCCAGGGGAGCAAGCCTCTTCTGAATAACATTATTTTGGGGGAAATTGAGCTCTAAATATTTTGAGAGGAGTTTAAAGATGAATAGCAGGTCACTAAGAGGCAAGAAAACAAATTTTTAGCAAACACAGAGGAAAAAATGTATGTATTGTTCTTTCAGATTTTATAGTTGAGAACTATTAGCTCATTCGAGAAATTCTGCCATTGCTTGAAACTTCTGAAATTTCTGAGAATTATTTTGGGAAATATACCTTTTAAAAATGTCTCTGAGGGGCGCCTAGGTGGCTCAGATGGCTAGGCATCTGCCTTCGGCTCAGGTCATGATCCCAGGGTCCTGAGATCGAGCCCCACATCGGGCTCCTGGCTCAGCGGGGAGCCTGCTTCTCCCTCTCCTTCTGCCTCTCTCCCTGCTCATGCTCTCTCTCTCTCTCCTGTATCTCTGTGTCTCAAATGAATAAATAAAATCTTTAAAAAAAGGTCTCTGAATGTGGCATATATTTATTCTTTGGAGTTGTGTTTCATTCTTGGAAAAACTTAGAAGCTACCTAGAAATAAGTGCTATGAATAAGGTAGATATTAGAGGATTTAAAAATATGTGACTATAGTTGTGTGACTTATTTTTTGAATGGTTTATAAACTAAAAGTAAGGATAACTCTCAAAGTGAAGTACAAAACTACCTGATCAAAATAGCTTCATTGGAATAAATTACATTTTCCTAAGATGATTGCTTAAAGGACTCATGTGGGTGTTTCTCTCCTGATCATCCACCCTGATTGTCCTATTTAAAATACCTACTTTAATAACTGTATTTAAAATAGTTATTTTTAGTCAAGGTCTTTGTTCAGTAGATGTTTTCCCCTATGCCATTGTTAATAATTGCTATTTATAGAGATCAGAACTGTATTAATACTATACATTTTAGTTTTCTCTTAATAACAGTGGGTATGGCTCAGAGCAAGAGAGTGCAATTTTCCCAATATGGATGTGAGGGAATAATGTTGGGTTTTTCTTTTAGCAGCCTCATGAAACACTATTGCATTGTATTTATCAGAAAACCCTACAAACACCCTTTACAAATAGCTAGCGATTACAAGAAATAACACTTTACAGACTTCTGTGTAACACAAGGAATTTGATTATTATGCTCCTTTATGCACATCTAAACACTATGATTTAGTTTCTGCTGAAGTGATGGTTTCTTTTCTAACAAAAAAGGGTAATAAATTTCAGAGCAACTTATAGAGAAGTTGAGATGAGCTCACTAGTCCTAAAAACTGAAAAGTACTTGTTCTGCTTCAGCTGTGCATGAGGTAATTATATGTGTGTGTCTGTATGTATACATGGATATTACACACACACTAATTTTTAATTCAAATATTACAAGATAAAATAAAAATATGGTGTATGTGTCAGTTGGCATCCTCTGAGGAGAAGACAGTAAGACAATTAGCAGTCCAAGAGGCTTAATGAAGGAAATACACCGTAGAGAGAGAAAGGGAGGAAGAAGCAGTTTTGACACCTGCCAAAGAAAAGGTGGGTGAACCTTGTTTGGGCAGGAGAGCCTCAGGCAGTGGTGCAGATGTGACAGAGCTGTGGCCAAACCAACAAGGGGCTCCCCATCAAAGATAGTGGATAGAGGCAGAAACAGTGAGGCTTTAGTACGTGCACCATGCTCAGTCACTCATTGTTGGCAAAGAGTGTGACCTCCACTCAAAAGCTGACGTGGATACTGAAGGCACTAACAGCTGGGAGCTGTCAGTAACTGGACTCCTTGCAGCTGAATGGCAAGTTCTTTCTTGCAGATTAATCCAAAGAGCACATCTCCATGGCTGCCTCAGTGTGTGTGTGTGTGTGTGTGTGTGTGTGTGTGTACACTACTAACAGAGTAGACACAAGAAAGTCCTTTATCATTTAGAGCCTACTATTTTGGAAGATATTATTGTGTTACAACCCATAAAAATAGATTTTATAAGCTTGCCTGTCTTTCCTTGGAAAAGCTACATGTGGTTAGCTGGATTTGGGCCAATTTAAAAAGAATGTTTTCCTGGGGCACCTGGTGGCTCAGTCAGTTAAGTCCCTGCCTTGGGCTCAGATCATGGTCCCAGGAGGCTCACCTCGTGATCCTAGGGTCCTGGGATCGAGCCCGTGTCAGGCTCCCTGCTCTGCAGGGAGTCTGCTTCTCCCCCTCCCTCTGCCCCTGCCCCCCCCCCAGCTTGTGCTCTCTCTCTCTCAAATAAATAAATAAAATCTTAAAAAGTAAAAAGATTATTTTACTGAAATATCCCATACTCCCGACCAATGACAACAGTTCTTTCTGTCAGAACTAGGTGTACTTGAAGACCAGGAGAGGGCTGGGGATGGACATGCTGGAATCAAATGCCAGACCACAGACCAAGTATAATCATGCTACTCACATTCATGTTCCTCTTCATATTCAGGGTAGAAACATGAAGAAGGGAAAATGAGAGGAAATTAACAGAGGGTTGTCTGGAATAAATAGCTTATCCTTGTTCATAGGTAAGAAAATAAAAAGAGAACCTCTGAACTAACTGGATTGTGTTCTTTATTTCCCTGATTATTGATTTACCCCCACCACGTAGGTCTAGCACATAATTCAAATCAGGTATCAACCCTAGAAGAATATTGTCAGAATATATTGCTAACTCTTACTTTACTAATATTTAAGTTATTTTAAAGTTATTAATATTTTATGAAAAATTCAGTATGTTAAAGACTCTGTAGTACCAAGAATAGTATAAAAGCTGGGTCAGCATAACAAAAAGGCAGGAATACAGCTGGTAGGGAGCTTTATAGGTCAGAAAATATTTTTAACTAATTTTCACATAGTTCTGTTGATTTGTTTTGTGTCTGTGGAAAGAAAAGTGAAAAAGCATATGTAACACATTTTGATGCAAAACACAGAAATATAATGGATTTACAGATATTCTTTCAGAAAAATTTTCATTTGTACTTCCTTATTCTCACCAAAGGGATGCTGGTATGATTTTATATGTCATTTTTGAAATGTAGCTAGTGCACAATTATATAGTTTACATGGTCTGAAATGGTTTATAAACCTACAGTGTTCAGAGCATCTTCATTAATCAACAGGTATTTGTTTGATACCTACTATATGACTCAGTATTTGGGATGCCATTGCATAGCACACATAAGACAAATAAGATATAGCCTTTAACTACCACAAACATCTAATCTACTTGAAAAGATGAGAAAAATGCGCAAAATACAAAGAGAGAGACACAAGGCAATATATATTCAAGGGCTCAACTATGTAGCATTTCTAAGCTTACTAGTGGCTTAGACATTGATGTTTTGGCTGGGGTTGGTTATAGAAAATTTATGGAGAAGGTTGGATGTAAGGTGGACATTGAAAAATGGGTAGGTTTGGAATAGACAAAGGAGAAACACAAGAAATATCCTAAGCATGGTTGGAAACATCAATTGGCATCATCATGGTTTATAGACATTGGGTGACTAATCTCATTTGGCTGGATAAATTATGTTGTGAGAAAGAGGGAGGTAATATGAAATAACTGGACTCTGGAGCCCAGATTATGGAGGCTCTGGGCTTAAACATGGCCTAAAAACAATAAGGAATCATTATAATAATACAATAAAATTGGGATAGATTTTAGTATTATCAGCCCAAGTATAATTGCTGAGGACTTCCCTTCCATTCCACCACTTCTCTGAGGAGAAGCTTATGAATGTTCTAGACTGTTGAAAAAGGTTAATCCACATTGGAGGTTTTGGATGGGACTCAGTAAATTCCTGGTTGTCAGAGAGTGTCATTTCTGCTGATAGCTCTGGGGGAGACTTGCAGACTGCTGACAAAGGAGGGTCCCCACCAGGCAGCTACAAACATCACACCTCACAGGGCTTCTTATCATAGGGATGGGCAGTAGGCTTGCTTTGGCTCCCTAACAGGGTTTAGATGCAATTCCCCTCCTCTCTCTGGAGTCCCAGGTCTTATCTTCAGCATCTCATTCCAAGCTCCATAAATATCCTACATATTACTATGCCATGGAGTCTTCCCCTCCTGAGTCCTGTTGATTCTTATTTAGTCTTACTTGAATAGAATAGTCAGGGTTACCCTCTTGTCTTTTTTGAATCTATTTTTATGGCATGAACTCTGTGCTTTGCTTCTTTCTGGGCCTTTCTTTCTGATTCTCAAGAGTTTTTACTTCTTAGTAATCTTACTTTCCACAAATTAAAAACATTGTTTTATTTTTGTTCTTGATATGGGTTCAAGACTTTATTTTAAGTTAAATTAATAAGAACAAAAATTGAACATTAGCAGTTTCTTTTAATTTTTAAAACTGCTTACAGTTCTAATCTCATTTAGGCAAGGTAGATGCCTCTGATTGAAGAATTACATATAAGGAAATAAGATAGAAATTCATTCATTGGGTGACTATTTACATGAATAACACCAAACTACCCAGGCATCCTGAAATCTAAAACCTCCTATCATTTCATGGACTCAAGGTTCAGCTTTAGAATTCAATTTTTAAGTTGTGCTCAGGTTTGAAACAGTACATATTTTGGGCTGAAAATTCTTTTCAGTCTTTATAATAGCCTGGAGAAATGAATGTAATAACCAGTTTGATAGTTAATAATAGCAGAATATGTAATCTTTTTACATACAAATTCCCTCATCAATATTACATATAATAGTTGCTAAGCACTCGGGAGTACATATTTCTAGTTCAGAATTCATCAAGTGAAGTATTAGGTATACTCAGGTAGTCCACTAACGATGAGAAGTCCTTTTTTTCCCACACACACTTACAGACACAGAGAGCTATTGTTCTTTGTTTATTTCCCAGATATTTTTAGTATTAATAAAAATCTCAGAGAGGTCTGCAGGCATGGAAGTACAAAGTTCTTCCTCTAAAACAGCACACATTACCTCTCAAGAGGCCAATAGTATATCTAGTGCAACTCTATTTTGAACCATCAGTGTCCAATTTCATGAACTTCTTGGTTGAGGAGTTTTCTGGCTTTAGTGGCATTGTCTAAATCACTTACTATTCTCTCAGAATTCCCAGAATGTAGTTACCACTTCAGTTCTTGTATCGGAGCCTGGGTTTCTCCTTCTTGAGTTAAGCTACTTACTGATCTCTTTTTCCTTGGAGACAATTCAGTGTGCCCAAATGGACCCTGGGTGATGTCAGAAACAATCCTGAAAGCTGGCATTAGTTTGCCAAAACAGTGGGTTCCTGCCCAGTTTGTAGGTAATAGCCAGTAGGCTTTTACACCACAGATCCAATGCCAATCATTAGGGGACACCCAGTGATCTATCTTTGGCAAAAATGCACCTCTAGAATTGTCAAATAATGATATATATAACATTTTGGCACCTTTCATCAAGAACAGATTTGTGCCACGTTGTGATTTGTAGTATCAAGATCATTAGGTGGATCTAAAGCAAAAGAAAAGTAATATATTTTCCTTGTAAGACCCATGAAAGTGATCCAAATATATATCACTTATTTCCTATTCCCCTCCAAGTTCTATTTCCATGAAAGTTCCATTGCAAGGACTTGCTTTTGCAAAAAGTCTCTGGGTACTATTTCAGTAGAAGCAAAAACCTCCTTTACTATGCCTGAAATGATAGGAAGTTTTAGATTTCAGGATGCCTGGACAGTTTTGGTGTTATCCATGTAAATAGTCACCCAATGAATGAGTTTTGATACCTAGGAAACCAACTTGTTTATTACAAGGAACTGGAACCAAAGGAAGCTGGATAATTTCCAAAGGGAAATGTGTATAAACCCCGTAGTCAATTTGATTAAATACTTTAAAAATATTATTATTAAATAATGTTGACATACTGGGGCGCCTGGGTGGCTCAGTCGTTAAGAGTCTGCCTTCGGCTCAGGTCATGATCCCAGGGTCCTGGGATTGAGCCCCACATCGGGCTCCCTGCTCCACAGGAAGCCTGCTTTTCCCTCTCCCACTCCCCCTGCTTGTGTTCCCTCTCTCGCTGTGTCTCTCTCTGTCAAATAAATAAATAAAATCTTTAAAAAAAAAATAATGTTGACATACAATGTTATAATTGTTTCAGGCGTACAACATAGTGATTTGACAATCAGTGCTCACGACAATAAGTGTTGTCACCATCTGTCACCATACAACTTCATTACAATATTGTTAAGTATATTCCCTATGCTGTACTTTTCATCCCTGTGACTTATTTATTTTATAACTGGAAGTTTGTAACTTTTAATCTGCTTCACCTATTTCAACTGAATGCTTTATAGCCAGTTTGTGGCAAAATTATAGCTAGCTATTGGACTCATACCAAGGAGTGACAGTGACTAACGATACAGACAACAATTTTAAATATTAAAAATAGGGGACTTAAAAAAAATAGGGGACTCACAAGCCACATGGTTAAAAACAGCCATAGGCCAGCAAGAGGAAAGAAAGTAGTTACTATAGAGAAGAATGCAGATTAAAAAGTGACAACTTGTGGTATTGTTCTGTGATCTTGGGTGAAAGCTATCTACATCTGAAGACAAGCTGCTTTGGATTCCTGAGAAGTCTCAGCTTGAGATCTCCAATAGGGATAGTCTTCCAGTGTTTGAGGATGTTTTTTGTCTCTTTGGTTGAGGGATATGTGTCCAAGAGTCAGTTTACTTAAGTGTTTCACTGCTGTGCTAGTTATTACCAATACCTGATAGGGTCCTTGTAGTTCAGATTGTGATACGGTCTTTTGTTAAACACAAATTTCTGACTTGTAGCTGAGGCTTTAGGGAAGTATCAGAGTCAAACAAATAGTATCTGGAGATGACAGAGACTTAACATGGCTGTGGTTATTACTGATAATTTTCTAAGGTGAAAGATCTGATGAGAATTCATTACAGTAATGCAATTCATACAGTAATGCATATAGTAATACACTATAAAGTAATACGGTAATGCAGGGAAATTTGGTTGTTTCTGTGGCATGCAAAACAAACATAATAAAGACAATCTAGAAGTTTTAGACAAAATGGCTCTAAGTATAATGATTAAGCATGAAGAATGTTTTAACAGATAATGTTTACATCTTATTTATAAAAAACTGTAAATGTACTTGTTTTACAGAGGAAAATATCTTAAAATGTAACATACAATTAATGAGAGACATAATATATATCTCAAACCAAGACTATGCTAAGCAGATAACAAATTTGGTAAGTCTAGAGTAGGTCTTTAAAAAAAACTCACTAGGGGCGCCCGGGTGGCTCAGTTGGTTGAGCATCTGCCTTTGGCTCAGGTCATGATCCCAGGGTCCTGGGATCGAGCCCCAGATTGGGCTCCCTGCTAGGCGGAGAGCCTGCTTCTCCCTCTCCCTCTGCCTGCTGCTCCCCCTGCTTGTGCTCTCTCTCTCTCTGAAAAATAAATAAATAAAATCTTAAAAAAAACCCCTCTATTTTAATAGAACTCTGTGGATAAATTTGTTGTGCATCCTGTATTAAAAAGCACTGTCCTAGAAAGTGCTAGATTCAAATGAAAGAAGTAAGAGTGTGACCAAGCTAATATTTTAAATAATAACTGAAATTATGAAACTATGATAATTATCAAAATAATTATGATAAATTATTATACTGTTGTTGCCTACATCAAGCAGAGTGCCAGTAAGACTCTAATAAATAGAAATATATGAAGGCCAGCAAGGATACCAAGTCTCTAGTTAATTCCCCTTTAGCATACGGTTTCTGAAATATTGAAGCATTTTACCCACACAATTTATCCTAGAGAAAGCTGAGCATCTTTTCTGATTTGACAACTCTTGCCATGGAACTCATCAAAAGTAACATTTCAAACAATCTTAATTATTTCTGGCACCTTCTTTTCTACAGTGAAAAAATGAGTCTTCGTACTTTTTCAGGGACCCTGTGGGAAATCCCAAAGATATTTTTAGGAACAACAGATATCCTGAAAGTATTTTATTTCATTTAACATTTAGGATTAAGTCTTAGGAAGGAAAAAAAATTAAAAGTTGTCAGGAGATTTGTGAAAATTTAGGAATGTGAGTGTTGAGATATAATTGGCCACTCAACTGAGAGTAATAGTATACATTTAAAAATAAACAGGGATTATGCTAAGTGAAATAAGTCAAGCAGAGAAAGTCAATTTCATATGGTTTCATTTATTTGTGGAACATAAGGAATAGCATGGAGGACATTAGGAGAAGGAAGGGAAAAATGAAGGGGGGGAAATCGGAGGGGGAGATGAACCATGAGAGACTATGGACTCCGAAAAACAAACTGAGGGTTTTGGGGGGGGTGGTGGGATGGGTTAGATCGGGCTCCCTCCTTGGGGGGAAGCCTGCTTCTCCCTCTCTCACTCCCGCTGCTTGTGTTCCTGCTCTTGCTATCTCTGTCTCTGTCAAATAAATAAATAAAATCTTAAAAAAAAAATTAACAGGGAAGACAAGGTAATTTTTAAGAACTGTGAGGAAGTTTTGTTTTCTTAAATAAACAAGGATGTTATAAAACCAAAGGAAAGCACAGAAAATTATTTTAACAAAACACAGAATCATTGCTATCCAAGCAGATTATACAGAAAAAAAAATAACCCTTCATCTTTTAGGTGAAAGCAGTAAACAGTAAATTGAGGACACAAACCCATCAAAATTGAGCAAACTTTGCTAGGATTTTAACACATTCATTACTTGTCAGACTCATTATCTGTACTTACTATAACCTGAGAAAATGAAATTTCCTTTCTGTGTGCCTTCTACTACTTTCTGTATCCATTAGGTTTTGTCCTTGTCATTCTACTTTAAGACAAAACTATTCTCTCTTTCTAAAGAAAACCATATCTTATTATTTGGCACAAAAAATTGTGCCTCTTTGACAAGACTATTTATGGTAGAGTCTCTTTAAAGTATATTAATTATGACTTTTGGCCAAAGCAATTTCTGTTTCACAGAGAAAACTCAGGGGATTGATAATTGTCAGCTGTCATATACTAGCATCTTAGATGAGCAGAGCATATGAACACACATTGAATAACTTTCTACAGACACAGAAATCCTTTATACAACTTCTCAAAAGAGTGAAAAATAGCTTCTCTGTAGAATATAAACAGAAGAAGCAAAAGTATGTAAACTTAAAGCTATGCTTAGTAATCAATCTTTAGAATTCTGAATGCTTAGAAATGATCTAGGTATCCAATTAATACTGATTAGTTAGCTCAGTTTTGTGGTGGTCCTAAAGATCTTGCAAACTGATCTTTGAACTCATATACTATAAGGCATAATTACTGTTGAAACAAAAATTTCAGAGTTTGAGTGAATCAATTTGGTTAAATGCCAACTTATATTTTTCAAAGGCTTATACTTAAGTAGACTTACTGGTAGCTTATTTGATTACTAATTCTACATAAACTTAGGAAGAACATATCCAAGTAGACTAAAAATGTAAGCTCATATTATACTCAATGCTGATAAACCAGGGAAGACGTAGCTGTTTTTATTAAATAAAATAATAAACTAGTCTTATTTGTAAAATTTTACATAAAATATGGGAACTTAATTCTTAAAATATTTGAGTTAAGATTCTATCAGAATACTCTTCTTTAAGCATATTACAAGCAATAGTTCAGTGTCTATTTGCTGGAAATTTTTACGAATCTTTAATATATAAGCACTTATTTATCTCTACAAACTACTAAGAAGAGCTCCTTAATCTTCTTTAGAGAGACTTTTCTTTTAGAGTTCCTTCTGAGCACCTCATCGATTAATCATTTTACTTTTTCCATATTTTCTGTTTTCTTAGCCAAGACAGGAAATTTTCCCATCCATTCTACTCCCACCAGTATCCTTTCTGTTTATAGTATCTACAAGTATCTTTATTAAGACACTCCCTTCTTTAGGGTTGGATGACTGATGTGGGAGTATCTAGTTGTTTTATCCATTAAGATATACATTTATTCATGATTCTACCTTGTTTTCATTCTAAGGTGATTTCAAAATGCTCATTTCAAAATGTCCTTCTTCCATTGGAAGCAGAGTTTCCCTTTTGTTCTGAGCTATTTCTTGAAAAATGTTAATTATTTCAAAAGTTCTCCAGAGTGGCCATTATCTTTGGTGAAATCATGCCATTTAGAGAGTTAAGCACATGAATTTGTGTTATCATGTAAATACCTGTAAGAAGCAGGAGTTCATCCTATAGGAAGAGGCATGGACTTAACTTTGGACTGAGACAAATACATGGGAGTCTAGGACTATTCAGTCCAAAAATGCTCTTTATGTACCTAAAATCTTGAGCCCCTCAAATGAATGCTTGGGAAGCATCCAACTTCAAACTTCCTACAAGAATGGGTGGAAATGTTGTGTAGAGAAGAGTTACCTCCCATGTCTCATATGAGCAAAATGAGACAAATCTGAGGCAATTTCTCACGAAGTTTTGATGACTAACCTATGGCAAAATTTTGTACAAAGGATCGCTAGTCTAAGAAGAAAGCTTAACTTCTTTGTCCCCAGGGTTGGCTTGAAACAGACTTATTTCATAGGGCCTATTTCCATTCTCTTCCCTATGAATTTTCCTCTTATTGATGGACAACAAAATGACAAGGACAAACACAGACAAATAGTTCTAGTAACAAAGCCAATTTCCACCAAGGATAAACATTTTTCTAAAACTGATTCCTTCCTTCTCTTACATGCATACCTTGTACTTGGAATGGAAGTAGAAAGGAACAGATACCTGAGAGAACATGGTGTGTTGGTGAATGGATGGTAGTTGGATATGCCCAGAATGACAGATTTAAGGAAAATGTGAAAGATTAGGCTGGAGAGCAAACTGGGACCAGATCATGAAGGTTAAGAGTCTTGACTCTTGTCACAAAGGCTATTGGGAATAATAGAAGAATTTAGTGTTAGAATGAGATTAGAAAACAGTTTGGAAGAGGAATGGCTGGAGAAAGATATCTGGGTGAGACACAATGAAGAGAGAAACCAAGGTAGTGACAGTGGGGATTCTGAGCTGGACTCAGATACGGAAAAG